>NC_092044.1:47351555-47681049 GCF_003086295.3 Arachis hypogaea
AGCTTGAGACTGAGCAGTTAAAGTCGTGATCTAAAAAAAAGTGTGCTTAAGAACTCTGGACACCTCTATCTGGGGATTCTAGCAAAGCTAAATCTCAATTCGAAAGGGTTCACCCAGTTAAGTGTCTGTGGCATTTATGTATCCGGTAGTAATACTGGAAAACAAAGTGCTTAGGGCCACGCCAAGACTCTAAAAAGCTGCGTTCAAGAATAAAAAATAAATAAACTAGGAGAATCAATAATATCATCTGGATTCTAAGTTCCTAAAGATGCTGACACTTCTGAGTTTCAATGGATAGTGAGATGCCAAAACTATACAGAAGCAAAAAGCTACTAAGTCCGGCTCATCTAATTGAAACTGAGATTCATTGAAAATTCACATTTTTGGATTCTACTTTGAGTTTGTGTGTCTTCATGCAATTTCAGGTATTTTCTAGCTGAAATTGAGGAGCATGAGCAAAAGTCTGATTCAGAGGCAGAGAAAGCACTGCAGATGTTGTCCGGATCTGACCTCCTTGCACCCAAAAGAGCTTTTCTGGAGCTACACACATCTAAATAGAGTGTTGGTGCACGAAATTGTGATATCTAACAATGGCATTCAACTTGGTATGCGCATCTACTAACTCAGCACTTTCTTCACAACTTCGCACAACTAACCAACAAGTGCACTGGGTCATCCAAGTAAGAAACCTTACGTGAGTAAGGGTCGATCCCACGAAGATTGTTGGTATGAAGCAAGCTATGGTCATCTTGTACATCTCAGTTAGGCTGATTCAAATGGTTATGGAGTTTTTGAATATAAAGATAAATAAAACATAAAATAAAGATAGAAATACTTATGTAAATCATTAGTGAGAATTTCAGATAAGTGTGTAGAGATGCTTTATCCCTGTTGAATCACTACAACATACTGCTTTCTTACTTTCAATCTTTTATACTCCCTTCCATGGCAAGCTGTATGTAGGGCATCACCGTTGTCAATGGCTACTTCCAATCCTCTCAGTGAAAAAGGTCCAAATGCTCTTGGCACAGCACGGCTAATCATCTGTCGGTTCTCGATCACAGTCATTTAATCCCTGAATCCTACTCGAAATACCACAGACAAGGTTTAGACTTTCCGGATTCTCAAGAATGACCGCCAAAGGGTTCTAGCTTATACCACAAAGATTCTGATTAAGGAATCCAAGAGACACACGCTCGGTCTAAGGTAGAATGGAAATAGTTGTCAGTCACGCGTTCATAAGGATGGATGATGATGAGTGTCACGGATCATCACATCCATCAGGATGAAGTGCAACGGATATCTTAGAACAAGAATAAGCTGAATTGAAGAGAAAATAGTAGCAATTGCATTAAAACTCGAGGTACAGCAGAGCTCCACACCCTTAGTCTATGGTGTGTAGAAACTCCACCGTTGAAAATACATAAGTGATCAAGGTTCAGGCATGGCCGAATGGCCAGCCCCCATAAATGTGATCAAAGGATCATAAAGTAATCCAAAAATAATCCAAAGATGTTTAATATAATAGTCAAATGTCCTATTTATACTAGACTAGCTACTAGGGTTTACAGAAATAAGTAATTAATGCAGAAATCCACTTTCGGGGCCCACTTTGGTGTGTGCTTGGGCTGAGCTTGAGCTTTACACGTGCAGAGGCTTCTTTTGGAGTTAAACGCCAAGTTGTAATGTGTTTTTGGCGTTTAACTCTGGTTTGTGACGTGTTTCTAGCGTTTGACTCCAGAATGCAGCATGGAACTGGCGTTGAATGCCAGTTTACATCGGCTAATCTCGAATAAAGTATGGACTATTATATATTGATGGAACGTTCTGGATGTCTACTTTCCAACGCCATTGAGAACGCGCCATTTGGAGTTTTGTAGCTCCAGAAAATCCATTTCGAGTGCAGGGAGGTCAGAATCCAACAGCATCAGCAGTCCTTTGTCTGCCTTCTATCAGACTTTTGCTCAGGTCCCTCAATTTCAGCCAGAAAATACCTAAAATCACAGAAAAACACACAAACTCATAGTAAAGTCCAGAAATATGAATTTTACATAAAAACTAATAGAAACATCCCTACTAAAAACTACCTAAAAACAATGCCAAAAAGCGTATAGAATATACTATACATCCCAAAATATACTATATCACAACACCAAACTTAGAATATACTATACATCCCAAAATATCAATGAATATTAGTTCTAATTAGATGAGCGGGACTTGTAGCTTTTTTCTTCTGAACAATTTTGGCATCTCACTTTATCCCTTAAAGTTTAGAATGATTGGCATCTATAGGAACTCAGAGTTCAGATAGTGTTGATTGATTCTCCTAGTTAAGTATGTTGATTCTTGAACACAGCTACTTTTATGAGTCTTGGCCGTGGCCCTAAGCACTTTGTTTTTCAGTATTACCACCGGATACATAAATACCACAGACACATGACTGGGTGAACCTTTTCAGATTGTGACTCAGCTTTGCTAAAGTCCCCAGTTAGAGGTGTCCAGAGCTCTTAAGGACACTCTTTTTTCTTTGGATCACGACTTTAACCACTCAGTCTCAAGCTTTTCACTTGGACCTGCATGCCACAATCACATGGTTAGGGACAGCTTGATTTAGCCGCTTAGGCATGGATGTATTTCCTTGGGCCCTCCTATCCATTGATGCTCAAAGCCTTGGATCCTTTTTACCCTTGCCTTTTGGTTTTAAGGGCTATTGGCTTTTTCTACTTGCTTTTTCTTTTTCATTCTATTTTTTTTGCAAGCTTTGTTCTTCACTACTTTTTCTTGCTTCAAGAATCAATTTTATGATTTTTCATATCATCAATAACATTTTTCTTGTTCATCATTCTTTCAAGAGCCAACAATTTTAACATTCATAAACAACAAGCTCAAAAATATACACTGTTCAAGCATTCATTCTGAAAACAAAAAGTATTGTCACCATATCAATATAATTAAACTAATTTCAAGGGTGAATTCGAAATTCATGTACTTCTTGTTCTTTTGAATTAGAAACATTTTTCATTTAAGAGAGGTGAAGGATTTATGGAATTATTCATAGCCTTAAGACATATTTACTAAATACTAATGATCATGTAGGAAAGACACAAACATAGAAAAACATTAAGCATAAAAACTGAAAAACAGAGAAATAAGAACAAGGAATGAGTCCACTTTAGTGATGGTGGCGTCTTCTTCTTGAAGGACCAATGATGTCCTTGAGGTCTTCTATGTCTCTTCCTTGCCTTTGTTGCTCCTCCCTCATTGCTCTTTGATCTTCTCTAATCTCATGGAGAATGATGGAGTGCTCTTGATGTTCCACCCTTAGTTGGTCTATGTTATAACTCAAGTCTTCTAGAGAAGTGTTGAGTTGTTCCCAATAGTTATTTGGAGAAAAATGCATCCCTTAAGGCAGGGTTTCTTGATGATGAGCCTCCTCATGTGTCTCTTGAGATTTGTGAATTGGCTCTCTTGTTTGCTCCATCCTTTTCTTAGTGATGGGCTTATCCTCTTCAATGAGGATGTCTCCTTCTATGATAACTCCAGTTGAGTAGCATAGATGGCAAATAAGATGAGGAAAAGCTAGCCTTGCCATGGTGGAGGACTTTTCGGCTATTTTGTAGAATTCAAGAGAGATGACTTCATGAACTTCTACTTCCTCTCCAATCATGATGATATGGATCATGATGGCTCGATCCACAGTAACTTCGGATCGGTTGCTAGTGGGGATGATGGAGCGTTGGATGAACTCCAACCATCCTCTAGCCACAGGCTTAAGGTCCAGTCTTCTTAATTGAACCGACTTGCCTTTTGAGTCTTTTTTCCATTGAGCTCCTTCCACACATATGTCCATAAGAACTTGGTCCAACCTTTGATCAAAGTTGACCCTTCTAGTGTAGGGACGTGCATCTTCTTGCATCATAGGGAAGTTGAATGCCAACGTCACATTTTCTGGACTGAAATCTAAGTATTTCCCCCGAACCTTTGTAAGGTAATTCTTTGGATTCAAGTTCACACTTTGATCATGGTTCCTATTGATCCATTCATTGGCATAGAACTCTTGAACCATTAAGATTCTGACTTGTTGAATGGGGTTGGTCAGAACTTTCCAACCTCTTCTTTGGATCTCATGTCGGATCTCTGGATACTCATTTTTCTTGAGCTTGAAAGGAACCTCAGGGATCACCTTCTTCTTGGCCACAACTTTATAGAAGTGGTCTTGATGGACCTTTGAGATGAATCTCTCCATCTCCCATGACTCGGAGGTGGAAGCTTTTGTCTTTCCTTTCCCTTTTCTAGAGGTTTCTCTGGCCTTAAGTGCCATAGGTGGTTATGGAAAAACAACAAAAGAAGTAAAGAATAGAAGAAGAAGAAGAAAATAAGGAGGAGAGGGACAGAGATGTGTATTCGGCAAAGAGGGAGAAGAGAAGGTTGTGTTGTGTGAAAATGAAGAAGGATGGATGGCTTTATATAGTGAAGGGAGAGGGAGTTGGTTCGGCCATTCAGGGTGGGTTTGGGTGGGAAAGAGATTTTGAATTTTGAAGGTAGGTGGGGTTTATGGGGAAGAGTGGATGGATGTGAGTGGTGAAGAGGTGACGGGGAAGACAGATTGAGGTGATTGGTGAGGGGTTTTTTTTTTGGGAAGAGTGTTATTGGGTTGTGTGAAGATGAGAGAAGGTAAGTTGAGGTAGGTGGGGATCCTGTGGGGTTCACAAATTCTGAGGTATCAAGGATTTACATCCCTGCACCAATGAGGCATGTAAAATGCCCTCTGCATGCAATCCTGGCATTTAACACCAGATTGATGCTTGTTTCTGGCGTTAAACGCCAGTTCTATGCTTGTTTTGGGCATTCAACGCCAGTCTGTAGCATGTTTCTGGCGTTGAACGCCAGTTTTCCTCAGTGTCCGATCCTGGCGTTTAAATGCCAGATTGCTGCATGTTTCTGGTGTTCAACGCCAGATCCATGCTCTGTTCTAGCGTTGAATGCCAGCCAGATGCTCCTTACTGGCGTTTAAACGCCAATAAGCCCTTCCTCCAGGGTGTGCTGTTTCTTCTGCTATTTTTGATTCTGTTTTTAATTTTAGTATTTATTTTGTGACTCCACATGATCATGAACCTAATAAAACATAAAAGAACAATAAAAAATAAAAATAGAATTAGATAAATAAAAATTGGGTTGCCTCCAAATAAGCACTCCTTTAATGTCACTAACTTGACAGTGGGCTCTCATGGAACCTCACAGGTGATTGGGTCAATGTTGTAGACTCCCAACACCAAACTTAGAGTTTGAATGTGGGGATTCAACACCAAACTTAGAATTTGGTTGTGGCCTCCCAACATCAAACTTAGAGTTTGATTGTGGGGGCTTTGTTTGACTCTGTATTGAGAGAAGCTTTTCATGCTTCCTCTCCATGGTTGCAGAGGAGTATTCTTGCGCTTTAAATGCAAGGTAGTCCCCATTCAATTGAAGGACTAATTCTCCTCTGTTAACATCTATCACAGCTCCTGCTGTGGCTAGGAAAGGTCTTCCAAGGATGATGCATTCATTCTTCTCCTTCCTAGTGTCTAAGATTATGAAATCAGCAGGGATGTAAAGGCCTTCAACCTTCACTAACACGTCCTCTACCAATTCATAAGCTTGTCTTACTGACTTGTCTGCCATCTGTAATGAGAATATGGCAGGTTGTACCTCAATGATCCCACCTTCTCCATTACAGAGAGTGGCATAAGATTTATCCCTGACCCCAAGTCACACAGAGACTTCTCAAAGGTCATGGTGCCTATGGTGCAGGGTATTGAGAATTTACCAGGATCTTATCTCTTTTGAGGTAATGTTTGCTGAACCCATGTATCTAGTTCACTAATGAGCAAGGGAGGTTCACCTTCCCAAGTCTCATTACCAAATAACTTGGCATTCAACTTCATGATAGCTCCTAGATATTGAGCAACTTGCTCTCCAGTTACATCTTCATCCTCTTTAGAGGAAGAATAGTCTTCAGAGCTCATGAATGGCAGAAGGAGGTTTAATGGGATCTCTGTGGTGTCTATATGACCTTCAGATTCCTTTAGGTCCTCAATAGGGAACTTTTTCTTATCTGGGAGACGTTCCATGAGGTCTTCCTCATTGGGATTCACGTCCTCTCCTACCTTTCTAGGTTCGGCCATGTTGATTATGTCAATGGCCTTGCACTCTCTTTTTGGATTCTCTTCGGTATTGCTTGGGAGAGTACTAGGAGGAGTTTCAGTGATTTTCTTACTCAGCTGGCCCACTTGTGCCTCCAGATTTCTAATGGAGGACCTTGTTTCACTCATGAAACTTAAAGTGGCCTTAGACTTATCAGAGACTATGTTTGCTAAGCTAGAGGTGCTCTGCTCAGAATTTTCTGTCTGTTACTGAGAAGATAATGGAAAAGGCTTGCTATTGCTGAGCCTATTTCTTCCACCATTATTAAAGCCTTGTTGAGGCTTTTGTTGATTCTTCCATAAGAAATTTGGATGATTTCTCCATGATGAATTATAGGTGTTTCCATAAGGTTTACCTATGTAATTTACCTCTGCCATTGCAGGGTTCTTAGGATCATAGGCTTCTTCTTCAGAAGATGCCTCTTTAGTACTGTTGGATGCATTTTGTCATCCATTCAGACTTTGAGAAATCATGTTGACTTGCTGAGTCAACATTTTATTCTGAGCCAATATGGCATCCAGAGCATCAATTTCAAGAACTCTCTTCCTCTGAGGTGTCCCATTACTCACAGAATTCCTCTCAGAAGTGTACATGAACTGGTTATTTACAACCATGTCAATGAGTTCTTGAGCTTCTACAGGCATTTTCTTTAGGTGAATGGATTCATCTGCAGAATGGTCCAGTGACATCTTAGAAAACTCAGATAGACCATAATAGAATATATCCAAAATGGTCCATTCTGAAAGCATGTCAGAAGGACACCTTTTGGTCATCTACTTGTATCTTTCCCAAGCTTCGTAGAGGGATTCACCATCTTTTTGTTTCAAGGTCTGAACATCCACTCTAAGCTTGCTCAGCTTTTGAGGAGGAAAGAACTTAGCCAAGAAGGCCGCGACCAGCTTATCCCATGAGTCTAGGCTATCTTTAGGTTGTGAATCCAACCATGTTCTAGCTCTGTCTCTTACAGCAAAAGGGAAAAGCATGAGCCTGTAGACTTCAGGATCTACTCCATTAGTCTTAACAGTCTCACAGATCTGGAAGAACTCAGTTAAAAACTGGTAGGGATCTTCTGATGGAAGTCCATGGAACTTGCAGTTCTGTTGCATTAGAGCAACTAGTTGAGGTTTCAGCTCAAAATTGTTTGCTCCAATGGCAGGGATTAAGATGTTTCATCCATCAAACTTGGAAGTAGGTGTAGTATAGTCACCAAGCATCCTCCTTGCATTATTGTTGTTGGGTTCGACTGCCATATCCTTTTCTTGTTCGAAAATTTCAGTAAGGTTGTCTCTGAATTGTTGTATTTTAGCTTTTCTCAGTTTTCTCTTCAGAGTCCTTTCAAGTTCAGGATCAGCTTCAACAAGAATGCATTTTTCCTTGTTCCTGCTCATATGAAAAAGAAGAGAACAGAAAAGGAAGAGGAATCCTCTATGTCACAGTATAGAGATTCCTTTATGTTAGCAGAAGAAGAAAGAAATAGAAGAAGGAAAATAGTTAAGAATCCAAACACAAAGGGGAAGATAGGTTCGCATTCTTGAGATGAAGAAAAGTCTTAGTAAATAATAAATAAATAGAAGAAGATGAGAGGGAGAGAATTTCGAAAATTAATTTTGAAAAATAAGTTAGTGATTTTCGAAAATTAAAGGAAGAAATAAAATTAAAATTAAAATTTGAAACAATTAATTAATTAAAAAGAATTTTGAAAAGGAGGGAGGTAATTTTCGAAAATTAGAGAGAGGAAAGTAGTTAGGTGGTTTTGAAGAAGATAAGAAACAAATAAAAAGTCAATTAGTTAGTTGAAAAAGATTTGAAAATCAATTTTGAAAAGATAAGAAGTTAGAAAAGATATTTTAAAAAGATATGATTGAAAAAAATATTTTGAAAAAGATTTAATTTTTTAAATTAAAATTGATTACTTGACTAACAAGAAACTAAAAAATATGATTCTAGAATTTAAAGATTGAACATTTCTTAACAAGAAAGTAACAAACTTCAAATTTTTTAATCAATCACATTAATTATTAGTAAAGTTTTCAAAATTTTGAAATAAAGATAAGAAAAAGATTTTGAAAATAAATTTTAAAAATTTTCGAAAATAATAGAAAAAATAAAAAAGATTTGATTTTTGAAAAAGATTTTGAAAAGATAAGATTTTTAAAATTGAAAATTTGACTTGACTTATAAGAAATAGCTAAGTTTTAAAAAAATTTTGACTAAGTCAACTCAAATTTTCAAAATTTTGAGAAAAATAAGGAAAGGATATTTTTTGATTTTTTGAATTTTTAATGATGAGAGAGAAAAACACAAAAATGACTTATAACATGAAAATTATGAATCAAAACACATGATGCATGCAAGAACACCATGAATGTCAAGATGAACACTAAGAACACTTTGAATGTCAAGATGAACATCAAGACTTATTTTGAAAAATTTTCAAGAAAAGAAAAATATGCAAGACACCAAACTTAGAAATCCTTAATGCTTAGACACTATGAATGCAAGAATGCATATGAAAAATAACAAAAGACACAAAACAAGAAAACATAAAGATCAAACAAGAGGACTTGTCAAGAACAACTTGAAGATCATGAAGAACACCATGCATGAAATTTTCGAAAAATGCATAAATTTTAAAAACATGCAATTGACACCAAAATTAAAATTTAACTCTAGACTCAAACAAGAAACACAAAATATTTTTTTGATTTTATGATTTTGCAAAATTTTTTTTTTTCGAAATTTTATAGGAAAAACAAAATAAGAAATTCAAAATTTTTAATAAGAATTCCAGGAATCTTTCAATGTTAGCCTAAGGCTCCGATCCAGGAGTTGGACATGGCTTAATAGCCAGCCAGCTTTAGGATATAAATTAGGCATGCAACAGTTGATACTTCATCCAACTCCATATACTGATAAGGGGAAGCCTCAATCCAATTGAGTTAGATATGGCTTTTCAGCCAGCCAAGCTTCAACATGTTTCATGAAACACTAGAACTCATTCTTAAAAATTTTTAGAATAATTTTTCAAAAACAGAAGTAAAAAGTTTTTTGAAAGATTTTTGAAAATTTTTTTAAACAAAAAGAAAATTACCTAATCTGAGCAACAAGATGAACCGTCAATTGTCAAAACTCGAACAATCCCCGACAACGGCGCCAAAAACTTGGTGCACGAAATTGTGATCTCTAACAATGGCATTCAACTTGGTATGCGCATCTACTAACTCAGCACTTTCTTCACAACTTCGCACAACTAACCAGCAAGTGCACTGGGTCGTCCAAGTAATAAACCTTACGTAAGTAAGGGTCGATCCCACGGAGATTGTTGGTATGAAGCAAGCTATGGTCATCTTGTAGATCTCAGTTAGGCTAATTCAAATGGTTATGGAGTTTTCGAATATAAAGATAAATAAAACATAAAATAAAGATAAAAATACTTATGTAAATCATTGGTGGAAATTTCAGATAAGTGTACGGAGATGCTTTATCCCTGTTGAATCTCTGCAACATACTGCTTTCTTACTTTCAATCCTTCATACTCCTTTCCATGGCAAGCTGTATGTAGGGCATCACCATTGTCAATGGCTACTTTCCATCCTTTCAGTGAAAAAGGTCCAATTGCTCTTGTCATAGCACGGCTAATCATCTGTCGATTCTCGATTATGTCGGAATAGTATCTATTGATTCTTTTGCGTTTGTCATCACGCCCAACAATCGCGAGTTTGAAGCTCGTCACGGTCATTCAATCCCTGAATCCTACTCGGAATATCACAGATAAGGTTTACACCTTCCGAATTCTCAAGAATGACCGCCAAAGGGTTCTAGCTTATACCACGAAGATTCTGATTAAGGAATCCAAGAGACACACGCTCGGTCTAAGGTAGAACGGAAGTAGTTATCAGTCACGCGTTCATAAGGATGGATGATGATGAGTGTCACGGATCATCACATCCATCAGGTTGAAGTGCAACAGATATCTTAGAACAAGAATAAGCTGAATTAAAGAGAAAATAGTAGTAATTGCATTAAAACTCAAGTATAGCAGAGCTCCACACCCTTAGTCTATGGTGTGTAGAAACTCCACCGTTGAAAATACATAAGTGATCAAGGTTCAGGCATGACCGAATGGCCAGCCCCCATAAACGTGATCAAAGGATCATAAGGTAATCCAAAAATAATCCAAAGATGTCTAATACAATAGTCAAATGTCCTATTTATACTAGACTAGCTACTAGGGTTTACATAAATAAGTAATTAATGCCGAAATCCACTTCCGGGGCACACTTTGGTGTGTGCTTGGGCTGAGCTTGAGCTTTACATGTGCAGAGGCTTCTTTTGGAGTTAAACGCCAAGTTGTAACGTGTTTTTGGTGTTTAACTCTGGTTCGTGACGTGTTTCTGGCGTTTGACTCCAAAATGCAGCATGGAACTGGCGTTGAACGCCAGTTTACGTCATCTAATCTCGAATAAAGTATGGACTATTATATATTTCAGGAAAGCTCTGGATGTCTACTTTCCAACATTCTCTGATTCAGAAGATTCGACCTTATCTGTGGCATTTTGAGTAGCATCACTAAGGAGAATGAACTGCAAGAGCTTCACCCTCAATCAGAATGGATCCGCATTAACCCTGGGGTTCAGATATGGAGGAGCATTAGTGATCTCTCAACCGGCATTGATCACATACAGCCTGCCATAGAAGAAATCACTCACAATTGAAGAAGACAGTAAGACCGGATTAATCCAGAAAAACAAAGCATATCCAAGCCTTAACCATCTTCTTATCACTAGTTATAATCAACATAGTAATTCCATTTTGTTCCAATTTTATGTGTTTAAAAAAATCCAACAACTCTATTATCTGTTTGACTAAAATCTACAAGATAACCGTAGCTTGCTTTAAATCACAATCCTCGTAGGATCGATTCTGACAAAGGTAAGTGTCACTAATGCTCTCGAAGCTTAGGCATGCCCACATTAAGGGTCACGTTAGTTATACTAATGTGAACTCTAACGTAGGGAAAAGAGGCAAATAACGTTATTGGAAAAGGTGAATGCTAATGACGTTTGCGAAAGACCAAGAGGCAACGTTACTGGTCATGTTAGTGCCACTAACGTTGAAGTTAACATGGATCATTTTTGGGTTGGAACGTTAGTGAAAAAGGTGATCGTCACTAACGTTCTCGAACCCACATTTTTATTTAACGTTAACACCACTAACGTCCTAACTAACGTCCACCCATGCCTAACTCACACTTTCTCTGCAAGCAAAGCTGAGCCCACTGAAGACTGTAACTGCTTCAACTCAAGATCAAAGGCCCATATCCAAGACTTGAAGAATTGACTAGAAGATCAAGAAGAGTAGTATATATAGGAGTAGTTGAACTAGAAATGGGCTTGGCATTTTTGGAGAACTACACTCTGTATATTTACTTTTCTGCACTTTCTAGTTTGTTGAGGATGTACTCTTCTCTACCATTTTCCATTTCCAGAGCTATGAACAATTAAACCCCCTTTCATTGGGTTAGGGAGCTCTGTTGTAATTTGATGGATCAATTGTAGTTTTCATTCTTCTTCTTTTTTCTTTTCTCTTGATTTACTAGAAAGCTTTCTATCTTAATTCAATTGGTTAGTTATCTTGGAAAAGAAACTCTCCATAATTGGATCTCCTCTGAGCCTTGGAAAAGGGATGAGGAGATCATGCTAGAAATGCTTTCTCATGTTGGACCAAATTGGGGTTTGGACGGATATAGTGACATGTAATCCTCCCAACACTTTGATTTGGAAATACATGTGGTATAATCAGTGACCATACTTCATCTCTTCCCATGAGCAATTAAATCAAGGAATTGGGCTATTGTTCAAGCTAATAGAGATTGGGTTGCCAAGGAATTGGGATCCAATCACCTAAGATTGCCAAAGAGATCAATGAATGCATTGATTGAGGAAGAGATGAGAATGAACTTGAACCGGAGAATGAAACATCTCCTAAGCCCAATCAATCCCCCATTTCTGATCTTACCCATTCTCTTTACTTTATGCCGTTTATCTTCATGCTCATTTCCCCAAATTCCCATTTAAGATTCTGCAATTTACTTTCTGCACTTTACTTTTCTGCCATTTAATTTTTTGCAATTTTCAACTCAATTTCTGTTTAGCTCAACTAGCACATCTTTCCAACTAAAGTTGCTTGATCAATCAATCCCTGTGGGATTTTACCTCACTCTATTGTGAGTTTTTACTTGACGACAATTCGATATACTTGCCGAAGGAAAATTTGTTGAGAGACAAGTTTTCATGCATCAAGTTTATGGCGCCGTTGTCGGCGATTGATTTTGTATTGACAATGGTTAAGTTGGAAGATCACTAGCTTGAGCATTTTTCTTTTGCTTGTTTATTTTACCTAGTTATTTACTTTCAGTTTCAGTTACTTTCCTCCCTCATCCTATCTCCCCTCTTTGTTTTCTTTTTCTTTGTTGTTATTTACAATTCTGTCCACTAACCCACTAACTATTTGATAATTTGCACCACTTATACTAACAACCACTCTAAAAAGAATAATCTCTTCATTTTATTTCTTGTTGTGTGCTCTGTTAGTTGTATGATAGGGAGAAGAACCGGAGCTTCAACTTCCTTTGATTCTGAACCTGAGAGGACCTTCCTTAGATTAAGGAGGGAAGCAAGACGGAAAAGAGCTATTGGTGCTGAGGAAGAGGAAGAGTACTTTGAAACAAACATAGAGGAGAACATGGAAAACAACCATGGAGAAGAAGCTCACAACCATGCCAGAGAAGGCCCTGAGAATCATGCTTGGCAAGAGAGAAGAGTTCTAGGCTCTTACATCAATCCAAACCCAGGAAATTATGGAAGTAGTATACAAAAGCCAACCATACATGCCAATAACTTTGAATTAAAACCCCAGCTCATCACCCTTGTTCAGAACAACTGTTCATTCGGAGGAAGTGCCCAAGAAGACCCCAATCAACGTCTAACCAACTTTCTAAGAATATGTGACACTGTGAAGTCTAATGGTGTTCATCCGGATGTCTATAGACTGCTTTTGTTCCCTTTTTCACTCAGAGACAAAGCATCTAAATGGTTGGAATCTTTTCCGAAGGAGAGTTTGACAAATTGGGAAGATGTGTTGAACAAATTTTTGGCAAGATTCTACTCTCCTCAAAGAATCAACAGGTTGAGAGCTGAGGTACAAACCTTCAGGCAACAAGATGATGAAACTCTCTATGAGGCTTGGAAGAGGTTTAAGGACTTAACAAGAATGTGCCCACCAGACATGTTCAATGAATGGGTTCAACTACACATTTTCTATGAAGGTCTTTCCTACGAATCAAAGAAGGTCGTAGACCATTCATCAGGGGGTTCTCTAAACAAGAAGAAGACCATTGAAGAAGCCATAGATGTCATTGAGACTGTAGTTGAGAATGACTACTTCTATGCTTCTGAAATGAGCAACACTCGAAGAGTGATAGAGCTGAACCACATGGATGCACTGCTGGCTCAAAATAAGATAATCACCAAGCAGTTAGCCGATCTTAACAAGAAGGTGGAAGAGAACCAAGTTATAGCAGTCATCACTTCATCACCAGCTCAAGAAGGAGTGAATACAGGAGAAGAAGGTGACTGGGAGCAAGCCAACTATGTTGGAAACTCACCTAGACAGACCCATGATCCATACTCTAAAACTTACAATTCTGGTTGGAGAAACCACCCTAATTTTGGGAGGGGGAACCAACAAGACCAAGGCTAAGACCAAAGACGCCACAACCACAATCCCAACAACAATGTAACTCACCAACATCCCTCACATAGATCATATCAACACCCACCTAATCACCCTTCCCAACATCCATACCAAAACCAACATGACCACACTCAACCTCCTAACCGCAATCCACCATCACCCACCGAAGATAGACTCTCCAGAATTGAGGCCCTACTTAAAGGCATATGAAAGGAAGTTCAAGACAGTAAAGCTTTCCAGGAAGAAGTGCAATCCAATATATACAGAATCAAAATGCTGCCATCAAGAAACTTGAAACATAAATTGGCTACTTATTCAAACAAGCCCCTGGCCACAACATTCACAGCAACACTAATTCAACTCCAAGGGAGGAGTGTCAAGCTATCACCCTCAGAAATGGGAAGGAATTGAAGGAGACCTATAAGAAACCACAAGAGAAGAACTCGGATGAAAAAGAAAAGGGACAAGAGGAAATTAAAGTCTCCACTCCCAAGTCACATCAAGAGGGAGAAGTGCTGAAACCATACTTTCCAAAAGCCCCATACCCTCAGCAATTGAAGAAGAAGGGAGAGGACAACCAATTCTCAAGATTTTTGGAAATTGTCAAGAAACTACAGATTAACATACCCTTTGCTGAAGCAATAGAGCAAATGCTGCTCTATACCAAGTTCTTGAAGGAGTTGATGACCAAGAAGAGATGTTGGAAGAATAACGAGACTGTGGTACTCACCGAAGAATACAATGCCATCATCCAGCACAAATTGCCCCAGAAATTGAAGGATCTTGGGAGCTTCCAAATTCCTTGTATCATAGGGGAAATCACAGTGGAAAAGGCTTTATGTGATTTAGGAGGTAGCATAAATCCGATGTCCTTAGCAATGATGAGAAAAATGAGGATTGAGGAGGCCAAACCAACAAGAATGGCCCTGCAACTAGCAAACCGATCATTCAAGTTTCCTCACGGAATAGTAGAAGACTTATTGGTGAAGGTGGCAGACTTTATCTTTCCAGCAGACTTTGTAGTGTTGGATATGGAGGAAGGAGCCAAGACCTCTATCATCTTAGGAAGGCCATTCTTAGCCACTGCTGGAGCCATCATTGATGTCCAAAAGGGTGAACTTGTCCTTAGACTACATGAGGAGAAAATGATATTCAATGTGTTCAAGGCCATGAGTTACCCACAAGACTCATTGGGAGAATGTATGAGGTTGGACTCAGTGGATGCTGTAGTGCAAGAGACTCTTGAAGAAGAAGAACTTGAGGGGTTAACAGAAGAAGAGGAATCAGCATCAAGCGAAGAGGTTGCAACAGCTGAAATTCATGTTCAGGGCATACTAGAGGGGAAGGATGAAAGAAAAGAAGTACCAAACTTGAACTAAAGGCACTACCGCCCACTCTCAAGTATGCATACTTAGGAGAGAATGAAAGCTATTCAATGATCATAAATTCAGCCCTCAGCCAAGAACAAGAGGAAGAGTTACTTCAAGTCTTACAAAAGCATAAGGATGCCATTGGATGGACACTTGCTAACTTGAAGGAAATCAGTTTGGCCATATGCATGTATAAGATACTATTGGAAGATTATGCCAAACCGTCCATTCAACCCCAAAGGAGGCTGAATCCAGTTATGAAGGAAGTGGTACAGAAGGAAGTCATGAAGCTATGGCAGGGAGGAGTAATCTACCCAATTTCGAATAGCCCATGGGTCAGTCCTGTCCAAGTGGTCCCCAAGAAAGGAGGAATCACTATGGTACCCAATGAAAGGAATGAGCTAATCCCTACAAGAACTGTCACAGGATGGAGGATGTGTATTGATTACAGAAAACTCAATGAAGCCACAAGAAAAGATCACTTCCCACTTCCCTTCATGGACCAGATGCTGGAAAGACTTACAGGGCACGAATATTATTGTTTTCTAGATGGTTATTCAGGATATAACCAAATAGTGGTTGATCCAAGAGACCAGGAGAAAATATCATTTACTTGCCCATATGGAGTGTTTGCCTACAGGCGCATGCCATTTGGGCTATGTAATGCACCTGCAACTTTTCAATGCTGCATGCTTTCCATCTTCTTGGCTATGATAGAAAAGTTCATTGAAGTTTTCATGGATGACTTTTTAGTATTCAGAGATTCCTTTCCTAATTGCCTAAATCATCTTGCCTTGGTATTAAAAAGATGTCAAGAGACCAATCTGGTCTTGAATTGGGAAAAATGCCACTTTATAGTGACAGACGGAATAGTCCTTGGCCATAAAGTTTCTAACCAAGGTATTGAGGTAGACAGAGCTAAGGTGGAGCTAATTGAAAAATTACCTCCACCGAGTGATGTCAAGGCAATTAGGAGCTTTTTGGGGCATGCTGGCTTCTACAAAAGGTTTATTAAAGATTTTTCAAAGATAGCCAAGCCCTTAAGCAATCTCCTTATGTCTGATACACCATTTATCTTTGATGAGAAATGCATGCTCGCATTTGAAAACGTGAAAAAGAAGCTGTCCTCAGCTCCTATCATCACCCCACCTGATTGGGATTTTCCATTCGAACTGATGTGTGAAGCATCTAATTTTGAAGTTGGGGCAGTGTTAGGACAGAGAAAAGAAAATTTGGTGCATGTCATATACTATGCTAGCAAGGTCCTCAATGACACTCAACAAAATTATACCGCTACCGAAAAGGAGTTACTGGCAATAGTTTTTGCATTTGACAAATTTAGATCATACCTCATTAGTTCTAAAGCGATTGTTTTCATTGATTACACAACACTTAAATATCTATTTGCCAAACAGGAATCAAAACCAAGACTAATCAGATGGATCTTATTGTTGCAGGAATTCAATATTGAGATTAGATATAAAAAGGGCGTGGAGAACAAGGTAGCAGATCATCTATCCAGAATCCCTTGTGAGAAAGATGCTACACATGATATAAGTGTAAATGAGTTCTTTCCAGATGAGCAGTTAATGTTGGTTCACAAGGCACCCTGGTTTGCAGATATTGCCAATTTTAAGGCAGTGGTGACTTACCTCCTGGAATCAACAAACATCAAAGAAGAAAACTCATTAATGATGCTAAATATTTCATTTAGGATAAGTCATATCTCTTCAAGAAGTGCTCAGATGGAATCCTCAAAAGATGCATTTCAGAAGAAGAGGGACGACAGGTCCTGTGGAGTTGCTATAGTTCTAGCTATGGAGGTCATTTTGGAGGAGAAAGAACCGCAGCAAAGGTGCTGCAATGTGGGTTCTTCTGACCCACTATCTTCAAGGATGCTAAGAAACTTGTAAGGAGCTGCGACGAGTGCCAGAGGGCTGGAAACCTGCCCAAGAGAAATGATATGTCACAGCAATTCATCTTAGAACTCGAACTGTTCGATGTATGGGGGATCGACTTCATGGGACCGTTCCCAACCTCATATTCGAACAAATATATTTTGGTGGCAGTGGACTATGTATCTAAGTGGGTGGAGGTCGTGGCAACCCCAACAAATGACAACAAGGTGGTCATAAACATTCTTAGAAATAATATCTTCAGCAGATTTGGAGTTCCACGAGCCCTCATCAGTGACGGAGGGAGTCATTTCTACAACAGACCATTGGAAACCCTACTCCTCAGGTATGGGGTGAAGCATAAGGTTGCCACACCTTATCACCCCCAAACAAGTGGGCAAACCGAGATATCCAATAGAGAGTTAAAAAGGCTCTTGGAAAAGACTGTGGGGGCATCAAGAAAGGACTGGGAGAAAAAGCTGCATGATGCTCTTTGGGCGTACAGGACAGCCTTCAAAACACCAATTGGGATGTTCCCATATCAACTGGTGTATGGAAAGGCCTGTCACTTACCATTAGAGTTGGAGCACAAAGCCTTTTGGGCTCTCAAGATACTAAACCTCGACAGCACTACTGCAGGTGAAAAGAGGGTCTTGCAGCTGCAAGAACTGGAAGAGTTTAGGTCTCAAGCCTATGAAAACACCAAGATCTATAAGGAAAAAGCAAAAAGAAGACATGATCTCAACCTGGCACCAAGAAGTTTCGAAGAAGGACAACATATACTCTTCTACAACTCCAAACTGAGACTCTTCCCTGGAAAACTCAAATCAAGGTGGTCCGGACCCTTTTTGGTCACAAAAGTCTCACCTTATGGACACATAGAAATCATGGAAGAAAGCTCAAGGAGGACATTCACTGTGAATGGACAAAGACTCAAATACTACTTGGGCAGCATGGGGGAAGACCCCAAACAGAAGTATAATCTCAACTAGAGAAGCCACTGTCGAGCTAGCGACGCTAAAAAAGCGCTTTGTTAGGAGGCAACCCAACCTGAGGTAGTTTCTTTTCATTATTGTCTCAATAAAGGATTCAAGTAGAATTCTCCATATTGTGATGAGCTAAGTTTGGTGTTGCACACCAAAACCTTCAAAAGGTAAATGTGAAACTCTAAGTTTGGTATTCCACTAAAGACTCCACCTAAAGAGTGCATTGCAACCCTTCATTGATAAAGCATCTGCTCTAACAAACAGAGAAACTACTTGACAAATGTTTAATCTCTAATGCATAGTTTGCTTTTCCAATTCATAATTGATTCTTAATAAAAGCACCTGAGGTTTCTGCATGTATTCAATTTGTTACATTAGGCAAAGAACTAAGTTTGGTGTTCACACACCAAATTAAGTTCAGAAATTCACAAGCATACATGCATGCTAACTATTTTCCAAGTGCTTGGAGAAACAAGCAACTTCTAATAGTTTTATAGGAAGTCAATCAATCTCAGGAAGGAACCATACATCATCATCCAAGGAAGACATCAAGAGGTTGTATTGAACTATCTCTGAGTTGTAGTGCTTTAATTGGAAGAATGATTGAATATTGTTCTCAAGGATATCCATATTCTGCTTGTTCTCTCCTTAATCACATCTAAGTGTGTTGGTCTAAGTCCCTAGCTTTCATTTTCATCTTTCTTACATGTATACTTGTCCTTTAAGTCAATATAAAAGAAAATGTATGAAAAACAAGAGTGGGTTTATCTTATAAAGTGAGTTCTTAAGTTTGTGGTATGGTAATTAATTAGCTAAGTTGGTTCACCAACAAGGTATATAGGCAAATATATACTCTTAATCACATGCTTGGAACACATCCTATTGAGACTAACTAAATAACAAGATCCTAATAAGAAAAAGAGAAAGAACAACAAGAGTTTGAAAAGGAAACAAAAACAATAAGAAATAAGGCTAGGCACCAAGGGTTTGAATATTGAGGCATGTGTCTATGGTGTTCCTGTGCAAAGGATATGCTTGGATGAATAAGCTCTCAGGGGTGCCTTATCACTTGGTAACTTGGGTTAACTTACCCGGGATTATCAGCTGAAAGTCCAATATCAAGAGCAACCTTTGCTACAGAGCACTTAGTAACCCAAAGAGGTGCTGGACACCAAGGTCTCAAGGAAGAAAAATAACAAACCATGTGCCTGTGGTGTGCATGTATGGGGGAAAGAGACTTGAGGGAGTAAGTCCTTAGGGGTGTCTCAACACCTAGCACCTTGAACCAACTGGTTCGGGAGTGTTGGCTGAAAGCTTATTTTAAAGAGTCGCCCTCTCACAGAGCATTTAGCCTAAAAAGAATGCAATAAACCCTGGAAAAAAAGGGAGGATCAATAAATAAGAAGTCTCAAAGGATGCAATCAATCAAGTATTCAAGGGCATGATAAGGACCTGAAAACCAGTAAAGGAATGAACCTAAGTTGCTATGCATGAAACCCCATAAACCAAGAATTGGACTTCTATAATAACGGATTATTTATCTTGTTCTTTCATTCATTTTTCCTATGTTTCAGTACTTGCTTAGGGACAATCAAGCTTTAAGTTTGGTGTTGTGATGCCAGGGCATCTTGGCCAGTTTCACTGACCTTTTCTTTACTGTTTTAGGGTAGTTTCATGCATTTTCTTAGTAAATAAGCAAGTTTTGGACAAAAAATACACTTACACGTTGATTCAATCAAACATTGTGAACTTTACATGATTTCATGAGAATTAGGTAGGAACTGAATGATATAATTGATGATGCATAATCTCATGACTTGGAACAGAGCTTTGATGCACTTTAATTGCTTGATTTCAGGATAAAGAAAGCAAGAAGGAGCCACGTTAGCAGCCACGTTAATCTAATTAACGTGACCACTGACATGGAATGGAGACAAGCTTGTAGCGTTAATGGAAAAAGTGATCGCCAATAACGCCTTCGAAGCCATCATAGCCCACGTTAGTTTCCATGTTAAGTATATTAACGTGGTAGCTAACATGGAGGAAAGGAGGAGCTCCAACGTTAGTGGTAAAAGTGAATGTCAATAACGTTCCACAAAGGCATATTTAGCCACGTTAAGAGTCACGTTAATCCAATTAACGTGAACTCTAACGTGGGAGGAGGAAGCAATCGCCAATGTTAGTGACACTCACCTTTGTCACTAACGTTGGACAAAGCCAATAGTGCCCACGTTAGTGGTCACGTTAAGACCACTAACGTGAAGAGTAACAAGGAGCTAAGCATGATGAGCCAACGTTAGTAACACTCACCTTTGTCACTAACGTTGGAGATGGCAATCACCACCACGTTAGTGGTCACGTTATCTCAATTAACGTGAACTCTAACGTGGGAAGGAGGGGCATTTGGAGTGTTAGTGACAAAGGTAAGTGTCACTAACGCTCTTGAAGCTTAGGCATTCCCACGTTAAGGGTCACGTTAGTTATACTAACTTGAACTCTAACGTGGGGAAAAGAGGCAAATAACAACGTTATTGGAAAAGGTGAATGCCAATAACCTTTCCGAAGGACCAAATGGCAACGTTAGTGGTCACGTTAGTGCCACTAATGTTGAAGTTAACGTGGATCATTTTTGGGTTGGAACGTTAGTGAAAAAGGTGATCGTCACTAACGTTCTCGAACCCACATTTTCATTTAACGTTAACACCACTAACGTTTGATAGGCGAAATTATGATTTAGATGTGAAACTGTTGTTCGAAATTGATTGTTCCTGGCAATGTCACCAAAAAATCGGTGCACAATACCATGGTCCAAACATGACTTCACAACTTCGCGCAACTAACTAGCAAGTGCACTGGGTCGTCCAAGTAATACCTTACGTGAGTAAGGGTCGATCCCATGGAGATTGTTGGTATGAAGCAAGCTATGGTCATCTTGTAAATCTCAGTTAGGCGGATAATAAATGGTTATGGAGTTTTCGAATAATAATAATAAATAAACAGAAAATAAAGATAGAAATACTTATGTAAATCATTGGTGAGAATTTCAGATAAGTGTATGGAGATGCTTTGTTCCTTTTGAATCTCTGCTTTCCTACTGTTTTCATCCAATCCTTCTTACTCCTTTCCATGACAAGCTGTATGTAGGGCATCACCGTTGTCAATGGCTACATTCCATCCTCTCAGTGAAAATGGTCCAAATGCTCTGTCACAGCACGGCTAATCATCTGTCGGTTCTCGATCATGTTGGAATAGAATCCATTGATTCTTTTGCGTTTGTCATCACGCCCAGCAATCGCGAGTTTGAAGCTCGTCACAGTCATTCAATCCCGAAATCCTACTCGGAATACCACAGACAAGGTTAGACTTTCCGGATTCCCATGAATGCCGCCATTCATTCTAGCTTAAACCACGAAGATTCTGATTAAGGAACCCAAGAGATATGTGCCCGGTCTAAGGTAGAACGGAAGTGGTTGTCAGTCACGCGTTCGTAGGTGAGAATGATGATGAGTGTCACAGATCATCACATTCATCATGTTGAAGTGGAACGAATATCTTAGAATAAGAATAAACTAAATTGAATAGAAAATAGTAGTAATTGCATTAAAACTCGAGGTACAGCAGAGCTCCACACCCTTAATCTATGGTGTATAGAAACTCCACCGTTGAAAATACATAAGTGATGGTGGTCCAGGCATGGCCGAATGGCCAGCCCCCAAAATGTGATCAATAGTCTCCTAAGATGAATAAATTAAAACTGAGACTAGAGATGAAAATACAATAGTAAAAGGTTCTATTTATACTAGACTAGCTACTAGGGTTTACAGAAATAAGTAATTGATGCAAAAATCCACTTCCGAGGCCCACTTGGTGTGTGCTTGGGCTGAGCTTGAGCTTTACACGAGCTGAGGCTTCTATTGGAGTTGAATGCCAAGTTGTAACATGTTTTTGGCGTTCAACTCTGGTTCGTGACGTGTTTCTGGCGTTTGACTCCAGAATGCAGCGTAGAACTGGCGTTGAGCGCCACTTTGTGTCATCTAATCCCGAATAAAGTATGGACTATTATATATTGCTGGAAAGGGAGGTCAGAATCCAACAGCATCAGCAGTCCTTTGTCAGCCTTTTATCAGAGTTTTGCTCAGGTCCCTCAATTTCAGCCAGAAATTACCTGAATCACAGAAAACACACAAACTCATAGTAAAGTCCAGAAATTTGAATTTAGCATAAAAACTAATGAAAACATCCCTAAAAGTAACTAGATCCTTCTAAAAAACTACCTAAAAACAATGCCAAAAAGCGTATAAATTATCCGCTCATCAACGTCCTAACTAACGTCCACGCATGCCTAACACACACTTTTTCTGCAAGCAAAGCTGAGCCTACTGAAGACTGTAACTACTTCAACATAAGATAAAAGGCCCATATCCAAGACTTGAAGAACTGACTAGAAGATCAAGAAGAGTAGTATATATAGGAGTAGTTTTGAACTAGAAAGGGGCTTGGCATTTTTGGAGAACTACACTCTGTATATTTACTTTTCTGCACTTTCTAGTTTGTTGAGGATGTACTCTTCCCTACCATTTTCTATTTCTAGAGCTATGAACAACTAAACCCCCTTTCATTAGGTTAGGGAGCTCTGTTTTAATTTGATAGATCAATTGTAGTTTTCATTCTTCTTCTTCTTTCTTTTCTCTTGATTTACTAGAAAGTTGTCTATCTTAATTCAATTGGTTAGTTGTCTTGGAAAAGAAACTCTCCATAATTAGATCTCCTCTGAGCCTTGGAAAAGGAATGAGGAGATCATGCTAGAAATGCTTTCTCATGTTGGACCAAATTGGGGTTTGGACGGATATAGTGACATGTAATCCTCCCAACCCTTTTATTTGGAAATACATGTGGTATAATCAGTTACCATACTTCATCTCTTCCCATGAGCAATTAAATCAAAGAATTGGGCAATTGTTCAAGCTTAGAGATATTGGGTTGCCAAGGAATTGGGATTCAATCACCTAAGATTTCCAAGGAGATCAATGAATGCATTGATTGAGGAAGAGATGAGAATGAACTTGATTCGGAGAATGCAACATCTCCTAAGCCCAATGAATCCCCCATTTCTGATCTTACCCATTCTCTTTACTTTATGCCATTTATCTTTATGCTCATTTCCCAAATCCCCATTTAAGATTCTGCAATTTACTTTCTGCACTTTACTTTTCTGCCATTTAATTTTCTGCAATTCTCAACTCAATTTCTGTTTAGCTCAACTAGCACATATTTCCAACTAAATTTGCTTGACTAATCAATCCCTATGGGATTCGACCTCACTCTATTGTGAGTTTTTACTTGATGATAATTCGGTATACTTGCCGAAGGGAAATTTGTTGAGAGACAAGTTTTTTCGTGCACCAGGTATGGAGAAGTGAGGGATGAATGTGGATGGAATCGTGGATAAGGGGGACATAGAAGAGGAAGGTTTGAATCGTCAAAGGGTAGGGTTGGGGTTTAACCATGGCGAAACCCTTCCTTCATGCTTCGAAAAACTGCATACTGGGCACTAAACGCCAGGCTGGCATTTAGCGCCAGCAATGGGCACATTTTTTTTCAGAAAAGGGATGAGCACCCTAGCGCTAAACGCTGAGCCTAGCGTTTAGCACCCCAAGGGAGTGCCAAAATATAGAGAAAATGCCCAATATGGGCGTTTAACTCCCATGCTCACACCCCTTTCTGGCGCTAGCGCCACTGCGCTGCTCCTCTTCTGGAGCTAAACGTCCTTGGCATTTAGCGCCCAAGCCTGTTTTGCTCCAAGGAGTTCTATTTTTCTATCTGAGTATTCCTGCCCCTGTTCTAAGTATTGTCCATGATAAAAAACATTATAAAACATAGGAAAACTATGAAAATACAAATTGAAAACTAAATGAAATTAAAACTAAAATCACAATAGAAATAAAATGGAAATACTAAAGGATACTTATGGCTGGGTTACCTCCCAACAAGCGCTTCTTTACCGTCACTAGTTTGACGGTTAGCTCATCTATGGAGGAGGATCATAGCAGCTCAGATCTTTACCCCTCATTTTCAATTTTTTTCCTATGCTCTCATGAATAAACTCAACATGCTCTAGAGATAGGATCTTATTCACAGTATGTGGTATGACTAGACTTCTAGTGAATATCACTTCATCCCAGGTGAGAAGTCTTCGGTAGGAATCTTCTTATTCCTCAAGCCCTTTGGTGCCTTTTTCTTGGGACCTCTTCCCTCCTTGGTGGATGGTGAATGCCCAACACCAAACTTAGGTTTGATGTTTGGGGTAACTATATGAGTTTTTACCAAGGGGGGAGGCTTAAGCAATGAGCTCTGCATGCACGTACCTTCTTTTCCAGAGGGTGGTGAAAGTTTAAAAACCTTGAACACCAAATAGTCTTCCCATAGCCTCAGAACTAACTCTCCTTCTTAACATCTATCAGTGCTCTCCCTATGGCTAGGAATGGTCTTCCTAGGAAGAGGGAGTCATTTGCATCCTCTCCCATGTCAAGTATCACAAAATCTGTAGGGAGGAAGTTCTCTCCAACCTTTACTAGGACATTTTCCACCAATCCGTGCGCCTGCTTTCGAGACTTGTCAGCCATCTCCAGTGCTACCCTTGTAGGCTATGCTTCTTGAATTTTCAATTTCCGAATCATAGATAATGGCATCAGATTGATGCTCGAGCCAAGATCACAAAGAGCCTTTTCAAAAGGGATGTTCCCAATAGTGTAGGGAATCTGAAAGCTCCTCGGATCTGGCATCTTCCTTGGTAGCTTGCTTTGAATAAGTGCACTGCACTCCTTGGTTAGCACCACTATTTCATATCCCCTAAGGCATTCTTCTCAGAAATTAAGACTTTCATGAGTGCCACATAGGGAGGCATTTTCTCTAAAACCTCAGCAAAAGGAACATTGATTTGTAGCTTTTAAAGATTTCCAAGAACTGAGAGAGCTGCTCGTCCTTGGTCTCATCTTGCAAATATGAGGTTGTGGTGCTTCAGGCTCTCAAACAAGTGCCCTAGGTTGGGCGTGTGACAATGTAATCTCAGCCTGTCTTGGAGCTTCTTTCTCCTTTGGCTCCTCAGCAACTTCCACCTCCTTAGGTACGGCTTTTTTAGTCCATGTAAATGCCTTACATTCCTCTCTATGATTTACCGCTGTGTCACTAGAAAGAGTGTTAGGAGGTTTCTCGAGTATTTTCTTGCTCAATTGTCTCACTTGTACCTTCAAATTCCGAATGGAAGCTCTAGTCTCTTGCATGAAGCTATGAGTGGTCTTCAAAAGTTCTATTACTAGAGTGGCTAGGTCAGGAGTACGTTGGGGCTGAGTAGATGCCTTCTGTTGTTGAGAAGCTTGAAATTGGCGGTTGTTGAAATTGTTGAACTTGTTTTGATTGAAACCTCCTTGAGAGTTGTTGTTGAAGTTTTTCTAAGACTTCTGAGGTTGCTCTCTCCACCCAAGGTTAGGGTGATTCCTCCATACCTAATTGAATGTATTTGAATAGGGATCATTGTTGGGATTTCTGGAGAAATTTCTTATATAATTTACTTGCTCAGGAGTGGTTTGAGCATAATTATAGTTCTCTGATGAGAGGACTTTTGCGTGGTCTAGAAAATTGCGGATAAATCCTCGTTGCAAGTATAGTTTCTAAACCTTCAAAAGTCCTGTCATACAAACGTTTTGGGTGTCACAAGTAAGAAACCCCTTTAGAAATTGTTAACCGAGTATTCAAACCTCGGGTCGTCTTCTCAAGGAACTGCGAGGAAGTATGTTCTTATTATTGGCTATAAATGTTGTGAATTCGGGGTTTAGAAGGTGAGAAGCAAGTGATTTAAATGACAAGTAAAGTAAATGGCAATTAAAAATAAATAAATAACTGTAAAACAACTTTTGGCAAGATAAGGGAATTTAGAGGTTTAACTTAGTTATCTCTCTCAACTATAATAAAAGTTGAATCTAAACTCCACTTGGTCAACCTTTGCCAGGGCAAAGAAAAGTCAAGGGACTAATTAAACTGACATTTGAATCCTAATTATTTCCTAAGAAAAGGTTGGGATTATTTAGGTTTAGCTCAATTAGCAAGATAACGGTTATTAATTATGTTGAGTCTAATAACTGTTGAGTTACTAAATTCCTAATCAGAACCAAAAGGGAAAAAAAAGTAAAATTGCTGGAATAATAAAAATATCCTTGGATGAGAAGCAATGGCAATTTAATTCAAAGAGAATAATTATAAATTGAAAATACCTCAATTATCATTAAATAAAAATGTCATCAACAGCCAATTGGGCAACATCAATCAAACATAATAAAGGCTTCAGAGTAATCAAAATATAAAAGAGAAATTAAATATTAAAAAAGAATATTAAACCTGGATCGAGAGTCACTCTAGAAAGCTAAGAGAAGTCCTAAATCCTAATTTCTAAAAACACTACCTAAATCCTAAGAGAGAGAGAGAGAGAGAGAGGAGAGAACCTCTCTCTCCAAAACTACATCTAAAATATGAAAAGTAAATTATGAGAGGCCTCCCTATGAATTGATGCATTCCCCAACTTTATAGCCTCTAATATGTGTTCTCTGGGCCGAAAACTGGGTCAGAAACAGCCCAGAAATTACTTCCAGTGCTTTCTGGTCCGTACAGGTCGTGGAAAAGTGACGCGGCCGCGTCGTTCACGCGACCGCGCGGATTGGGTGTTGGCCAGGTCACGCGTCCGCGTGACCCACGCGTTCGCGTCACCTGGCATCGAGGCAACTATGGCAAATTATATATCAAATCGAATCCCTAGACGTTAGCTTTCCAACGCAACTAGAACCGCGTCGTTTGGACCTCTGTAGCTAAAGTTATAACCGTTTGAGTGCGAAGAAGTCAGGCTGGACAGCTTAACAGTTTCTCCAACTTCTTGCATTCTTTTCACTTTTGCATGCTTCCTTTCCATCCTCTGAGCCATTCCTGCCTTTATAATATCTGAAAACACTTAACACACATATCAAGGCATCTAATGGTAATAAGAGAGGATTAATAATAAGCAAATATAAGATCAAAGAAGCATGTTTTCAATCATAGCATAAAATCAGGAAGGAAAATGTAAAACATGCGAATTGTATGAATAAGTGAGTAAAGAGTTGATAAAAACCACTCAATTGAGCACAAGATAAACCATAAAATAGTGGTTTATCAACCTCCCCATACTTAAACATTAGCATGTCCTCATGCTAAGCTCAAAAGAAGCTATAAAGATGAAGAGGAAAGGTGAAATGTTATGAAATGCAACCTATGTATATGAATGCAGCTACATGCAAAATGTTTCTACCTACTTGGTTTAAAAGTAAATAAATTCTCCAAGAATAAATATAAACCAAATTCCACTAATTCAAATTACACAATAAAAGATAAGTGAACTTGTAAGAAGATAGCTCATGAAAGCAGGGAACATAGAATCAAGCATTGAACCCTCACAGGAAATGTATATGCACTTCTAATCTCTCAAGTGTCTAGGGTCAATCACTCTACTCTTCCCTATTCATGCTTTCTAACACTTTGTTCTTCATCTAACCAATCAACAATATTTAATGCATCAATGCAAACATCATGAGGTCTTTTCAAGGTTGTAATGGGGCTAAGGTAAGGGTATGGGTATATATATGGCTAAGTGAGCTTTATAAAGTGAATCCTTGATTAGTCTAAGATCTCACCTAGCATGCATACACTCTATATAACTTTAAAATCATACCTAGCTACCCATAATTTTTCCCACTTTTGTATTACATGCTCATGTTTCACTTTTTATGTTTATCCCATGTGCATTGTTTTCATTGGGGAATTTCTTTTTGTATCCCCTTTTATTCAGATGCTAAAAATATTTTTTTTTGATGCACATGGTAATTGAATCACTTTGATTTTTTTATGAGCATGCTTTCCAAATTTATTTTTATTTCTTTTTTAATCTTCCTAACCCTTTGTTTCTATCACTCATGTTCCCACAAAGTTTCCCACATTTAACTCTATTCATGATTTTCTATCTTAAGTTAACCAAGGATTCAACTTGGGATTTTTATTTTGTTTTTCTGCTTAAGGCTAGTATTGTGGTTTATAGAACAAGAGGGGATTAAAAGCTCAAGGGGGCTAACAAGGGTGATGTAAAAGGTAGGCTAATTTTGGGATAAGTGAGCTAGAATTAACAATGGCCTCAATCATATGCAATCATTTAAATACACTAAATATTGGATATATAGAATGAAACAAAGCTAAGATTGCGATCATAGAGAAGTAAACACACAAGAATAAAATGTTTATGGTTAAATAATGTAACCATGTAAATAAGCTCAAATCTCACAGGTTGTGTGTTCTTTGGCTCAAAAACTATGTTCCAATTACAACTTCAAACAAATTTTTAACATAAAAATTTTCAATTTAAATTAGTGAAATTTTTCAAAAATAGGATTTTAAAAGAAATTTATTATTTCAACCAAGTAGTAACTAAATGCACAAAATCATCAAATAAATATGCAATCAAATATGCAGATGCAACAATGAACAAATAAAGAAAATAAGATTATTGGTGTTGAAAAGAAAGTACTAACCCACGGAGATCGGTATCGACCTCCCCACACTTAAAGATTGCACCGTCCTCGGTGCATGCTGAGATGTGCAGGTGGACGGGTTGTTCCAACTGAAGCTTTTCTTCAAGATTTTGCAGATGGACTTGTGTGTCTCCCCATGTAAACGTCTTCCGATTCCCTTTCGGGTGGCCATCCTGAAAGAAAAAGGGAAGAAAAAGTAACCCAGTAATAAAGATAAGAAATAAAATGAACTATGGGTGGGTTAATGCCAAATGATAATGGTCTCATTTACATGGAAGCTTCAACATGTACGTGAGAAAATGATAGAAGCCATGGCATACCAGTGGTATAAAATTTGTAACATAGGGGAGGAGAGTGTAAGACAATATAAATTCATGTCAATGCAAAATTAATACAAATAACATAAAAGATTGAGTTAAATAGTATTGCCCAACAGTGTAAAACAAGTTACCAAAATAAATTCAAGAAAAGATGTAACAGATGAATAAGAAGGGATATTTAACACCAATGGAAAAATAAAAAAAATTCAGAATAGAAAAGAAAAATATGCACAAATTTAAAATGCAATGAATGAGATATGCAAATAAATTAAAATAAAATAAAAAGAAAAAATAAGAAGAATGAGAAGGGAAAGAAGGGAAAAGGAAGTAAATAAGAAAGGAGAAGAAAAATTAGGATTTGGAGGAGAGAAAGATAAGATATGTGGCAATTTTAGGGTGAGCTGTGCGGCGCATGCGACGCGGCCGCGGAAGGCACGCATTCGTGTGGGTGCGCGTCAGGTAAGACGACGCGATAGCGTCAGTCACGCGGTCGCGTGACCCGTGTTGCGCTGCTGGCGCGAGTGCAGCCTCGCGCCAGCACAACTCTCTGTTCAAATTAATTTATTTGCCAAAATTGGGGTGACGCGGCCGCGTGGGGCACCGGTCGCATGATAAGGATTGTGCCTCCAACACCAATCCAGCACCACTCTCGCACAATATTTCATTGTGCACCCTTTTACGTCGAAAACACAGGGCACGCGGTCGCATGGGAGGCCATACTTCCCATTCGACGCGGACGCGTCAGCAACGCGGTCGCGTGGGTCGATATGTGCTATTAGCACACCTCCAGCCACGCTCCTGCGTGACTCTCTGTTCACTTTTAATTTTCCTTTCTCTCCAAGCGACGCGGATGCGTCGCTGATGCGATCGCGTCGCGTACCGAAAATTTTCTTTTTTTTTTATATATATGCATGAACAATGCAGAATGCAGTGATTAACATGAATGCTATGCATGATTCCAGGTTTAATAAATTAAAATGAAAAAGGAAAAATGAAAGCAATCAACAAGAAATAAATTGAAAAAGAAGCGACCGTACCATGGTGGGTTGTCTCCCACCTAGCACTTTTAGTTATAGTCCTTAAGTTGGACATTGGAGGAGCTTCCGGTTAGGGTGGCTTATGTTTAAATTCGTCCAAAAATCTCCACCAGTACTTGGAATGCCAATAGCCTCCGGGGTCCCAAACTAGGCATGTGAAGCTTCTGAGCAGCTTCAAACAGATTTTTAGGTTCCTGATGAGCGGATAATTTATAGGTTTTTTGGCATTATTTTTAGGTAGTTTTTAGTAAGTTCAAGCTACTTTTAGGGATGTTTTCATTAGTTTTTATGTTAAATTCACATTTCTGGACTTTACTATGAGTTTGTGTGTTTTTCTGTGATTTCAGGTAATTTCTGGCTGAAATTGAGGGACTTGAGCAAAACTCTGAAAAAGGCTGACAAAAGGACTGCTGATGCTGTTGGAATCTGACCTCTCTGCACTCGAAATGGATTTTCTGGAGCTACAGAACTCCAATTAGCGCGCTCTCAACGGCGTTGGAAATTAGACATCCAGAGATTTCCAGCAATATATAATAGTCTATACTTTATTCGGAAATTGACGACGTAACTTGGCGTTGAACGCCAAGTACATGCTGCTGTCTGGAGTTAAACGCCAGAAACACGTCATGATCCGGAGTTGAACGCCCAAAACACGTTATAACTTGGAGTTCAACTCCAAGAAAAGCCTCATCTCATGGATAGATCAAGCTCAGCCCAAGCATACACCAAGTGGGCCCCGGAAGTGGATTTATGCATCAATTACTTACTCATGTAAACCCTAGTAGCTAGTCTAGTATAAATAGGATAAGTTACTATTGTATTAGAATCTTTTGACAGTTTAATCTTTTGACTTTTTAGTCTTTGATCATTCGGTCTTCTGATCATTTAGGGGGCTGGCCATTTGGCCATGCCTGAACCTTTCACTTATGTATTTTCAACAGTGGAGTTTCTGCACACCATAGATTAAGGGTGTGGAGCTCTGCTGTACCTCAAGTTTCAATACAATTACTATTACTTTCTATTCAATTCTCTTTTATTCTTATTCCAAGATATACGTTGCACAATACTTTGATGAATATGATGATCCGTGACACTCATCATCATTCTCACCTATGAATGCGCGTGACTGACAACCACTTCCGTTCTACTCTAGGCCGGGCGCATATCTCTTAGATTCCCCAACAGAATCTTCGTGGTATAAGCTAGATAAATGGCGGCATTCATAGGGATCCGGAAAGTCTAACCTTGTCTGTGGTATTCTGAGTAGGATCCCGGGAATCCGGAAAGTCTAACCTTGTCCGTGGTATTCCGAGTAGGATTCCGGTATTGAATGACTGTGACGGGCTTCAAACTCGCGATTGCTGGGCGTGATGACAAACGAAAAAGTATCAATGGATCCTATTCCAACATGATCGAGAACCAACAGCTGATTAGCCGTGCTGTGACAGAGCATTTGGACCATTTTCACTGAGAGGATGGGATGTAGCCATTGTCAAGGGTGATGCCTCCAGACGATTAGCCGTGCAGTGACAGCACATAGGACCATTTTCCCGAGAGAATTAAAAGTAGCCATTGATGATGGTGATGCCCTGCATATAGCTTGCCATGGAAAGGAGTAAGAAGGATTGGATGAAAGCAATAGGAAAGTAGAGATTCGAGAGGATTCTAGCATCTCCACACGCCTATCTGAAATTCCCACTATTGATCTACATAAGTATTTCTATTCCTTTTTTATTTTATTTATCTTTTAATTATCTAATCCAATTACATTTGACCCTATGAATCCACTTAACTGAGATTTACAAGGTGACCATAGCTTGCTTCATACCAACAATCTCTGTGGGATCGACCCTTACTCACGTAAGGTATTACTTGGATGACCCAGTACACTTGCTAGTTAAGTTGAACGGAGTTGTGTCCACACATAGTTGAAAAAGCAATGAATTTTACAAAATACAATAACAACGGAATCACAATTTCGTCCACCAAGTTTTTGGCGCCGTTGCCGGGGATTGTTCGAGTATGGACAACTGACGGTTCATCTTGTTGCTCAGATTAGGTAATTTTCTTTTCAAAAACTTTTCAAAAATCTTTTTTTTCAAAATTTTCTTTTCTTTTTCGTTTTTCCAAAAAAAATATTTTTGAAAAAAATAAAATAAAAATACAAAAAAATTAGAAAATCATAAAAATAAAAAAATATTTTGCATTTCTTGTTTGAGTCTTGAGTCAATTTTTAAGTTTGGTGTCAATTGCATGCTTTAAAAATTTTTCTTGCATTTTTCGAAAAATTCATGCATTCATAGTGTTCTTCATGATCTTCAAGTTGTTCTTGACAAGTCTTCTTGTTTGATCTTGATGTTTTCTTGTTTTGTGTTGTTTGTTGTTTTTCATATGCATTTTTTGTTTGTTAGAGTCCATGCATTAAAGATTTCTAAGTTTGGTGTCTTGCATGTTTTCTTTGCATCAAAAATTTTTCAAAAATATGTTCTTGATGTTCATCATGATCTTCAAAGTGTTCTTGGTGTTCATCTTGACATTCATAGTGTTCTTGCATGCATTAAGTGTTTTGATCCAAAATTTTTATGTTTTGGGTCATAATTGTGTTTTTTTCTCTCATAATTAAAAATTCAAAAATAAAAAAATATCTTTTCCTTATTTTTCTCATAATTTTCGAAAATTTGAGTTTACTTAGTCAAAAATTTTCAAAATTAGTTGTTTCTTACAAGTCAAGTCAAATTTTCAATTAAAAGAATCTTATCTTTTTAAAATCTTTTTCAAAAATCATATCTTTTCAATTTTATCTTTGTTTTTCGAAAATTTTCAAAAATATTTTTTTAAATTATTTTCAAAATCTTTTTCTTATCTTTATATCATATTTTCAAAATTACACTAACAATTAATGTGATTGATTCAAAAATTTGAAGTTTGTTACTTTCTTGTTAAGAAAGGTTCAATCTTTAAGTTCTAGAATCTTATCTTGAAGTTTCTTGTTAGTGAAGTAAGTAATTTTAAATTTAAAAATTAAATCTTTTTATCTTTTATCTTATCTTTTTCAAAAATTTTATCTTTTTCAAAATTTGATTTCAAAATATCTTATCTAACCTCTTATCTTCTTATCTTTTCAAATTTGATTTTAATATCTTTTTCAACTAACTCTTTGACTTTTTGTTTGTTTCTTATCTTTTTCAAAACCACCTAACTACTTTTCCCTCTCTAATTTTCGAAAATATCTCATCTCTTTTTCAAAAATTCTTTTGTTTTAAATTTTAATTTTAATCTTATCTTATCTCTAATTTTCGAAAATTACTAACATTTTTTTAAATTATTTTCAAATTTTCTATCTCTTCTCTCTTATTCTATTTAATTATTTAATTACTAACACTTCTCTTCACCTCTCTTCATCTAAAAAAATCCGAACCCACTCTTCTTCATTCTTCTTCCCTTTCTTTTTCTACTAACATAAAGGAATCTCTATACTGTGACATAGAGGATTCCTCTTCTTTTCTTGTTTTCTTCTCTTTCATATGAGCAGGAACAAGGAAAAAGGCACTCTTGTTGAAATTGATCCAGAACCTGAAAGGACTCTGAAGAGAAAAATTAAGAGAAGCTAAGTTACAACAATCTAAAGGTAACCTTTCAGAAACATTAGAACAAGAGAAGGAGATGGCAGCCGAAAATAATAATACTACAAGGAGAATGCTTGGTGACTTCACAAAGCCAACATCCAAATTTGATGGAAGAAGCATCTCCATTCCTGCCATTGGAGCCAACAATTTTGAGCTGAAACATCAGCTAGTTGCCTTAATGCAACAAAACTGCAAGTTTTATGGACTTTCATCTGAAAATCCTTATCAGTTTTTAACTGAGTTCTTGCAGATCTGTGAGACTGTAAAGACGAATGGAGTTGATCCTGAAGTCTACAGACTCATGCTTTTCCCTTTTGCTGTAAGAGACAGAGCTAGAATATGGTTGGATTCAGAACCCAATGATAGCCTGGACTCCTGGGATAAGCTGGTCACTGCCTTCTTGGATAAATTCTTTCCTCCTCAAATGCTGAGCAAGCTGAGAGTGGATGTTCAGACCTTCAAGCAAAAAGATGGTGAATCCCTCTATGAAGCTTGGGAAAGATACAAGCAGCTACCCAAAAGGTGTCCATCTGACATGTTTTCAGAATGGACCATATTAGATATATTCTATTATGGTCTATCTGAATTTTCGAAAATGTCATTGGACCATTCTGCAGGTGGATCTATTCACCTAAAGAAAACGCCTGAAGAGGCTCAAGAACTCATTGACATGGTTGCAAATAACCAATTCATGTACACTTCTGAGAGGAATTCCGTGAATAATGGGACGCCTCAGAGGAAGGGAGTTCTTGAAATTGATGCTCTGAATGCCATATTGGCTCAGAACAAAGTGTTGACTCAACAGGTCAACATGATCTCTCAAAGTCTGAATGGATGGCAACATGCATCCAACAGTACTAAAGAGGCAGCTTCTGAAGAAGCTTATGATCCTGAGAACCCTGCAATGGCAGAGGTTAATTACATGGGTGAACCTTATGGAAACACCTATAACTCATCATGGAGAAATCATCCAAATTTCTCATGGAAGGATCAACAAAAGCCTCAACAAGGCTTTAACAATGGTGGACGCAATAGGCTGAGCAATAGCAAGCCTTATCCATCATCTTCTCAGCAACAGACAGAGAATTCTGAACAAAACACTTCTAATTTAGCCAATCTAGTCTCTGATCTGTCAAAGGCCAATCTAGTTGCTCAATATTTAGGAGCTATCATGAAGCTGAATGCCAAGTTGTTTGGTAATGAGACTTGGAAAAGTGAACCTCCCTTGCTCATTAGTGAACTAGATACTTGGATTCAGAAAATTTTACCTCAAAAAAGACAAGATCCTGGCAAGTTCTTAATACCTTGTACCATAGGCACCATGACCTTTGAAAAAGGCTCTAAGTGATCTAGGGTCAGGGATAAATCTTATGCCACTCTCTGTAATGGAGAAGCTGGGGATCATTGAGGTACAACCTGCCTTGTTCTCATTACAATTGGCAGACAAGTCATTGAGACAAGCTTATGGAATAGTAGAGGACGTGTTAGTAAAGGTTGAAGGCCTTTACATCCCTACTGATTTCATAATCTTAGACACTAGGAAGGAAGAGGATGAATGCATCATCCTTGGAAGACCTTTCCTAGCCACAGCAGGAGCTGTAATAGATGTCAACAGAGGTGAAATAGTCCTTCAATTGAATGGGGACTACCTTGTGTTTAAGGCACATGGCCATCCCTCTGTGACAAAAGAGAGTAAGCATGAAGAGCTTCTCTCAGTTCAGAGTCAAGAAAAGCCCCCACAGTCAAACTCTAAGTTTGGTGTTGTGAGGCCACAACCAAACTCTAAGTTTGGTGTTAAGACCCCATATCCAAACTCTAAGTTTGGTGTTGGGACTATACAACATTGACCTAATCACCTTTGTGGCTCCATGAGAGCCACTGTCAAGCTATTGACATTAAAGAAGCGCTTGTTGGGAGGAAACCCAATTTTATTTATCTAATTTTTATTTTATTGTTATTTTGTGTTTTATTAGGTACATGATCATGAGGAGTCACGAAAAAAATATAAAAATTAAAAACAGGATCAAAAACAGCAGAAGAAAAAAATCACACCCTGGAGGAAGCACAGACTGGCGTTCAACGCCAGTAAGGAGCATTTGGCTGGCGTTCAATGCTATAACAGAGCATGAAACTGGCACTGAATGCCAGAAACAAGCAACATTCTGGTGCTGATTGCCAGGAATGTGCCTAGAGGAAAAGCTGGCGTTGAACGCCAGTAACAAGCATGAAACTGGCGTTCAACGCCAGAAACATGTTACATGTGGGCGTTGAACGCCCAGAATATGCACCACTCGGCGTTTAAATGCCAGAATGGTGTGCAAAGGCATTTTACATGCCTATTTGGTGCAGGGATGGAATTCCTTGACACGTCAGGATCTGTGGACCCCACAGGATCCCCACCAACTATATTCCCACCTTACCTCCTAATCCTATTTTACTCTTCCCCATGTCACACTTCCCAAAAAACCCTTCACCAATCACCTCAATCTCTCTTTCCAATCACCTATTCACCACTCACATCCACCCACTCTTCCCCATAAACCCCACCTACCTTCAAAATTCAAAAATATTTTCCCACCCAATCCCACCCTAAATGGCCGAACCTACCCTCTCCCCTCTCCCTATATATACCCTTCCATTCTACTTCATTTTCACACAACACTACCCCCTCTACTATACCTTGGCCGAATCTATCTCCCCTCACTATCCTCCAATTTCTTCTTCTTCTTCTTCTCTTCTTTCTTCTTTTGCTCGAGGGCGAGCAATATTTTAAGTTTGGTGTGGTAAAAGCATAAGCTTTTTGTTTTTCCATTACCATCAATGGCACCTAAGGCCGGAGAATCCTCTAGAAAAGGAAAAGGGAAGACAAAAGCTTCCACCTCCGAGTCATGGGACATGGAAAGATTCATCTCCAAGAGCCATCAAGACCACTTCTATGATGTTGTGGCAAAGAAGAAGGTGATCCCTGAGGTCCCTTTCAAGCTCAAGAAAAATGAGTACCCGGAGATCCGACATGAAATCCGAAGAAGAGGTTGGGAAGTCCTAACCAACCCCATGCAACAAGTCGGAATCTTAATGGTTCAAGAGTTCTATGCCAATGCATGGATCACTAGGAACCATGATCAAAGTATGAACCCGAGTCCAAAGAATTATCTCACAATGGTTCGGGGGAAATACTTAGATTTTAGTCCGGAAAATGTGAGGATTGCGTTTCACTTGCCCATGATGCAAGGAGATGAACGCCCCTACACTAGAAGGGTCAACTTTAATCAAAGGTTGGACCAAGTCCTAATAGACATATGTGTGGAAGGAGCTCAATGGAAAAGAGACTCCAAAGGCAAGCCAGTTCAACTAAGAAGACTGGACCTCAAGCCTGTGGCTAGAGGATGGTTGGAGTTCATTCAACGCTCCATCATTCCCACTAGCAACCGATCTGAAGTTACTGTGGATTGGGCCATCATGATTCATAGCATCATGATTGGAGAGGAAGTAGAAGTTCATGAGGTCATCTCCAATGAAATCTACAAAATAGCCGACAAGCCCTCCACCATGGCAAGGCTAGCTTTTCCTCACCTTATTTGCCATCTATGTTACTCAGCTGGAGTTATCATAGAAGGAGACATCTCCATTGAAGAGGATAAGCCCATCACCAAGAAGAGGATGGAGCAAGCAAGAGAGACCCTTTGGTGCACGAAATTGTGATCACTACAACTCAAATAATCCCCGGTGATGAATCCAAAAACTTGGTGTTCAATACCATGGCATAAACACAACTTCGCACAACTAACCAGCAAGTGTACTGGGTCGTCCAAGTAATAAACCTTACGCGAGTAAGGGTCGATCCCACAGAGATTGTTGGTATGAAGCAAGCTATGGTCACCTTGTAAATCTTAGTCAGGAAAACTCAAATGGTTATGAATGATGAATAAAACATAAAGATAAAGATAGAGATACTTATGCAATTCATTGGTGGGAATTTCAGATAAGCGTATGGAGATGCTGTGTTCCTTCCGTCTCTCTGCTTTCCTACTATCTTCATCCAATCCTTCTTACTCCTTTCCATGGCAAGCTGTATGTAGGGTTTCACCGTTGTCAGTGGCTACCTCCCATCCTCTCAGTGAAAATGTTCAACGCACCCTATCACGGCACGGCTATTCAGCTGTCGATTCTCGATCATGTTGGAATAGAATCCAGTGATTCTTTTGCGTCTGTCACTAACGCCCCACAATCGCGAGTTTGAAGCTCGTCACAGTCATTCAATCATTGAATCCTACTCAGAATACCACAGACAAGGTTTAGACCTTCCAGATTCTCTTGAATGCAGTCATCAATTCTAGCTTATACCACGAAGATTTCGGTTAAAGAATCCAAGAGATAAACATTCAAGCCTTGTTTGCTTGTAGAACGGGAGTGGTTGTCAGGCACGCGTTCATGAGTGAGAATGATGATGAGCGTCACATAATCATCACATTCATCAAGTTCTTGGGTGCAAATGAATATCTTAGAACAAGAATGAGCCGAATTGAATAGAAGAACAATAGTAATTGCATTAATACTCGAGGTACAGCAGAGCTCCACACCTTAATCTATGGTGTGTAGAAACTCCACCGTTGAAAATACATAAGAACAAGGTCTAGGCATGGCCGAATGGCCAGCCTCCCAATGATCTAAGAACTAGATGTCCAAAGATGATCCTAAGATCGAAAAATGATCAAAAGATTGAAAATACAATAGTAAAAGGTCCTACTTATAGAGAACTAGTAGCCTAGGGTTTACAGAGATGAGTAAATGACATAAAAATCCACTTCCGGGCCCACTTGGTGTGTGCTTGGGCTGAGCATTGAAGCATTTTCGTGTAGAGACTCTTCTTGGAGTTAAACGCCAGCTTTTATGCCAGTTTGGGCGTTTAACTCCCATCCTTGTGCTAGTTCCGGCGTTTAACACTGGGAATTCTGATGGTGACTTTGAACGCCGGTTTGGGCCATCAAATCTTGGGCAAAGTATGGACTATCATATATTGCTGGAAATCCCAGGATGTCTACTTTCCAACGCCGTTGAGAGCGCGCCAATTGGGCTTCTGTAGCTCCAGAAAATCCACTTCGAATGCAGGGAGGTCAGAATCCAACAGCATCTGCAGTCCTTTTCAGCCTCTGAATCAGATTTTTGCTCAGGTCCCTCAATTTCAGCCAGAAAATACTTGAAATCACAGAAAAACACACAAACTCATAGTAAAGTCCAGAAAAGTGAATTTTAACTAAAAACTAATAAAAATATACTAAAAACTAACTAAAATATACTAAAAACATACTAAAAACAATGCCAAAAAGCGTACAAATTATCCGCTCATCACAACACCAAACTTAAATTGTTGCTTGTCCCCAAGCAACTAAAAATCAAAATAGAATAAAAAGAAGAGAATATACAATGAATTCCAAAAACATCTATGAAGATCAGTATTAATTAGATGAGCGGGGCTTTTAGCTTTTTGCTTCTGAACAGTTTTGGCATCTCACTCTATCCTTTGAAATTCAAAATGATTGGCTTCTTTAGGAACTCAGAATCCAGATAGTGTCATTGATTCTCCTAGTTAAGTATGATGATTCTTGAACACAGCTACTTATTAAGTCTTGGCCGTGGCCCAAAGCACTCTGTCTTCCAGTATTACCACCGGATACATACATGCCACAGACACATAATTGGGTGAACCTTTTCAGATTGTGACTCAGCTCTGCTAGAGTCCCCAATTAGAGGTGTCCAGGGTTCTTAAGCACACTCTTTTTGCCTTGGATCACAACTTCATTATTTTTTTTCGTTTTCTTTTCCCTTTTTTTTTCGTTTTTTTTCTTCTCTTTTTTTTTTTTTGTATTCACTGCTTTTTCTTGCTTCAAGAATCATTTTTATGATTTTTCAGATCCTCAGTAACATGTCTCCTTTTTCATCATTCTTTCAAGAGCCAACATTCATGAACCACAAATTCAAAAGACATATGCACTGTTTAAGCATACATTCAGAAAACAAAAGTATTGCCACCACATCAAAATAATTAATCTGTTATAAAATTTAAAATTCATGCAATTCTTCTCTTTTTCAATTAAGAACATTTTTCATTCAAGAAAGGTGATGGATTCATAGGACATTCATAACTTTAAGGCATAGACACTAAGACACTAATGATCACAAGACACAAACATAGCTAGACACAAGCATAATTTTTCGAAATACAGAAAAATAAAGAACAAGGGAATTAAAGAACGGGTCCACCTTAGTGATGGCGGCTTGTTCTTCCTCTTGAAGATCCTATGGAGTGCTTGAGCTCCTCAATGTCTCTTCCTTGTCTTTGTTGCTCCTCTCTCATGATTCTTTGATCTTCTCTAATTTCATGGATGAGAATAGAATGTTCTTGGTGCTCCACCCTTAGTTGTCCCATATTGGAACTCAATTCTCCTAGGGAGGTGTTCAGTTGCTCCCAATAGTTTTGTGGAGGAAAGTGCATCCCTTGAGGCATCTCAGGGACTTGATGATGAGAGGGGTCTCTTGTTTGCTCCATCCTCTTCTTAGTGATGGGTTTGTCCTCATCAATGGGGATGTCTCCCTCTATGTCAACTCCAACTGAATAACAGAGGTGACAAATGAGATGAGGAAAGGCTAACCTTGCCAAGGTAGAGGACTTGTCTGCCACCTTATAAAGTTCTTGGGATATAACCTTATGAACTTCTATTTCTTCTCCAATCATGATGCTATGAATCATGATAGCCCGGTCTATAGTAACTTCGGACCGGTTGCTAGTGGGAATGATTGAGCGTTGGATAAACTCCAACCATCCCCTAGCCACGGGTTTGAGGTCATGCCTTCTCAGTTGAACCGGCTTCCCTCTAGAATCTCTCTTCCATTGGGCGCCCTCTTCAAAAATGACTGTGAGGACTTGGTCCAACCTTTGATCAAAGTTGACCCTTCTAGTGTAGGGATGTTCATCTCTTTGCATCATGGGCAAGTTGAATGCCAACCTTACATTTTCCGGACTAAAATCCAAGTATTTCCCCCGAACCATAGTAAGCCAATTCTTTGGGTCCGGGTTCACACTTTGATCATGGTTCTTGGTGATCCATGCATTGGCATAGAACTCTTGAACCATTAAGATTCCGACTTGTTGAATGGGGTTGGTAAGAACTTCCCAACCTCTTCTTAGGATCTCATGTCGGATCTCCGGGTATTCACTCTTTTTGAGTTTGAAAGGGACCTCGGGGATCACCTTCTTCAAGGCCACAACTTCATAGAAGTGGTCTTGATGCACCCTTGAGATGAATCTCTCCATCTCCCATGACTCGAAGGTGGAAGCTTTTGCCTTCCCTTTCCTCTTTCTAGAGGTTTCTCCGGCCTTGGATGCCATAAATGGTTATGGAAAAACAAAAAGCAATGCTTTTACCACACCAAACTTAAAAGGTTTGCTCGTCCTCGAGCAAAAGAAGAAAGAAGAGAGTAGAAGAAGAAGAAATGAAGGAGAAGGAAATGGCTTTGTGGTTCGGCCAAAGGGGAGAAGTAGTGTTTAGGTTGTGTGAAAATGAAGGAGTGAAGATGGGTTTATATAGGGGTGGGGAGAGGGGTAGGGTTCGGTCATGTATGGGTGGGTTTGGGTGGGAAAGTGGTTTGAATTTGAATGGTGAGGTAGGTGGGGTTTTATGAAGGGTGGATGTGAGTGGTGAAGAGAAAGATGGGATTTGATAGGTGAAGGGTTTTTGGGGAAGAGGTGTTGAGGTGATTGGTGAATGGGTGAAGAAGAAGAGAGAGAGTGGTGGGGTAGGTGGGGATCCTGTGGGGTCCACAGATCCTGAGGTGTCAAGGAAAAGTCATCCCTGCACCAAGTGGCGAGCAAAATTGCTCCCTATGCCAATTCTGGCGTTAAACGCCGGGCTGGTGCCCATTTCTGGCGTTTAACGCCAAGTTCTTGCCCTTTTCTGGCATTTAACGCCAGTCTGGTGCCCCTTTCTGGCGTTAAATGCCCAGAATGGTGCCAGACTGGGCGTTAAACGCCCATCTGCTAGCCTTACTGGCGTTTAAACGCCAGCAAGTTCTCCTCCAGGGTGTGCTATTTTTCTTTCTATTTTTCATTCTATTTTTGCTTTTTCAATTGATTTTGTGACTTCTCATGATCATCAACCTACAGAAAACATAAAATAACAAAAGAGGATAGATAAATATAATAAGATTGGGTTGCCTCCCAACAAGCGCTTCTTTAATGTCATTAGCTTGACAGTGGGCTCTCATGGAGCCTCACAGATGCTCAGAGCAATGTTGGAACCTCCCAACACCAAACTTAGAGTTTGAATGTGGGGGTTCAACACCAAACTTAGAATTTGGTTGTGGCCTCCCAACACCAAACTTAGAGTTTGACTGTGGGGGCTCTGTTTGACTCTGTTTTGAGAGAAGCTCTTCATGCTTCCTCTCCATGGTTACAGAGGGATATCCTTGAGCCTTAAACACAAAGGATTCTTCATTCACTTGAATGATCAATTCTCCTCTATCAACATCAATCACAGGCTTTGCTGTGGCTAGGAAGGGTCTGCCAAGGATGATGGATTCATCCATGCACTTCCCAGTCTCTAGGCCTATGAAATCAGCAGGGATGTAATGGTCTTCAACTTTTACCAGAGCATCCTCTACAAGTCCATAAGCTTGTTTTCTTGAATTGTCTGCCATCTCTAGTGAGATTTTTGCAGCTTGCACCTCAAAGATCCCTAGCTTCTCCATTACAGAGAGAGGCATGAGGTTTACACTTGACCCTAGGTCACACAAGGCCTTCTTAAAGGTCATGGTGCCTATGGTACAAGGTATTGAAAACTTTCCAGGATCCTGTCTCTTTTGAGGTAATTTCTGCCTAGACAAGTCATCCAGTTCTTTGGTGAGCAGAGGGGGTTCATCCTCCCAAGTCTCATTTCCAAATAACTTGTCATTTAACTTCATGATTGCTCTAAGGTATTTAGCAACTTGCTCTTCAGTGACATACTCATCCTCTTCAGAGGAAGAATACTCATCAGAGCTCATGAATGGCAGAAGTAAATCCAATGGGATCTCTATGGTCTCAGTGGGAGCCTCAGATTCCCATGGTTCCTCATTAGGGAACTCATTGGAGGCCAATGGACGTCCATTGAGGTCTTCCTCAGTGGCGTTCACTGCCTCTCCCTCCTCTCCAAATTCGGCCATGTTGATGGCCTTGCACTCTCCTTTTGGATTTTCTTCTGTATTGCTTGGAAGAGTACTAGGAGGGAGTTCAGTAATTTTCTTGCTCAGCTGACCCACTTGTGCCTCCAAATTTCTAATGGAGGACCTTGTTTCAGTCATGAAACTTTGAGTGGTTTTGATTAGATCAGAGACCATGGTTGCTAATTCAGAGTGGTTCTGCTTAGAATTCTCTGTCTGTTGCTGAGAAGATGATGGAAAAGGCCTGCCATTGCTAAACCTATTTCTTCCACCATTATTATTGTTGAAACCTTGTTGAGGTCTCTGTTGATCCTTCCATGAAAGATTTGGATGATTTCTCCATGAAGGATTATAGGTGTTTCCATAGGGTTCTCCCATGTAATTCACCTCTTCCATTGAAGGGTTCTCAGGATCATAAGCTTCTTCTTCAGATGAAGCTTCCTTAGTACTGCTTGGTGCATTTTGCATTCCAGACAGACTTTGAGAAATCAAATTGACTTGCTGAGTCAATATCTTGTTCTGAGCCAATATGGCATTCAGAGTATCAATCTCAAGAACTCCTTTCTTCTGATTAGTCCCATTGTTCACAGGATTCCTTTCAGAAGTGTACATGAATTGGTTATTTGCAACCATTTCAATTAGTTCTTGAGCTTCTGTAGGCGTCTTCTTCAGATGAAGAGATCCTCCAGCAGAGCTATCCAATGACATCTTGGACAGTTCAGACAGACCATCATAGAAAATACCTATGATGCTCCATTCAGAAAGCATATCAGAGGGACACTTTCTGATCAATTGTTTGTATCTTTCCCAAGCTTCATAGAGGGATTCTCCTTCCTTCTGTCTGAAGGTTTGGACTTCCACTCTAAGCTTACTCAATTTTTGAGGTGGAAAGAACTTTGCCAAGAAGGCATTGACTAGCTTTTCCCAAGAGTTCAGGCTTTCTTTAGGTTGTGAGTCCAACCATATTCTAGCTCTGTCTCTTACAGCAAAAGGGAATAGCATAAGTCTGTAGACCTCAAGGTCAACCCCATTAGTCTTGACAGTGTCACAGATTTGCAAGAATTCAGCTAAAAACTGATGAGGATCTTCCAATGGAAGTCCATGAAACTTGCAATTCTGTTGCATTAGAGAAACTAATTGAGGCTTAAGCTCAAAGTTGTTTGCTCCAATGGCAGGGATAGAGATGCTTCTCCCATAGAAGTCGGGAGTAGGTGCAGTAAAGTCACCCAGCACCTTCCTTGCATTGTTGGCATTGTTGTTGTTTTCGGCTGCCATGGGTTCTTCCTCTTTGAAGATTTCTGTTAGGTCCTCTACAGAGAATTGTGCCTTAGCTTCTCTTAGCTTTCACTTCAAGGTCCTTTCAGGTTCAGGATCAGCCTCAACAAGAATGTTTTTGTCTTTGCTCCTGCTCATATGAAAGAGAAGAGAACAAGAAAATATGGAATCCTCTATGTCACAGTATAGAGATTCCTTGAGGTGTTAGAGGAAAAGAAAAATAGAAGGAAGAGGTAGAAAATTCGGACTTATCAAGGAAGATGGAGTTCGAATTGTGCATTAAGGAATAGTGTTAGTCCATAAATAGAAGGATGTGAGAAGAGGGGAAGAAATTTTCGAAAATAATTTAAAAAGATTTTAAAAACATTTTGAAAAACTTTAATTGATTTTCGAAAACCAAGATTGAGAAAGAAGTAAAGTGATTTTTGAAAAAGATTTTGAAATTAGAAATCAAAAAGATTTGATTGAAAACTATTTTGAAAAAGATGTGGTTAAGAAGATATGATTGGTTTAAAAAAATGTGATTGAGAAGATATGATTTGAAAAACATTTTAAAAAGATTTGATTTTAAAAATTAATAACCTGACTAACAAGAAAAGATATGATTCAAACATTAAACCTTTCTCAACAGAAAAGGCAACATACTTGAAATGTTGAATCAAATCATTAATTGATAGCAAGTATTTTTGAAAATAGAAAGAAATTGATTTTGAAAAAGATTTGATTGAAAAAATTTGATTTGAAAAAGATTTGATTTTGAAAGATTTTGAAAACTTAAAAGAAATTGGCATTAAAAACAAAATCTTCCCTCTTGTGCGATCCTGGCGTTAAACACCCAGAATGGTGCACATTCTGGCGTTTAACGCCCAAACCACTACCCTTTTGGGCGTTAAACGCCCAGCCAGGCACCCTGGCTGGCGTTTAAACGCCAATTTGCCTTCTTCACTGGGCGTTTTGAACGCCCAGCTTTTTCTGTGTAATTCCTCTGCTGTATGTTCTAAATCTTCAATTCTCTGTATTATTGACTTGAAAAGACACAAATTAATCTTTTTTTGGATTTTTAATAATGAGGAATAATAAAAAATGCAATTGAAATCAAATAAACAAATGCATGCAGGACACCAAACTTAAAAGTTTGTATACTATTGACACTAACAAGTTGAGAATGCATATGAGAAACAACAAAACACCCAAGACAAGAGAATTTAAAGATCAGAGCCATGAAACCATCAAGAACATCTTGAAGATCACTTAAGACACATGAATGAATGCAAGAAGAACAGAAACATGCAATTGACACCAAACTTAACATGTAATTTTTTTTTTTGATTTTTCAAAAATTAAGTGGAAAAGAAAATAAAGATATCAAAATTCTTAATGAGAATTCCAGGAATCATTGCAATGCTAGTCTAAGACTCCGGTCCAGGAATTAGACATGGCTTCATAGCCAGCCAAGCTTTCAAAGAAAGCTCCGGTCCAAAACACTAGACATGGCCAATGGCCAGCCAAGCCTTAGCAAATCATTGCTCCAACAGCAAGATTGATAGAAATCAACAAGCTCTTGTGATGATAAGTTGAAACCTCGGTCCAATAAAATTAGACATGGCTTCACAGCCAGCTAGACTTCAACAGATCATCATGAAACTCTAGAATTCATTCTTAAGAATTCTGAAAAATACCTAATCTAAGCAACAAGATGAACCGTCAGTTGTCCATACTCGAACAATCCCCGGCAATGGCGCCAAAAACTCGGTGCACGAAATTGTGATCACTACAACTCAAATAATCCCCGGTGATGAATCCAAAAACTTGGTGTTCAATACCATGGCATAAACATAACTTCGCACAACTAACCAGCAAGTGTACTGGGTCGTCCAAGTAATAAACCTTATGCGAGTAAGGGTCGATCCCACAGAGATTGTTGGTATGAAGCAAGCTATGGTCACCTTGTAAATCTTAGTCAGGCAAACTCAAATGGTTATGAATGATGAATAAAACATAAAGATAAAGATAGAGATACTTATGCAATTCATTGGTGGGAATTTCAGATAAGCGTATGGAGATGCTGTGTTCCTTCCGTCTCTCTGCTTTCCTACTGTCTTCATCCAATCCTTCTTACTCCTTTCCATGGCAAGCTGTATGTAGGGTTTCACCGTTATCAGTGGCTACCTCCCATCCTCTCAGTGAAAATGTTCAACGCACCCTGTCACGGCACGGCTATTCAGCTGTCGGTTCTCGATCATGTCGGAATAGAATCCAGTGATTCTTTTGCGTCTGTCACTAACGCCCCACAATCGCGAGTTTGAAGCTCGTCACAGTCATTCAATCATTGAATCCTACTCAGAATACCACAGACAAGGTTTAGACCTTCCGGATTCTCTTGAATGCAGTCATCAATTCAAGCTTATACCACGAAGATTCCGGTTAAAGAATCCAAGAGATAAACATTCAAGCCTTGTTTGCTTGTAGAACGGGAGTGGTTGTCAGGCACGCGTTCATGAGTGAGAATGATGATGAGCGTCACATAATCATCACATTCATCAAGTTCTTGGGTGCAAATGAATATCTTAGAACAAGAATGAGCCGAATTGAATAGAAGAACAATAGTAATTGCATTAATACTCGAGGTACAGCAGAGCTCCACACCTTAATCTATGGTGTGTAGAAACTCCACCGTTGAAAATACATAAGAACAAGGTCTAGGCATGGCCGAATGGCCAGCCTCCCAATGATCTAAGAACTAGATGTCCAAAGATGATCCTAAGATCGAAAAATGATCAAAAGATTGAAAATGCAATAGTAAAAGGTCCTACTTATAGAGAACTAGTAGCCTAGGGTTTACAGAGATGAGTAAATGACATAAAAATCCACTTCCGGGCCCACTTGGTATGTGCTTGGGCTGAGCATTGAAGCATTTTCGTGTAGAGACTCTTCTTGGAGTTAAACGCCAGCTCCTTATGCCAGTTTGGGCGTTTAACTCCCATCCTTGTGCCAGTTCTGGCGTTTAACGCTGGGAATTCTGATGGTGACTTTGAACGCCGATTTGGGCCATCAAATCTTGGGCAAAGTATGGACTATTATATATTGCTGGAAAGCCCAGGATGTCTACTGTCCAACGCCGTTGAGAGCGCGCCAATTGGGCTTCTGTAGCTCCAGAAAATCCACTTCGAATGCAGGGAGGTCAGAATCCAACAGCATCTGCAGTCCTTTTCAGCCTCTGAATCAGATTTTTGCTCAGGTCCCTCAATTTCAGCCAGAAAATACCTGAAATCACAGAAAAACACACAAACTCATAGTAAAGTCCAGAAAAGTGAATTTTAACTAAAAACTAATAAAAATATACTAAAAACTAACTAAAATATACTAAAAACATACTAAAAACAATGCCAAAAAGCGTACAAATTATTGGGAGCTCAAGAAATGCATGAGGAAGCTCATCATCAAGAAATCCCTGAGATGCCTCAAGGGATGCACTTTCCTCCCAACAACTATTGGGAACAACTCAACACCTCCTTAGAAGATTTGAGCCACAATGTTGAACAATTAAGGGTGGAACATCATGAGCACTCCATCATTCTCCATGAAATAAGAGAAGATCAAAGAGCAATGAGGGAGGAGCAACAAAGGCAAGGAAGGGATATAGAAGAGCTTAAGAACATTGCTAGTCCTTCAAGAAGAAGACGGCACTAAGGTGGATTCATTCCTTGATCTTATTTCTTTCTGCTTTTCGGTTTTTATGTTGTGTTTATCTATGTTTTGTGTCTTTATTCCATGATCATTAGTATGTAGTAACCATGTCTTAAAGCTATGATTAAAATCCATTTATCCTTCACCTCTCTTAAATGAATATGCTTTAACTCAAAAGAACAAGAAGTACATGAAATTCGAATTTATCCTTGAATTTAATTTAATTATATTGATGTGGTGACAATACTTTTTGTTTTTTGAATGAATGATTGAACAGTGCATATTTTTGATCTTTTTGTTTATGAATGTTAAAACTGTTGGCTCTTGAAAGAATGATGAACAAAGAGAAATGTTATTGATGATCTGAAAAATCATGAAAATTGATTCTTGAAGCAAGAAAAAGAAGTGAAAAAAAAATAGAAAGAAAAAGAAAAAGCAAGCAGAAAAAGCCAATAGCCCTTAAAACCAAAAGGCAAGGGTAAAAAGGATCCAAGGCTTTGAGCATCAATGGATAGGAGGGCCCAAGGAAATAAAATCTAGGCCTAAGCGGCTAAATCAAGCTGTCCCTAACCATGTGCTTGTGGCATGCAGGTCCAAGTGAAAAGCTTGAGACTGAGTGGTTAAAGTCGTGATCCAAAGCAAAAAGAGTGTGCTTAAGAGCTCTGGACACCTCTAACTGGGGACTCTAGCAAAGCTGAGTCACAATCTGAAAAGGTTCACCCAGTTATGTGTCTGTGGCATTTGTGTATCCGGTGGTAATACTGGAAAATAAAATGCTTAGGGCCACGGCCAAGACTCATAAGTAGCTGTGTTCAAGAATCAACATGCTTAACTAGGAAAGTCAATAACACTATCCAAAATTCTAAGTTCCTAGAGAAGCCAATCATTCTAAACTTCAAAGGAAAAAGTGAGATACCAAAACTGTTCAGAAGCAAAAAGCTACAAGTCCCGCTCATCTAATTAGAATTAATATTCATTGATATTTTTGAATTTATAGTATATTCTCTTCTTTTTATCCTATTTGATTTTCAGTTGCTTGGGGACAAGCAACAATTTAAGTTTGGTGTTGTGATGAGCGGATAATTTATACGCTTTTTGGCATTGTTTTTAGGTAGTTTTTAGTATGTTCAAGCTACTTTTAGGGATGTTTTCATTAGTTTTTATGTTAAATTCACATTTCTGGACTTTACTATGAGTTTGTGTGTTTTTCTGTGATTTCAGGTAATTTCTGGCTGAAATTGAGGGACTTGAGCAAAACTCTGAAAAAGGCTGACAAAAGGACTGCTGATGCTGTTGGAATCTGACCTCTCTGCACTCGAAATGGATTTTTTGGAGCTACAAACTCCAATTGGCGCGCTCTCAACGGCGTTGGAAATTAGACATCCAGAGCTTTCCAGCAATATATAATTGTCCATACTTTATTCGGAAATTGATGACGTAACTTGGCGTTGAACGCCAAGTACATGCTGTTGTCTAGAGTTAAACGCCAGAAACACGTCATGATCCGGAGTTAAATGCCCAAAACACGTTATAACTTGGAGTTCAACTCCAAGAAAAGCCTCAGCTCGTGGATAGATCAAGCTCAGCCCAAGCATACACCAAGTGGGCCCCGGAAGTGGATTTATGCATCAATTACTTACTCATGTAAACCCTAGTAGCTAGTCTAGTATAAATAGGATAAGTTACTATTGTATTAGAATCTTTTGACAGTTTAATCTTTTGACTTTTTAGTCTTTGATCATTCGGTCTTCTGATCATTCAGGGGTCTGGCCATTTGGCATGCCTGAACCTTTCACTTATGTATTTTCAACAGTGGAGTTTCTGCACACCATAGATTAAGGGTGTGGAGCTCTGCTGTACCTCAAGTTTCAATACAATTACTATTACTTTCTATTCAATTCTCTTTTATTCTTATTTCAAGATATACGTTGCACAACACTTTGATGAATATGGTGATCCGTGACACTCATCATCATTCTCACCTATGAACGCGCGTGACTGACAACCACTTCCATTCTACTCTAGGCCGGGCGCATATCTCTTAGATTCCTCAACAGAATCATCGTGGTATAAGCTAGATAGATAGCGGCATTCATGGGGATCCGGAAAGTCTAACCTTGTCTGTGGTATTCCGAGTAGGATCCCGGGAATCCAAAAAGTCTAACCTTGTCCGTGGTATTCCGAGTAGGATTCCGGTATTGAATGACTGTGACGGGCTTCAAACCCACGATTGCTGGGCGTGATGACAAACGCAAAAGGATCAATGGATCCTATTCCAACATGATCGATAACCAACAGCTGATTAGCCGTGCTGTGACAGAGCATTTGGACCATTTTCACTGAGTGGATGGGATGTAGCCATTGTCAAGGGTGATGCCTCCAGACGATTAGCCGTGCAGTGACAGCGCATAGGACCATTTTCCTGAGAGGATTAAAAGTAGCCATTGATGATGGTGATGCCCTACATACAGCTTGCCATGGAAAGGAGTAAGAAGGATTGGATGAAAGCAATAGGAAAGTAGAGATTCGAGAGGATTCTAGCATCTCCACACGCCTATCTGAAATTCCCACTATTGATCTACATAAGTATTTCTATTCTTTTTTTTATTTTATTTATCTTTTAATTATCTAATCCAATTACATTTGACCCTATGAATCCACTTAACTGAGATTTACAAGGTGACCATAGCTTGCTTCATACCAACAATCTCTGTGGGATCGACCCTTACTCACGTAAGGTATTACTTGGATGACCCAGTACACTTGCTGGTTAAGTTGAACGGAGTTGTGTCCACACATAGTTGAAAAAGCAATGAATTTTACAAAATATAATAACAAGGGAATCACAATTTCGTCCACCAGTTCCCGGGGTGATAGATGTTAGAATAAACTCCAGGATTCCAAGCCTTGCTTTTAAATCCGCCTCCGTCCTGATCAACATGTCTCCATCCGGGCGGTTTAAAAAGTAGAATCTCACCGTGGTGACCAAACGTTCTCCATGATCCGTGCAATTGAGTATCATACCAATCCGTGTACTTCGAGGTGAAGCGTGGAACTTTATTGAACCTTGTGCACCAGCTCTGAGTACGAGCCATTTCCCTTTTACTCTTAAGGCCGCAGAGAGCTCTAAGCTGGCCATCTGTTTCGAGTAAACCATATTCAAGTGAAGAAGTAAAGTCATAAGTTAAGGATTGTACCCACTTGAAGCTTGTATTAGGTGGTAGTGGCCTTGGGATAGGTGTTTCTGGTGGTTCTGTAAGTTCTACTCCCTTATGCTCTTCTGTGAATTCCTCCACATCCTTGCAAGAGTCCTCAATTGTATCTGTGTCCGAGTCAAATTCTTCTGTGTCTTCCTCATCACTCGAGTCATAGATTGGAGGTTGAGAGAAATCTACCTCTGCATCATTTTCATATTCACTTGGGGAAGATTCTTCGATTTCAAGGAATTCACTTGTAGAGGGAAGTTCATCACTGAGAGAACAGGACTCGTGATCATCATCATCAAGGGAATTTGCTTCTTGGATTATTCAGTCTGATTCCTCATAAACGACTTGCCTTGGAGATTGTACAGTATCTTCCTTAGCATCAATTGTAGCATCCTGGACGGAGTTTTCCTCAATTCTGGATTCCAATGGAAGTTTAGCATCGCCTAGATCTTCAACCAACTCTTCTTCTTGAACAAAGACAGCCTCTTCTAATTATTCTAGTACAAATTCATTCTCTGCCTTGTCCACTAGAGTCTCTAGTATTTCTTTCATGCTACGCTCTTCATCAGGTTGTCCACATGGAGCTGTGGTTGATCCTTGTATATTTGAGCGTTTAGTGGCCCATTGGATTAAAGCGTGCTCCAGTTGTTGAATGGTTGTTTGAAATTTAGTTATTGTTTCTTTTAGACGATCTTCTGCTTCGTGGTTTGCTGGACTTAGACACGATACATAGGGAAGTAGTGATGACTAGGAACGATTGGATTGGTATTGGGGTAAGGAAGGATCATATGATGGCGAATGGTGAAGAGAAGCTTGTGAGTGTGGTGGTTCGAGGTTATGTTGAAAGGACGGTTCGTATGCACAGGGTGGGGCTTGTTGGTAGTTACAAGGTTGTCCACCATGTCTTTCAGCTGGGTATGCGCGGTAGAATGGTCTTTGTCCAGGATATCTCGGAGGGTGTTGCTGCCAAAAGGGTTGATTAAATCCTCTTGGTTCCAACCATCCTTGATTGGTCTGACCTTGATGCACATTCTTGCTGTAACTTCTATTTCCTTTAACAATATTAGAACCAAACTCAAAGTGAGAGGGGTGAGAGTTCATAGTAGCAAATAAAGATAAAAAGGAAAAACAAAAATAAATAAACAAGCAAAAGAAAAATATTTACAATAACCAATAATAAGGCACACGTTAGCAGTTCCCCGGCAACGGCACCATTTTGATGAGAGGGCTTTTGCGTGGTCTAGAAAATTGCGGATAAATCCTCGTTGCAAGTATAGTTTCTAAACCTTCAAAAGTCCTGTCATACAAACGTTTTGGGTGTCACAAGTAACAAACCCCTTTAGAAATTGTTAACCGAGTATTCAAACCTCGGGTCGTCTTCTCAAGGAACTGCGAGGAAGTATGTTCTTATTATTGGCTATAAAGGTTGTGAATTCGGGGTTTAGAAGGTGAGAAGCAAGTGATTTAAATGACAAGTAAAGTAAATGGCAATTAAAAATAAATAAATAACTGTAAAACAACTTTTGGCAAGATAAGGGAATTTATAGGTCTAATTTAGTTATCTCTCTCAACTATAATAAAAGTTGAATCTAAACTCCCCTTGGTCAACCTTTGCCAGGGCAAAGGAAAGTCAAGGGACTAATTAAACTGACCTTTGAATCCTAATTATTTCCTAAGAAAAGGTTGGGATTATTTAGGTTCAACTCAATTAGCAAGATAACGGTTATTAATTACGTTGAGTCTAATAACTGTTGAGTTACTAAATTCCTAATCAGAACCAAAAGGGAAAAAAAAGTAAAATTGCTGGAATAATAAAAATATCCTTGGATGAGAAGCAATGGCAATTTAATTCAAAGAGAATAATTATAAACTGAAAATACCACAATTATCATTAAATAAAAATGTCATCAACAGCCAATTGGGCAACATCAACCAAACATAATAAAGGCTTCAGAGTAATCAAAATATAAAAGAGAAATTAAATAGTAAAAAGGAATATTAAACCTGGATTGAGAGTCACTCTAGAAAGCTAAGAGAAGTCCTAAATCCTAATTTCTAAAAACACTACCTAAATCCTAAGAGAGAGAGAGAGAGGAGAGAACCTCTCTCTCCAAAACTACATCTAAAACATGAAAAGTAAATTATGAGATGCCTCCCTATGAATCGATGCATTCCCCCACTTTATAGCCTCTAATCTGTGTTCTCTGGGCCGAAAACTGGGTCAAAAACACCCCAGAAATTACTTCCAGCGCTTTCTGGTCCGTACAGGTCGCGGAAAAGTGACGCGGCTGCGTTGTCCTTGCAACTGCGCGGATTGGGTGTTGGCCAGGTCACGCGTCCGCGTAACCCACGCGTTCGCATCGCCTGGCGTCAGGGCAACTATGGCAAATTATATATCAAATCGAAGCCCCGGAAGTTAGCTTTCCAACGCAACTGGAACCGCGTCGTTTGGACCTCTGTAGATAAAGTTATAGCCTTTTGAGTGCAAAGAGATCAGGCTGGACAGCTTAGCAGTTTCTCCAACTTCTTGCATTCTTTTCACTTTTGCATGCTTCCTTTCCATCCTCTGAGCCATTCCTGCCTTTATAATATCTGAAAACACTTAACACACATATCAAGGCATCTAATGCTAATAAGAGAGGATTAATAATAAGCAAATATAAGATCAAAGAAGCATGTTTTCAATCATAGCATAAAATCAGGAAGGAAAATATAAAACATGCGAATTGTATGAATAAGTGAGTAAAGAGTTGATAAAAACCACTCAATTGAGCACAAGATAAACCATAAAATAGTGGTTTATCATTCTCCCCTTGGTTGGAGCCTCCATTCATGTCATAGGATGCATCTTGAGTACTGACAGCTGAGACTTGTATCCCACTCAAATGCTAAGAATCATATTAATCTACTATGACATGATCTTGTTCTGGGCTAAGATAGCATCTAGGGTGTCCACCTCCATAACTTCTTTCTTCACCGGATTACTAGGATTCACAGGGTTCCTCTCAGAATAGTAAAGATATTAGTTGTTAGCAATGATAAACCCCAATTTTGTGGTTTATCTTGTGCTTAATTTAGGAGATTTTATCAATTTTTCTCACATTTATTCAATGAAATAGCATGGTTTTGTAAATTCTCCTTCATTTGTGCTTAAGTGTGAAACCATGCTTTTTAGGTCTTAAAATAGCTAAATTTAATTCACCTTGATTCCATTCGATGCCTTGATATATTTGTTAAGTGATTTCATGTTTAGAAGGAAAAGATTGGATTGAGAAAATGAAGAAAAAGCATGTAAAAATGTAGAACTCATGAAGAAATGAAGGAATTGCAAAGTTGTCAATCCTGACCTCTTCGCACTTAATCAATCATCACTTGAGCTACAGAGGTCCAAATGAGGCGGTTCTATTCGCGTTGGAAAGCTAACATCTGGGGCTTCAAAATGATATAAAATTTTCCATGGTTGCCTTGCATTTAGGTGACGCGCACGTGTGGCGCATGCGTGCGCATCGCAGGATCAGCGTGACGCACTAAAGGCAACTCATGGCCAGCGATTTCTGAAGCATTTTGGGCCCAATCCAACCTATTTCTGATGCTATTGAACCCAAGGGTTAGAGAGGGATGAACCAAGTAGTCATAGTTTAGTTCTTACCATGCTTTAGGTTAGAATTCTAGAGAGAGAAGCTCTCTCTTCTCTCTAGAATGAGGATTAGATTAGATTCAAATCTCTTATTAGATCTAGATTTTAATTCTTGTTTTCATCTACTCTTCCTTTCAATTTCTTGTTACTACATCTTTACTCTATTAGTTCCTTTTGTTAATTTATTATTCTAGTCATTTTTATGTTCATGCACTTTTGTTCCCTTTGATTTCAATTAATGCAATTTATGTTTTATGTTCCTTTATTGTTTAATTGCTTTGTTCTTATTATTTCCTTGCATTTGGTAGTGTTAGATTTTATATTTCTTGTCATTTTGTTATGCTTTTCTTTTATTCCTTCCAAGTGTTTGATAAAATGCTTGGAAGGATTTTAGAGTAGATTTTTGTGTTCTTGGCTTGGGTTGAGTAATTGGAGACTCTTGAGTTATCAAACTCTTTTGTTGATTGATAATTGGAAGTTGCTAATTGACTTGTATGCCACTAAAGCTAGTCTTTCCTTGGGATTTGACTAGGACTTGTGGACTCAAGTTGATTATATCCACTTGACATTCCTTCATAGTTAGAGGTTAACTAAGTGGGAGCAATGGACAATTCTTGTCACAATTGATTATGATAATGAGGATAGGACTTCTAATTCTGATTCCTTGCCAAGAGCTTTCTTAGTTAATAGCTTATTTCTCTTCTAATTTATATTTCTTGTCTCTTATTACAAAAACCCCAAAACATTTCTTCATAGCCAATAACAAAGCACTTCATTGTAATTCCTAGGGAGAACGACCCGAGGTTTAAAAACTTAAGTTATTATTTTTTTGGGGTTTGTACTTATGACAAATAAATGTTTGATTGAGGATTATTTGTTGGCTTAGAAACAATATTTGCAACAAGAATTTATTTGTGAAATTCTATACCAATAAAAAATCTCTTCATCAAGCAACCATCTCAACGAGCTTATTATCCTCTTCAGATGTCTTCTTCATGTGCAAAGAATCAACTGTGGAGTTGTCTAGAGACATCTTGGCCATCTTAGAGAGGCCATCATAGAAAATCTGCAGCCCGGTCCATTCTGAAACATGTCTGGGGGACACTTCCTAATCATCTGCTTGTATCTCTCCTAGGCTTCATAAAGAGATTCTCCATCTTTCTGTCTGAAGGTCTGAACGTCCACTCTCAACTTGATCAGTTTCTGTGGTGGGAAAAACTTGGTCAGAAATCTATTGACCACTTTGTCCTAGGAATCCAGGCTCTTCTTAGGCTGAGTGTCCAGCCACTGCTTTGCTTTGTCCCACATAGTTAATGGTAAGAGCATAAGCTTGTAGACATCAGGGTTTACTCTATTAGTCTTTACAGTGTCACAGATCTGTACAAAATTATACGTAAATAAATTCGGGTCCTCCTGCAAGAGTCTATGAAACTGGCAGTTTTGTTGCACTAGAGTGATCAACTGTGGCTTCAGCTCAAAATTATTAGCAACAATAGCAGGTACTGAAATACAGTGCCCATAAAAGTTAGAAGTAGGGGTAGTGTGAGAGCTCAAAGTCCTCCTAGTTTGCTCATTTGGATTCCCTCTATTTGGATCCATGGTGAGCTCTTCAGCTTCCTTCTCAAAAGTATGTCTGAGATTCTCTCCGGCTTTGTAAGCTCTAGCTTGTTGCAAATGTCACCTCAAGGTCCTCTCAGGTTCAGGATCAAATTCAAGAAGGGGTTCCTTGTCCCAGTTACTGCTCATAAATAGACAGAAAACAAGAAAAGTAGGAATCTCTATGTCAGAGTATAGAGGACTACCAATGAGATATCCTATGTAAAACGAAATAACATAAAATAAAGCAATTAAATGACTAAAAATTTTTGAAAAAATAAGAAAGAGAAATACCTTAAAATATTTGAAAACTAAGCAAGGAAAAACACTAAAAAAATTCGAAAATTTTAGAAAAGGAAAAAAGAAATATCACTAATGGGACACCAAACTTAAAATAAAAAATTAAGGAAAAATAAATAAAGTTAAATTCAACAATTTTAAAGGAAAATAAAATAAAAATAAATGAACAAAACTAAGAAGAATACCTAATCTAAGCAACTAGACAACTGGTAGTTGTCAATAACCGTCAGTCCCTGGCAACGGTGCCAAAAACATGGTGCAGAATTTAGGAATATCCACAACTTAACCGGAAAGTGCACCGGGTCGTCCAAGTAATACCTCAGGTAAGTGAGGGTCAATCCCACGATGACTAAGGAACTCAGCAACAATAGCTAATTGATTAGCTTAGTTAGGCAAATGAAGAAGTTGTTTAGTGGTTGAAATCGCATAAAACATTAAATCAAAGAGTAAAGAAAGCAAATAAGATATTTGGTGTAAAAAAAACACTGAGAGAAAAATAGTTAAGATTTCGGAGATGTTCACTTTTTCAGATTAAAACTTCTTACCAACTATTTTAACAATAAATGATTCATCTCATGGCAAACTATAAATGACGAAACCCTAATATCTTAGTGATTTAGTCTCCTCTAACCTTTGTCAGCCACCACCATCGTGGTCACTTGATACAAATTAGAGGGTTAAGTTCAAAACTAGTTTATGGCCACAAAAACCCTAATTATCCAAAGCTAACAGGATTATATGTTTCGTATCCCAATTAGTTCATGTAATTGGCAATTTAGGAGGAATTTACTTTCAAGCTATGTTCAGGTCACAGACCTCTTCCAAGGGTCACAAGAATGCTTCTGGAATAAGGTCATACTTTCGTTCCACCCAGATTCATAAAATTAAGTACAAAAGTAATCATTGAATCTGAATCAGTACATCAATTAAAATAGAAAAACAATAATTTCAATCCATAGAAGATAAACAAAGCTCCTAACTTAACTAGAGAGGTTTAATGGCCCATGACTTACAGAGAAAAACTAGGGTTCTGAAAGGTATACCAAACACCAAAAGAGATCGAATCTTTTCTAAAGGGAGAATCTTTTCTCTTTTATATCTAACCTAGTTTGGTTTGTGTTCATACACTGGTCTGAGCTGAAGGGCCGAGTCGACCAAAGGCAAAAGGGGCCAACCTCATGAAAGGTTGGACCGCTACCGACCTTTCCTCTAAAAGAGCTCGGGAGATCTCCCTAGAAGCCCAAAGAGGCCCATATTGGAGAATCACCGCCAACAAGAAGGCGGTTAACCAAAGGTGCAATCTCATTTGCCAAAGATAAGATAAGATAACAAACTTATCTTAAAAAGAAAGATCACCAAGCACCATTATAAATATACTGGAGCACCTAGGTATACTAATAGTCCAATTCTACTAAAAACATGCCTAAACCCCGTACTGATTTAAGAATCGGAGTCTCTTGCAGGTACCACCACTCCCCGGTGATCGATGACTAACAGTACCTCAAGCTCCAACAAGTCAGACACGACAGCCCTGACCAAATCGGAAGATCTCGTCCAAGATTGATCTCAACATTTCAGATAACCCTCAGAATATTTTCAAAATAAAATAAAATATTAAATCCTAAAACTAAAACATATTGTTCTTAAAATAAAAGAATTACAAATATAAAATAAAAGATAACTAATAAAAGATAAGTCCAACTAGAGATTTGGGTGCCCATTTTTGCCAAAACGGCATCCTTTTGGGCCCAAAAAAGGGAAAGGGCTTTGTTCATGTAAGAAAACCCTAATCCCAAACAGCCCGACGATGCTAACACATAGAACAGAGAAACACTATCTTCTCCAAGACTCCAAGCCCTCACTCTCTTCTCCAAGCCCATCGTGCCGCCATCCACCGTTGTCTGCGCTGCCACGCTGGAGGCTGGACGGATCCCGCACCATCTTCTTCCTCATGATGCAGCGCCGCCACCATCATTCATATCCACTCCTCAATCCTCACTTCGTGGGTGAAGCTAAAGGTTGACGGTGATGCTGAAGGTTCCTCGACGCTTCACGGCACTTTTGTTCTTCCCCTCGTTCCTCGCCTTTGGTCTATGTTCCTCGCCCTCTATTCTGCACTTCTGCGGTTCTGCCTGAGCTGAAGGTTGCCTGAGCTACCTTTTTTTCTTCTTCGGTTCTACCTGAGCTACCTTCTCCAAGGTAATTTTTCCCCAAATTTAAATATCAATAATTTCGGTTCTGCCTGAGCTTCCATTGGTTCTGCCATTTTGGTTCTAACTTCTGATATTAATAGTTTAAATTTTTTTTAGTTTAAATTCTGGTCATCTGGTGTGATGAATGATGAAATTAGTTATTGAAATTTGATGGAAAAAAAATTAAACATGCTTTAATAAGTTAATAATGTATAAAAAATTAAACTGATGCTTTAATTAGTGTTAGATACTTAAACTAATAGTTACTTAGTTAGTTGTATTTTGTTGAAGAATCTGATATCTGAAACTGAAATACTGAAACTTTGAAATGTTAGGGTTAGTTTAGTTTGATTGTAATAGCTGCTTCTTGTAATTTGTAGTTGTTACTTGTTAGTGTTGCTGTGTTAGTTATGAGTTTATCAATTTTGATAGTGGACCAGTGGATAACTTGGCAATTGAAATCTGAAATCTAATTTTGTTATTTATCATTTATTCATTTTATCAACTTTGATAACTTTTCAACTGAATCTGAAACTGTGTATTGTAGTGGATAACTCTAAAATAATTTCTAATTATTATTTAGAGATGGATAAAGATAAGTGGATAACGTTGCTAAATTAATTATTTGGTTTGTTGATTTCGGGACAACAATACAAAATGTTTGAGAATGTTGGTTCAAGGACAGGGTCTTCGATTCCTAGTATTCCTAGACCTACTGTTTGTAGGAGAAAAAATACAATTGAAAATAGATGATGGTGAAGATGATGCTGTTGATGCCATGGAAGATGAAGATGTTGGAGGATTTCAGTTTTAGTCTTTTACTTTATTAGAACATTTAATTGTTGCTTTGTTATTTTCTTTTGTTTTTTGGTTGTGTTATATGAAGTTTTGATTGTGTGATTGTGTTTTTTATGTTGAACTAGATGCATACTTGTGATTTGTGAAGGATTTGAATGTGTGATCTAGAGAACTTGTTATAATTGTAGTATTATATTATTTATTATATGTTTTGATATTAAAATTGATAAGTTTGAATGCCTATATTTGAGTAAATATATATATATATATATATATATATATATATATATATTATACATGATATATATATTTTTTATAAAAAATTTATAAAAGGTAAACTCGTACGAGTCTACGAGTCGAGTCTAGGTCAGCTCCACAAGTTTATCTAGACTCACGTGTTTGACAACCTTACCTGACGCTAAACACCAGAGAGGCAGAGCTCCTTGTTTCGTGCGTGTTGCTGGCGCTAAAATAATATAAAACTTAATAACTAAAATAATATAAAACTTAATAAAATTTAACCAAAAATAACTAAAAAAAGGTACAAGATGCTCATGCATCAATTTCACATTAATTATAATTCGAACTACTAAATACTAAAGGTAACCATTATTCATTGATTTATTCTGCTGACTTTAGAGTTCTTGTACATTGATTATTTCAAATAAAAATAGAAACTATAATTAGTAAAGTATGCCAATTCGATAACAAGAAATAAGCAATGTGAGGTACTAACCTTAAGATTTAAGATCCTTTGTTAGGGACCAAACAATAAGCAGTCTTGGTTTTTTTATTTAAAAAAACAAGAAAAAAAGACACGAAAGCAACCTATAAAAGTCATCAACACTGTTAAAAAGATTCAGGCCAATGAAGAACAAATTAAAAACGATAGTCCAAAAAGTTTAATTAAAAAGGAAAAGTTTAATTTATTATTTTATAATAATTATTAACATTCCAAAATATATACATGTAATTTTCAAGTTCACCCGGTCTTTATTATTTTATTTCAGTTTACATGTATAGCTAAGAATTTTTCTGTTTTGAAATTATTGAAACTTATGATTAAAAATTGACTAGCTAATGGATAAATGATTATGTCCTTGTAACATCCTAACTACCAAAGCTCACGCTTGCGCCTGCGCAACTCTGATAGTTCGGACATTACGACGACACTTATACTATTTAATACTAAAATATGAGCCTATTTAAAACTTTAAACCGTAATACCGCTCCAAAAATTACTTTCGTTCGATAACATACATCTATAGATACCATACAACTTACAAAAGCTCATCAAGAGTACATCCGTATATATATACATACATATATAAAAATAATACTACAAACATTACCCAATACAATTCCTAACCCTCTTACAGAACATCTCAAGATAAAGGCGAGGGTAAAATAAATAATAATCTAAAGCAATACAAAGCATCTCAACAACAACTAAATAAACCCTTCGTGACTTCTGCGCCCACATCCTGAAAGGGGAAAATGTAGGGGGTGAGAACATCATCCTCGAAAGGGTTCTCAGTAGAGGGTTTTGGGAATTACTGTAATAGGATACATGAAGATAAACTGTACCAGTGATTAATAACCGTCTTATGCCTCTTTTCAAAAACAACAGTTTACAATAAAAGTAAAGTCGGAAATCTTTTCTGAAAGAGGAACCGTTCAATCCTTAAATCATCAAAAGCCTTTCAAAAAGGTTTATCTATACTGAACCAAAATAGCCTCTCATAGTATTCCAAACCAGAAACATAGAACCGGAATCAACCATCGGTCCATCTCAATTCAACCACGGCCCTAGGCCCAAACAATCCAATCCAACAACCAATCATCACAAACCAACAGAGTGCCAGTTGCAAACACAGATAGGAAGTTCAAGCACAAACAAACAGTTACAGCAAGTAGAACAAGTAGCAGGTAATCACAAGAAATCACATAGGCAAACCAAGTACAATATGCACACCCAAACAATGTCACATAGATGCATATGATGCATGCCTGACCCTAGTGGCTGACGATATCATTTGTCGGTTATATAGCCAACACGACACATCCTGGTAGCTAACCATGGACAGAAACACCCATCGCGGAGCAAGTAAGTTTGAGCTACAACCCCCTTGCTACTACTCGCTCAACCCAGAGCCAGTGGAATAACCACTACTGTAGCTACTACCCAGGCGGGTGTTTAAAAGCTCAACCTGGAGCGAGTGGAATCACCACTACTATCGCTACTACCCAGGCGTCATAGTCTCTGACCTGGAGCAAGTGAGACGAACCACAACCCTTGCTACTGCCCAGGTATCTCAAGCATATATTCATTCAGTTCCAGCCATGGATCAACATCCATCTCAGCCATCCGGCTTAAATTCAAAATTTCATAGTCAGCCATACGGCCTATAACTCATTCGGCTATCAGCCATAAATCAATATTATACATAGCCATTCTGGCTCACGGATCAATCCAGAACCAGCCAATATTCATAATCATACATAGCCATTTCGGCCCATAACAAAACAGCACTTCCACCATTCAACATCATCATATACATAAAACCGGCATTTAAGCTATAAATCACTTTTCTCAAGCCATTTCACTTTGAAATCAAATTTTAACTCTTTTCAGCCTTGGCTTTAAAAATCTCATTTCTCAAATCATCACAGGCTCATAAGCCAAATTTACTCAAAGTGAGTTTTCTTTTTAAAACAAAGCCACTCTTGGCATTCTCTTTCCAAAACTTCCAAAACCATGGCAAGTTAAGGATTTATTTCAAAGTATTCAGAACCAACCATCCAACAATGGGATTTTATAACAAAAGCTTCTCGGCAGAGTCCCAAGTCTTTAGGGGAGAATAATAAAACTCAGTTTGCCAAATTCATTTAAAATCATTAAAACCCTGGCTTTCCGTTTTGAGTAATAAAATAGGATCTAAGCCAAACCGAGTCACGTAATCATTCACTTCTTTCAATTCCGTTTCCTCTACTTAGGCAAAAACCAATTTCAACCCCCATGATAAATTCTAGAACGTTTCAACTGTTCAAAATTGTTTTAGTGTTGCAATAATTCAAAATTCAAAGAGTACTTAAAACATTTCTCAAAACATTTCAAAATGAAACTTGTCAATAGGCATTCAGGTTCTTTCAAAGTCATTGAAACTCCTCTAATTGAAACCCTCAAGTCAAATTCAAAGGCATTGCCCTTGTCATATTTAAAACAGCTTTAAAACATAAGTTTCATCTAAATAACTTTCTCCTGTAAGGGATACAATGCCTTTCTTAAGAAGCAAGACTAAATCACAATTTTCTCTTTAATAATTCATTTCAAAAGCATGAATCATCCTTTTCTTTATAATTCAACTAAAATAGTAGAAGCCTTTAGCTCATCATTTTTCCAGACAACATTTCAATAAAGACTCGGATTTTATAGAAATTTCGGCAGCATCTCCCCTAAAATTTGGACTTTGCCACCGGGTTCAGGTCCCAACTAAACCATTCCACAACCTTTTCAACAGTCCAGAATCCAAAAATCAATTCAAAATCACGCTAAAACCAACAGTCGCCTCAGTGGCATATCTCAAGGAAACCATTACAAAATCAAATCAATATCAACCGATTTAACTCATTTCCAAAGCTTTAAAGAAACGGCTCAATAACAAATCATTTGTCCAAAACCAAGTCAATTGAAGTAAACCAGGCCAAATTCAAAAGTGCATTCGACTTTTCACATCATCAAAATAATTGACTCACTTTAAATCAATCTTCAACGGATTAAACTTAGATTTCAAATCTTAAAAGAGTCAACTTCAAAACATTACATTTCACAAAGTCGCACAACAATTCAGCCAAACAAACATTCATAATCCTTCGAGACAATCAATAATACATAAGGCCGATACAATCACCAAATACACATTTTCTCACATCAGTATCCATAATTAATAATTCCAATACATAAAGTATAGTTTTTAGAAAGCGCCCCTACCTCAAAACGCAAATTCCATAACCCAAACGCGTCACAGAGTCCTTCTCTCTTAATCCGAAATTACCGGCAGCTCGAGTCACAACTTCGCTCACTTTCACAGTAACCACAGCAACTCTAATCGCAACACGTAACAGACGATATTAACTCTCATAACAACGAATGCTACAACACCCCAATGTTTAATAGGACATCGACTAAAGGGGTTACCGGAACGTAAACGCTTACCACAAATGAGAAGTGACTTAACCATGAAGCCGCAGCCCTGGTAGTGATTCCGGCAGTGGCAACTTGCAGCAACTCCTAGCACAACAGCCACATCACAACCCTCATGGTAAAGATGAACTTTAATGGATAAGGAAACCGAAGACGGGTTAAAGCTTACCAAATGACACCGGCTTCGGTGGCGGTTTCCGACGGCAACAGCGTTAGCTTCGCGCAACACGGCGGTTCCAACGGAGGCGGCGCCGGCAACACAAGCACGGCCGGGAGCGGTGGCTGGACTCCCAGCTCAGCCTCAGATCTCTCGCGTCTGCTCTGCTCCCGAGCTCTCCCTCTTTGCTCTCCCATAAATGACGGCGAATGTCTCGGTGGCAAGGGTGATGGCAGCACGGTGAGGACGACGGCGTTATCACACGGCAGCGCAACAGGTCGCGCTCCTCGTGTCCCTGGCCCGCGCCTTCCTCCCTCACTGTCGCGCAGTTTCTCTCCTCTGGGCTCCCTCGACAGCGACGACTCCTCGGTGACAGTGAGCAAGGACGGTGCTGTCTACATCAAGGCGCAGTGGCGGCGGTGCGCTCCTCCTCCCTTGGCGTTCCCTCCTTCACAGTTCTACTCTCCACAGGAGCAACAGGCACGGTTCCCTCCTCCTCGGTGCAACACAGCGGCGCGGCGGCATTGACTCCCGCCAGCGCGGCCCTTCCTCCTTCTCCCTCCCGGATCTTTCTTTCTTTCACCATTCTGTGTGTGTTGTGTTCTGCTGGGAAGAAAAGAGGGCTGCTGTGTTCCGTTGGGGCAAAAGAGGGGCTGGGCTGTGGCAGCTGAGAGTTAGGAATTAGGGTTTTATTTTTGAAAATTAGGGTTAGGGGCATTATGGTAATTTCACTTAAAATAGGGATAATATAGTAATTAGAAATAAATTCTAATCCAACAGTAATAACGTATAAAAGTACTATTGGCTCATCAATTTTATAAATTATTTTCAATAAAATGACCAAATCTAAAAATTAGAAATAATATGATTAATTTCTCTATTTTCCAAAATAGCAATATCAATATATATTAAAATATTGATTATTTAGTCCATATCATATAAAATCCTTATTATTTCATAACTATCAACTTTATAATGCAAATATAGGAAATAATCCAACAATTATAAAATTAGATAATAACTATAACTTATTTCAAATTCAATAAATCAAAACTTGCTCTAATTATCTTTAATAAGGTAATTTTTGAAATTAAAGCTACAGAAATACTGAATTTGAAATTAGCTAATGATAGCCCTTTTTCAAAGGTTTTGGGTCTTACATTCTACCCACCTTATAAAAATTGTTGCCCTCAAAAATTGGTACAAAACAAAAGAAATTTCATAACAGTTCACCCTTGAACACTTTTAAGGAAGCAGCAAAAATATATCTCAACATATAAACATATATACGGTTTTCAAATACTTGGAAGGTCGTATGCATAAAGATACAAAGGTAGGAGTATGGTTGCAAGGCAAACATTACAAGATAGGCTCAAATGCAAAAGATGACATGGGTCAAACAGGTGATAGTAAGGCAAGGTATTGAAGGTCATAAAACAGGATGCGGTTACAACGACGTGCTCAACATCTGTACACTAATCTCATCCCAACCTCAAAGCTTCAACTTTCCAACTCCATCAAGCACTTTACAATTTCATGGCCGATCATGAGCCTAATAACTGCAAACTCGTTTGCAAGGAACGAAACATCACAACTCACAACGTTGTACACCTACCGCTTCAACTTCCGTACACCCGTATCACGCCTTAAAGAACTAACGCATCGCGTTACTATGTCTACAAGTCACATGTGATATCAAAATAATTCTCGAGTCTACTCAGAAGGATACAAGATCATAGAAAGGAGAGACACATGTCAATGACAATACTCATCGATTTGAAAGAATATATCCAATCCAGGTAAACAAAGACGCTCAACCGATGAAGTTTACTAGAAATAAATCGATTGACAACTTCAAAGATAACCATTGTATCAAAGAAATCCAACAGAACCAATAAGAAGAAAATTCAGTGCATTATTTTGAAACAATTTCAAGCTGAGTCGAAGAAGCATGAAGTGTCCAGAAAAGAATATCTCAAACCCAAAACAAAGCTCACAGAACTTAAGAGCATGATTAAAAACACTTCTGAATACATTGTTCATAAAAGAGTCGAAAACTTGCAGGAAAATCACCTCGCAGTCTAAAAGAAAAGTTAAGCAACAAATATCCTTCAAGAGAGTAACCAAAGAATAAACGTGGCTTTGCCGCAATACAATTTCATGTTGAAATAGATCATGTAGAATTTTAAAAACAAACTGTACAAAGGTTTGGCTAAGAGCTAAAATATTTTCTCAAATATTTTAGAAATATAGTTATGTGCACAATCTTAACCAAAAGTAGTTCAGAAGACTCGGAAGAAAAAAAATCAAATGCTTGCTCAAAAATTCTCAAAGTCCATATTCAAACAAGCGTGTATAGCATTTATAGCAAGGACAAAAGAGGAAGTTAAACTCTTTTAGAAATGAAAATCCGAGGTAAAAGTTTGCTTACAAACTAGCAAGGAAACAAGTGGTGCGTTATAAACGGACAGGTTTCCATTAAACAAGGAAACTTTTTAAAACCTCATTTAAAATAGCGCATGTCAACTTTAAAACAATTTTTGTCAAAAATTGAACAATGGTTTCAATCTCAATCAAGCAACAGAAAATAAATTCCGTTTAAAACTTCTTACAAGAGAATTCAAAACTTCTTTAAAAGGTTCAAAACAAGACTCCAAAAGTGTTCTTGAAATCACCACCTCAGAAGAACATTCAAGAAGTTTAAGATGTACTAAAAAGGATTCAAGCCTTGCAAGAAAGGATCTTAAACCAAAGTAGTTCAAACAAGATCCACTAGGCATGAGACATCAAATTAGCTTTCAATTGATTCAAAAGAATACAAAAGTCATAGGAAAAGACAACTCAATCATTAGTAATTTCTCAAGGATAAATCTTTGACTAAAAACTCTTGTAAAGACAATGAGAGGATAAACGATGCACTATTTTGAAACGAACCAAACTGACTCATATAAGAATGAGATTCGCAAGAGAGGAAAAACCAAGATCAATGGTAATGTCCACAAGATGTAAAAGATTAGTTAAAAACAAAGTCAAGCATGACATTCATGGAGATGGAAGGCTTAAGAGAGACTTTAGTCCGTTCATAAGAAGAAAGCTATGAGTCCAACATTTTCAAAGAAATAGCAATTTCATGAGCAATATAGCATGCTAAATCAAACTCAATTCAAAATAAGTTAAGTAAAGCTTATCAAACGAAACTCAACCGGGATAAAAGTGATAAATCCTTTCTGTTCAAAATGTTGAAAAATATCGAAATACATAATCAAATGAAGATGTGCATTGGAACTATGGTAAATTTACTAGAAAGCCAAATTGTAATTCAAGGTAAAGGCAGTTCCATCAACCAGTAAAAGTACAGGCGAAGTATTAGAAATAAATAGTCGTTAAACTGTATAAGAAATCTTCAAAATTCATATATAGATAAGTATATATTTATTCAACAACAGTTTTCATAAAAATCTCAAAATTGGCTGTAATCACTGTCAAATAAGAGAAAAACTGAATCAACAATTTTTCTAAGTATGGACTCGAAATCCTAGAGTTAAAATGCACAGCACATTAGGACAAGTTCAAAGCCATATCAGAGAATACATGAATCAAGAAGAATTCAAACAAAGGAAGATAGATGCAACAAGGATTTTAAACAAGCATATGTACTTAAGATCAAACAAGAATGCATATGAATAGAGAAACAGAGTGGAAATATCAAATTACTTTTCAAGAGGAGTAGCAAACAAGAACTTCAAGTTAGGATATGACAGAACAGGTCAACTCGAAGAAAATCCAAGATACACAACTGAATAGCCTCGAGAAATAGTTTCTAACATTCCCAAAACCAGCGATTCACTTTACTCAAAACTCGTATATCGCCTATGATAACCCATTAGTACTTTCATATACATAATTCACTAGTATTAAGCTGGCCAAACTTAATACTAAGAATTATGCAATGCAAGACAAACAGCGTTAATCAATAGACCGTCATGTGCATAAAGCTCTAATACTTGTCATTCGACAAGACCTAATACATGACAAGCACTCAGAGTATGCCATTGAAGCATAGCCGGTCCATTCCTCAAGCTCTACAGGAAAGACCGCTCTGATACCATAATGTAACACCCAAACTACCAAAGCTCACGCTTTCGACTGCACAATTCTGATAGCTCGGACATTACGACGACACTTATACTATTTAATACTAAAATATGAGCCTGTTTAAAACTTTAAACCATAATAACACTCCAAAAATTATTTTCATTCGATAACATACATCCATAGATACCATGCAACTTACAAAAGTTCATCAAGAGTACATCCGTATATATATACATACATATATATAAATAATACTACAAACATTACCCAATACAGTTCCTAACCCTCTTACAGAACATCTCAAGATAAAGGTGAGGGTACAATAAATAATAATCTAAAGCAATACAAAGCATCTCAAAAACAACTAAATAAACTCTTCGTGACTTCTGCGCCCACATCCTGAAAGGGGGAAAATGTAGAGGGTGAGAACATCATCTTCGAAAGGGTTCTCAGTAGAGGGTATTGGGAATTACTGTAATAGGATACATGAAGATAAACTGTACCAGTGATTAATAACCGTCTTATGCCTCTTTTCAAAAACAACAGTTTACAATAAAAGTAAAGTCGGAAATCTTTTCTGAAAGAGAAACCGTTCAATTCTTAAATCATCAAAAGCCTTTCAAAAAGGTTTATCTATACTGAACCAAAATAGCCTCTCATAGTTTTCCAAACCAGAAACATAGAACCGGAATCAACCATCGGTCCATCTCAATTCAACCACGGCCCTAGGCCCAAACAATCCAATCCAACAACCTATCATCACAAACCAACAGAGTCCCAGTTGCAAACACAGATAGGAAGTTCAAGCACAAACAAACAGTTACAGCAAGTAGAACAAGTAGCAGGTAATCATAAGTAATCACATAGGCAAACCAAGTACAATATGCACACCCAAACAATATCACATAGATGCATATGATGCATGCTTGTCCCTAGTGGTTGATGATATCATCTATCGGTTATATAGCCAACCCGACACGTCCTGGTAGCTAACCATAGACAGAAACACCCATCGCGGAGCAAGTAAGTTTGAGCTACAACCCCCTTGCTACTACCCGCTCAACCCAGAGCCAGTGGAATAACCACTACTGCAGCTACTACCCAGGCGGGTGTTTAAAAGCTCAACTTGGAGCGAGTGGAATCACTACTACTACCGCTACTACCTAGGCATCACAGTCTCTGACCTGGAGCAAGTGGGAAGAACCACAACCCTTGCTATTGCCCAGGTATCTCAAGCATATATTCATTCAGTCCCAGCCATGGATCAACATCCATCTCAGCCATCCGGCTTAAATTCAAAATTTCATAGTTAGCCATACGGCCCATAACTCATTCGGCTATCAGCCATAAATCAATATTATACATAGCCATTTTAGCTCACGGTTCAATCCAGAACCAGCCAATATTCATAATCATACATAGCCATTCCGGCCCATAACGAAACAGCACTTCCACCATTAAACATCATCAAATTCATAAAACCGACATTGAAGCCATAAATCACTTTTCTCAAGCCATTTCACTTTGAAATCAAATTTCAACTCTTTTCAGCCTTGGCTTTAAAAATCTCATTTCTCAAATCATCACAGGCTCATAAGCCAAATTTACTCAAAGTGAGTTTTCTTTTTAAAACAAAGCCACTCTCGGCATTCTCTTTCCAAAACTTCTAAAACTATGGCAAGTTAAGAATTTATTTCAAAGTATTCAAAACCACCCATCCAACAATGGGATTTTATAACAAAAGCTTCTCGGCAGAGTCCCAAGTCTTTAGGGGAGAATAATAAAACTCAGTTCGCCAAATTCATTTAAAATCATTAAAATCGTGGCTTTCCGTTTTGAGTAATAAAACAGGATCTAAGACAAACCGAGTCACGTAATCATTCACTTCTTTCAAATCTGTTTCCTCTACTTTGGCAAAAACCAACTTCAACCCCCATGATAAATTCTAGAACGTTTCAACTGTTCAAAATTGTTTTAGTCTTGCAATAATTCAAAATTCAAAGAGTACTTAAAACATTTCTCAAAACATTTCAAAATGAAACTTGTCAATAGGCATTCAGGTTCTTTCAAAGTCATTGAAACTCCTCTAATTGAAACCCTCAAGTCAAATTCAAAGGCATTGCCTTTGTCATATTTAAAACAGCTTTAAAACATAAGTTTCATCTAAATAACTTTCTCCTAAAAGAGATACAACTAAAATAGTAGAAGCCTTTAGCTCATCATTTTTCCAGACAACATTTCAATAAAGACTCGGATTTTATAGAAATTTCGGCAGCACCTCCCCTAAAACTTGGACTTTGCCACCCGGTTCGGGTCCCAACTAAACCATTCCACAACCTTTTCAACAGTCCAGAATCCAAAAATAAATTCAAAATCACACTAAATCCAACAGTCGCCTCAGTGGCATATCTCAAGGAAACCATTACAAAATCAAATCAATATCAACCGATTTAACTCATTTCCAAAGCTTTAAAGAAACGGCTCAATAACAAATCATTTGTCCAAAACCAAGTCAATTGAAGTAAACTAGGCTGAATTCAAAAGTGCATTCGACTTTTCACATCATCAAAATAATTGACTCACTTTAAATCAATCCTCAACGGATTAAACTCAGATTTCAAATCTTAAAAGCATCAACTTCAAAACATTACATTTCACAAAGTCGCACAACAATTCAGCCAAACAAACATTCATAATCCTTCGAGACAATCAATAATACATAAGGCCAATACAATCACCAAATACACATTTTCTCACATCAGTATCCATAATTAATAATTCCAATACATAAAGTATAGTTTTTGGAAAGCGCCCCTACCTCAAAACGCAAATTCCATAACCCAAACGCGTCACAGAGTCATTCTCTCTTAATCCAAACTTACCGGTAGCTCGAATCACAGCTTCGCTCACTTTCACAGTAACCACAGCAACTCTAATCGCAACACATAACAGACGATATTAACTCTCATAACAACGAATGCTAAAACACCTCAATGTTTAACAGGACATCGACTAAAGAGGTTACCGGAACGTAAACGTTTACCACAAATGAGAAGTGACTGAACCATGAAGCGGCAGCCCTGGTAGTGATTCCGGCAGCGGCAACTTGCAGCAACTCCTAGCACAACAGCCGCATCACAACCCTCATGGTAAAAATGAACTTTAATGGATAAGGAAACTGAAGAAGGGTTAAAGCTTACCAAACGACACCGGCTTCGGTGGCGGTTTCCGGCGGCAACAGCGTTAGCTTCGCACAACACGGCGGTTCCAACGGAGGCAGCGCCGACAACGCAAGCATGGCCGGGCGCGGTGGCTGGACTCCCAGCTCAGCCTCAGATCTCCCGCGTCTGCTCTGCTTCCGAGCTTTCCCTCTCTGCTATCCCATAAATGACGGCGAATGTCTCGGTGGCAAGGGTAATGGCGGCACGGTGAGGACGACGGTGTTATCACACGGCGGCACAGCGGGTCGCGCTCCTCGCATCACTGGCCCGCGTCCTTCTCCCTCACTGTCGCGCAGTTTCTCTCCTCTGGGCTCCCTCGACAGCGACGACTCCTCGGCGACAGTGAGCAAGGATGGTGCTGTCTGCATCAAGGCGTAGTGGCGGCAGCGCGCTCCTCCTCCCCTAGCGTTTCCTCCTTCACAGTTCTACTCTCCACAGGAGCAACAGGCACGGTCCCCTCCTCCTCAGTGCAACACAGCGGCGCGGCAGCATTGACGCCCGCCGGTGTGGCCCTTCCTCCTTCTCCCTCCCGGATCTTTCTTTCTTTCACCATTCTGTGTGTGTTGTGTTCTGCTCTGCTGGGAAGAAAAGAGGGCTGCTGTGTTCCGTTGTGGCAAAAGAGGGGCTGGGGTGTGGCGGCTGAGAGTTACGAATTAGGGTTTCATTTTTGAAAATTAGGGTTAGGGGCATTATGATAATTTCACTTAAAAATAGGGATAATATAGTAATTAAAATAAATTCTAATCCAACAATAATAACGTATAAAAGTACTATTGGCTCATCAATTTTATAAATTATTTTCAATAAATGCCCAAATCTAAAAATTAGAAATAATATGATTAATATCTCTATTTTCCAAAATAGCAATATCAATATATATTAAAATATTGATTATTTAGTCCATATCATATAAAATCGTTATTATTTCATAAGTATCAACTTTATAACGCAAATATAGGAAATAATCCAACAATTATAAAATTAGATAATAACTATAACTTATTTCAAATTCAATAAATCAAAACTTGCTCTAATTATCTTTAATAAGGTAATTTTTGAAATTAAAGCTACAGAAATATTGAATTTGAAATTAGCTAATGATAGCCCTTTTTCAAAGGTTTTGGGTCTTACAGTCCTGCTGTTAGCTGGCAAGAGAAAAGTAAATACAGTAGCAAAATAATATAATAGACTAACCACAAAATATAACCATAGAAAGACAATTCACAATTCCTTCCAATCCCAAAATTTAATCATAAAGAGACTTACCACTATTTTATGGAAGGCATCAGTTGAAAGAGTATAACTCTCTAGCATATAACGAATCAGGTGTACCTTGCTGATATAAATATATTAGATAAGCAATTCCAAGCTTAGCGTGTTAAGGAACATATAATGGTGAATTTTACCTCTCTGTATGCACGAATGCATTGAAGAAGCGGCTCCTTAGCCTTGAGATTACTGTTTCCTTCCTGCTTTGCAAAATAACACCAAAAATGATTCTAATAAAGACACTATCAATATAAAAGGAAATAAGTTGTGATATTGAATTAGCCAAATTCTCTTATGCAGTTACCAGGAAACAAGTACTTGTACTTATCTGCAATGTTCAACAAATACGCCGGAAGATGCATGGCCGAGTAGGAATGAGGGATCGGCCCCATCTTCCCAATGACCTTGATGAACCACTATTTTATGACTTATTTTGGATTGAATCGAATATATTTTATCAACTTTACTCATACTTATCCATATAATTTGCATGTTTTTAAGTTTTCTTCCAAATTTTGTGCCTTTATTGAAAACATGCTTCCTAGGCCTTTAAATTACTAATTTTTAATCCTCTCATATTACCATTCGATGTTGTGATGTGTTTGTTGAGTGATCTCAGGGTTATAGGACTGGAATGGCATGGAGGATGAAGAGGAAGCATACTAAAGCAGAAGGAACACAAGAAATTGAAGATTTGAGAAATTGGAACCGACGCGTCCACATGACTGAAGCGTACGGGTGATCAAGCCATCTTCTAATCGATGCGTAGCGTGACTAATGCATACGCGTGACCAGGAGCTGCATCTAAGCGACGCGTACGCGTGGCTGATGCATATGCGTGACGAGCGTAACGTGTTGTAGTAAAGGAAATACGTTGGGGGCGATTTCTGGGCTGCTTTTGGCCTAGTTTTAAGCCCGAAAAGGAAGACAAGAGGCTGGGGAGTGGAGCTGGGAGAGAATTCCAATCATTCATTCATACACACACATTAGTTAGAGATAGATGTAGAATTCTAGAGAGAAAAATACGCTTTCTTCTCTCTAGGTTTTAGGGTTTCTTCTTTTATTTTCAGCTTCATCTAGGTTTAGGTTCTACTTCTTATTTTGATTCAAGTTCTTCTTTTAATTTCTTATTACCTCTTTGCTTTCTTAGTTTTATATGTTGTTTCCTTTATCTTGTTGGTTTATTATTCATGACTCCTTGTTGATTCCAATTTTCTTTTAACGCATTTTGGGATATTTTATGTTTATTGTCGTTTATTTTAATTTGTGGTTATTGTTTTCTCGCAATTGTTAGTCTTAGATTTTATTATCTCTTGTTAATTTTCTATGTTTTTATTTTGTGCCTTCCAAGTATTTGATAAAATGCTTGGTTGGATTTTAAAATAGATTTTTGTGTTCTTGGCTTGGATTGAGTAATTTGGAGACCCATTAATTGTTAAAGTCTCTTGTTGATTGGTGATTGAAAGTTGTTAGTTGGCTTGAACTTCACTATATTTAGTCTTTGATTAGGATTTGTGAACTTAAGTTGATTTTGCTCACTTGACTTTCCTTCAATTGTTAGAGGTTAACTAAGTGAGAGCAAAAGGCAGTTACCATCACAATTGACGATCATAATAAGAATAAGAATCCCAATTCTCAACCCTTGCTAGGATTTTTCTTAATTGTTAGTTTATTTTCTTGTTATTTACATTCCTTGTTCATCATTCAAAAATCCCAAAAATACTTTTCCACAGCCAATAATAAGTACACTTCCCTACAATTTCGTTGAGAGACGATCCGAGGTTTAAATACTTCAGATATTTTTATTGGTTTGCATTGTGAAACAAACTAAACATTGACTGAAGGATAAATTTTTTGGTTTGGAACTATACTTGCAACGCGATTATTTTTGTGAAATTATTAACATCCTGAATCTTTTCAAGGCTCAAGTAACAAGAGAAGCACACCCGGTAAGCTTTCATCTTGAATATGAATTCGCTTATGTGTTGAAAACAGAAGCTGCAATGCTAGCTTGCATCCAACAACAACAACTCACCTTGTCTATAGTGTGCATACCTAGTCTTTCTAGGCATATACCTATGAATGGAAGCTCTCCAACTCTTCTTGTCCACAAAGAACTCATAAGAGTGACATATAAATGGTTATTAGATAAAACAATATCAACTACGAAAGCAAGTACAAAATTCTAGCCAAAATTATCAATAAAGCTTACACATTTTAACATGGTAGCTCTTTCTGTAAAGATCTCATTAACTTGTAGATCTACTGACAAAGTTAGAATGGGGGAAGGACAAAGGCAAAGTGCCTGAAAAGTATCATGAAAAACAGCCTAAATAGTTTTTTCTAAATGATAGAGAAGAAATAATAAAGATGAAGATTAGTGATGATTAGATTTTTGATGGTATAGAATTTCACAAATGAATTCTCGTTGCAAGTATAGTTTCTAAACCAATCAATAATCCTCTCATACAAAAAGTTGTTTGTCACAAGTACAAACCCCTAAAATTTATAAACCGAAGTATTGAACCTCGGGTCGTTCTCCCTAGGAATTACAATAAAGTGTCTTGTTATTGGTTTTGAGTTATTTTGGGGTTTTTGAGATTTTAGACAAGAAATATAAATAGCAAAGGAAATAAACTAACAACTAACAAAGCTCTTGGCAAGATATGAGTACTAGAAGTCCAATCCTAGTTATCCTCCTCAATTGTGATAACAAATTGTCCATTACTCCCACTTAGTTAACCTCTAACCATGGAGGAAAGTCAAGTGGATGAATCAATTTGATTCCTCAAGTCCTAATCAACTCCTAAAGGAAAGACTAGCTTTAGAGGCATTCAAATCAATTAGCAACTTCTAATTATCAATCAACAAAGGAATTAGATAACTCAAGAGTCACTAATTACTCTACCTAGGCCAAGAGGAACAAAACCTACACTAAAATCCAACCAAGCATTTCATCAAACACTTGGAAGGCACAAAAGAAAAGCATAGTAAATTGACAACAAGAATGAAATCTAACAACAATTATTGAAAGGAATTAACAACAACAATTAAAAGAAACACATTTATTATGAATTACCTTGAATTGAATGGAAAGAAAATAGAAGGGATAAGAGTAGATCTACAACAAAGTATAAGAATAACATAAAGGAAATTACAACAAAAGAATAGAGGAAGATAAATGTAACAACAAAGAATTGAAGAGTAGAAGTAGAAGAATGAATGAATGAAAACCTAGATCTAAGAACTAACCTACTCCTAATCCTAATTCTAGAGAGAAGTGAGAGCTTCTCTCTCTAAAACTACTTCTAAACTAATCCTAATGAATGTAAATGAACTCATCTCCCTTTGCTCTTCAATCCTTGGCTTTAAATAGCATCTCTGGCGCCAAAGTTGGTTGAGATTGGGCCCCACAACCCTTGAGAGTTCGTTAGGTGCATTTTAATTAAAAAATCATAAACCAGTACCGACGCGTACGCGCACAGCCCGCGTACGCGTCCATGGGGTGATTCGCAAGGTGCGCGCAAGCGCCAAGTGTGCGCGCGCGTCCATGGGCGAGTTCAACTTCTTTGACTTTTCATGATTTCTCCACTTTGCATGCTTTCTTCTTCACTCCTTTGATCCATTCCTAGCCTTTTCAATATGAAATCACTAACAAACACATCAAGGCATCTAGTGGAATCAAATGGAGATAAATGATCATCAAATTAAAGGTATAAAAGCATGTTTTCACATCTAAGCACAAATAAGGAGACAATCACAAAAACATGCTATTTCATTGAATAAATATGGGTAAAAGGTGATAAAATCCCCTAAAATAAATACAAGATAAACTGTCAAAATGGGGTTTATCAACCTCTCCATACTTAAACCAAGCATGTCCTCATGCTTAAACCAAGAATGAAGTAAGGGTATGGCATTTATTCAATGGAAACTAACTAAATGCAATCTACCTATATGCAACTATCTACATGAATGCAATTACTTGGTCAAAATAAATCAATTCCCAAGAAGCATATATGCACAAGGGCTACGGACTAGCAAGCCTAATTCACAATTAAATTGAGCTATTAAATAATTTTACAAACTTGCATGAAGAGGTGATACTTGTAGGTGGAAACATGTAATTGAGCATCGAACCCTCACGGTAGTGTTTGCACTCTATTCGCTCAAGTGTTTAGGGTTGATTCTCTCAATTTTCTCCTAATCATGCTTTCCAAGATGTTTTTCTTCTAACAATCAACAAATATTTCATGCATGCATACAAGTATCATGAGGTCTTTTCATAGGTTGTAATAGGGCTAGGGTCAAGGTAGGATGCATATTTGGTCAAGTGAGCTTGAAATTTGAACCTTTGATGAGCTTAGACTTCCCACCTAACCTATGACATCCTATACAATTAAGTTCTAACCTAACTACCCATTTTTCTCACTTTTTCACATACTCATGTATCCCTTTTCGTTTCACAACACTTATGCATTGATTTTATTGAGCTACACTTTGCTTTGGGGCATTTTATCCCCTTTTTATTTCTTTCTTTTTCTTCTTTTTCTTTCTTTTTCTATATTTTTTTTCTTTTCCATATTGTTTTTTTCTTTTTCTTTTCCCATTATCTTTCTTTCTTTCAAATTATATACAAGAACATCAATGCATAAGGTCTATACATTTTATCAATACATGAGTATGCACCCAATTCCCAATAATTTCAATAAAAATACAAAACTACCTTTTTATTCCCCCAATGTCCCAAGATTCCCACACTTGAATGGTACTTACACACACTAGTCTAAGCCAATCAAAGATCCAAATTAAGGACATTTATTGTTTTTCGCTTTAAGACTTGTAATGTGCTAAATTAAGAACAAAGTGGGTTAAGCGTAGGCTCAAATTGGCTAACAATGGATGATAAAAGGTAAGGCTTTTCGGGTAAGTAAGCTAATGAAACAATGGCCTCAATCATATAAATGCATGAATACACAAAATAATGGACATAAAGAATCAAACAAATTAGAGATTACAATCATAAAAAGAGAATAATGCACACAAGAAGGAAAAATAAGTGGTTATAAGATGTAACCACACCATTAGGCTCAAAACTCACTTGCTTGTGTTCTTAGCTCAAAAACATGATCCACAAGATATATAATTCAAGCAAGTTCTATGAAAAGTTTTCACTCAAATGAATTGGTGCCCTATAGAAAGAAATCTTGAAAATTTTCATTATTTTGACTAAGCTTATTGTGTATACATATGCAAAAATAAGAAAATGCAAGTAAAAATCCTAAAATCCTAGAATGAAATGCAAAAGTGTTGGGATTAGAAACTTGTCACCCAAAATCGCCGACCGGTTGGACGACCTCTCCACACTTAAAAGTTTGCACCGTCCTCGGTGCATTCAAAGATGAGCAAGGGGGTACGGCGACTCTCCGGATTGCTGCGTGTTCTTAGTCTTGCTTATGTTTCCATGTTTGCTTGTGGTGCATTCATCATGAAAAACAAAAATATAACACCATAAGATAAGAAAACAAAAGCAAGGAAGCATAATTGTTGGAATGAGGTAAATCACTAGAATTGAGTGAGTGAATTAGTGTGACATTAAGAAATATTAGGTGTGTGAATTCTAGATTAGGCGCCTTTTAGAACACACATTAGCATAAAGTTATGTCACAAAAGAAGCATGCACATCACTCATCCTAGTGTGCTTGAGATGCTTTAAGTGAACTTGTAAGGTAAAACAAGCATTAACGAAGCATGAAAGCATTCAAGCTAAGGATGCATATGGATGCATATAATCATGAAACACAATGCATTAAGGTAAATGCACAACATCCATCAAGAGGTTGCCTAATCACAGAATAAGGCTCAAACCACATAGTGGCCAAATCATGTAATTTAATAAGAGTTACAAGCTCGAAGGAAATTCTCATCACTTGGTATTCTTAAAAAAGTAAGCATGAAAAACGCAAAACCAAGTTAGCAAAATATAACCTCAATCATAGAATCCAACAAAGATTATCTAAAAACATTCATGCTAAAATAGCATTTAGGCAATAAGAGGCAGCAATGTGTAGTAAACAAGATCAATAAGCCAACACTTATAATGAAAATGGAGAAAATAAAATGAAAACTAAACTAAAACTAACTAACAAACTAACTAACTAAAATAAATGGTTATCCATGGTGTTTGGAAGTGTTGGATGAAAGGTAGGAGAGGGAAAGAAGAAAGGAGGAGGAAAGAAATGGAAAGAGGAGAATAAAAGAAGTGGATTGAAGGAAGGGCATCCACGCGTACGCATGCATGGCACGCGTGCGCGGATGGCTTATTTCGAGAGTGACGCGCACGCGTCATGTGCGCGTGCGTGCGAGTGGGGTTGTGCCACAGGCACAACGTAGGCGCAGCGCAGACACAACTCTCTGGAGAATGCATGGAAGGTGGAACTTCTCAATCCACGCGTACGCGTGGTTGGCGCACGCGCTTGGATGGTCAAAAACGCTTGATGCACGTGTACGCACGTAGTGCACGTACGCGTGGATGGTGCTCTGTTTTTTCAAAAATTTTTACTATGTTTTTGCACCAATCCAAGCATTCCAAACCTCCAAACAACTACCAAAACACCCTAAAACCTTATTTAACATGATAAACTGCTAATTAAACTCAACAAACTAATCAAAACATGAATTTAAACTACTTTTACCAATGTGTACAAAAAGGAAAATAAAAAGAAGTTACCATGGTGGGTTGTCTCCCACCTAACACTTTTGTTTATTGTCCTTAAGTTGGACTTATGGGGAGCTCCTTATCAAGGTGGCTTACGCTTGTATTCATCTTGGAACTCCCACCAATGCTTGGTTCTCCATTGTGCCCCAAGATTTCTTATGGATTGAGCCAAGCCTTGATGGAGTTCTTCACAAACTTGGGGCTCCCAAAGTTGGTCCTCTTCTTGTAATCCAGGATCCCACACTTTGTTTTCACACCCGTCTTGAGGTTGATCATCATTATTAGTCCATCCGGGTGGTGAACAAGATGAATTCTCTATGAAGTGCCCAACAATCCTCCTAGACCCATCTATTTGAGTACTATTCCCACCTTTGTATTCAACTCTTGAAGTATCAACCAAAATGAGCCTTGATTTGCAATGCCAACCACGAAACATCTTTCGCTTATGCTTCATCCCACAAAGAATCCTAAGTTTACCATCCGGTTCGAGCAAGCCATACTCAAGTAGTACAATAAAGCTAATAGAAATGAATTTTACCCACTTAAGTGAAAGAGTAGATGGCAACCTAGGCAAAGATGCTTCCAAAGATCTTGACAAAGCATAACCAACCCCTGTTCTTCTATTTCTAGGGACTTCCACCTCTTCACAAGATCTCTTAATCTCAATCCTTTGTTCAACAATTTTATCTAAACTTTTTTCCTTACTCAAATCAAAATATGGAGGGTGAGAAAAATTTACCTCCTCAACGCTTTCAAATCCAACCGGAGAAGGTTCTTCATGCTCAAAGGATTCTTTACCACTAAGACTTGATGCTTGATCTTCATCACCAAGGGAACTCAATTCTTGCTCTATCCCATCCAAGTCTTCATATGGAATATGCCTTGGCAGGTGTGCACTTTCCTCCCTAGCATCAATTTCAATAATCTTGGAGGGGTTTTCTTCAACTCTATGTTCCCATGAAGGCTCCGCATCTCCTAAGTCTTCTACCACTTCTTCCTTGTCTTCAACAATTAAAGCTTCCTCCAATTGTTCCAATACAAAGCAACTTCCCTCATTTCCCACCAGAATTTCCAATCTCTCCTTCATGCTATGTTCTTCATTTGATTCTCCACATGTAGCCATGGGAGTTCCTTGAGTGTTCAAGCATTGGGATGCTAATTGATTTGTTACCGCTTCCAAGGCGGCCATAAGATTTTGCACATCCCTTTTCATCTCTTCTTGCCCTTGAACAAGAACACCAAGGGTTTCATCCATTAGAGAATGGGGTGGTTGGAAGGATTCATCATTTTGGGGGAAGAGTTCATAGTAGGAAGGTGGTTCTTCTTGGTAGAGTTGTAGTGGTTCCATGTTTTCCACTCTTTTCACTTGTTGCACAACACACTCCATGGTTGCTGGAAATTGATCCAATGCTTCCTTGAGACGATCCCTTGACTCCTGTTCCTCTTGGATAATATGATTAGGATCATGTGGCTCTTGGATCAATGGATATGAATATTCTTCTATGGGAGGTTGTGGTAGAAAGTAGTATTCATCTTGTGGTTGAAAATTTTCATATATTGGAGGTGGTTCATCTTGGTAATAATATGGTGGGGGTGGCTCTTGAAAGTGGTGATGTTGGGATGGTGGTGGCTCTATGTGTGGTTTATATGTCTCATATGGTTGTTGGAATGGTGGATATGGATTAGGATCATATGAAGGTGGTTGGTGAAAAGAGGCTTGTGTGTGTGGTTGGGGGCCATGTTGAGGAGGGGGTTCATAAGCATATGGTGGTGGCTCTTGAAAGTCACAAGGAGATTCACCATAGCCATTGGATTGATATGCATCAAAAAATGGCTCTTCTTCATAGTGCATTGGTGGAGGTTGTTGCCATGAAGATTGATCATATGCATATGGCTCCTCCCACCTTTGGTTGTCCCATCCTTGATACACATTCTCATTATAGTTCTCATCACCTACAACATAGTTGTAATCACACTCATAGCCAAAATGAGAATTCATGGTAGAAAGAGAAAATAAGAAACAAAAACAAATAAGAAATAATGAAACAAAATACTAAGACTAGCAAAAACTAACAAGCAATCCAAAAAGCAAGCTATTCACAATATTCACATATATACAATAACCAATAACATAACACCATTGCAATTCCCCGGCAACGATGCCATTTTGATGATTAGATTTTTGATGGTATAGAATTTCACAAATGAATTCTCGTTGCAAGTATAGTTTCTAAACCAATCAATAATCCTCTCATACAAAAAGTTGTTTGTCACAAGTACAAACCCCTAAAATTTATAAACCGAAGTATTGAACCTCGGGTCGTTCTCCCTAGGAATTACAATAAAGTGTCTTGTTATTGGTTGTGAGTTATTTTGGGGTTTTTGAGATTTTAGACAAGAAATATAAATGGCAAAGGAAATAAACTAACAACTAACAAAGCTCTTGGCAAGATATGAGTACTAGAAGTTCTATCCTAGTTATCCTCCTCAATTGTGATAACAAATTGTCCATTACTCCCACTTAGTTAACCTCTAACCATGGAGGAAAGTCAAGTGGATGAATCAATTTGATTCCTCAAGTCCTAATCAACTCCTAAAGGAAAGACTAGCTTTAGAGGCATTCAAATCAATTAGCAACTTCTAATTATCAATCAACAAAGGAACTAGATAACTCAAGAGTCACTAATTACTCTACCTAGGCTAAGAGGAACAAAACCTACACTAAAATCCAACCAAGCATTTCATCAAACACTTGGAAGGCACAAAAGAAAAGCATAGTAAATTGACAACAAGAATGAAATCTAACAACAATTATTGAAAGGAATTAACAACAACAATTAAAAGAAACACATTTATTATGAATTACCTTGAATTGAATGGAAAGAAAATAGACGGGATAAGAGTAGATCTACAACAAGGTATAAGAATAACATAAAAGAAATTACAACAAAAGAATAGAGGAAGATAAATGTAACGACAAAGAATTGAAGAGTAGAAGTAGAAGAATGAATGAATGAAAACCTAGATCTAAGAACTAACCTACTCCTAATCCTAATTCTAGAGAGAAGTGAGAGCTTATTGATGAGCGGATAATTTATACGCTTTTTGGCATTGTTTTTAGGTAGTTTTTAGTAGGATCTAGCTACTTTTAGGGATGTTTTCATTAGTTTTTATGTAAAATTCACATTTCTGGACTTTACTATGAGTTTGTGTGTTTTTCTGTGATTTTAGGTATTTTCTGGCTGAAATTGAGGGACCTGAGCAAAACTCTGATAGGAGGCTGACAAAGGACTACTGATGTTGTTGGAATCTGACCTCTCTGCACTCAAAATGGATTTTCTGGAGCTACAGAACTCCAATAGGCGCGCTCTCAACGACGTTGGAAAGTAGACATCTAGCGCTTTCCAGCAATATATAATAATCCATACTTTATTTGGGATATGATGACGTAAACTGGCGCTCAACGCCAGTTCCATGCTGCATTATGGAGTCAAACGCCAGAAACACGTCACGAACCAGAGTTGAACGCCCAAAACACGTTACAACTTTGCGCTCAATGCCAAGATAAGCCTTAGCTCGTGGATAGAACAAGCTCAGCCCAAGCACACACCAAGTGGGCCCCGGAAGTGGATTTATGCATCAATTACTTACTTCTGTAAACCCTAGTAGCTAGTTTAGTATAAATAGAACATTTTACTATTGTATTAGACATCTTTGGTCTCGGTTTTATTCCATTATTCATCTTAGGAGACTATTGATCATTCATGGGGGCTGGCAATTTGGCCATGCTTGAACCTTCATCACTTATGTATTTTCAACGGTGGAGTTTCTACACACCATAGATTAAGGGTGTGGAGCTCTGCTGTACCTCAAGTTTTAATGCAATTACTACTATTTTCTATTCAATTCATTTTATTCCTGTTCTAAGATATTCGTTGCACTTTAACATGATGAATGTGATGATCCGTGACACTCATCATCATTCTCACCTATGAACGCGTGACTGACAACCACTTCCGTTCTACCTTAGATCGGGCGCATATCTCTTGGATTCCTTAATCAGAATCTTCGTGGTATAAGCTAGAATTGATGGCGGCATTCATGGGAATCCGGAAAGTCTAACCTTGTCTGTGGTATTCCGAGTAGGATTCCGGGATTGAATGATTGTGACGAGCTTCAAACTCTTGAAGGCTGGGCGTTAGTGACAGACGCAAAAGAATCACGGGATTCTATTCCAACCTGATTGAGAACTGACAGATGATTAGTCGTGCTCTGACAGAGCATTTGGACCATTTTCACTGAGAGGATGGGATGTAGCCATTGACAACGGTGATGCCCTACATACAGTTTGCCATAGAAAGGAGTGATAAAAAACTGGAAGGAAGAAGTAGAAAAGCAAAGATTCAGAAGGAACACAGCACCTCCATACACCTATCTGAAATTCCCACTATTGAATTACATGAGTAACTTTATCTTTATTTTCTATTTATTTTATTATCATTATTTAAACCAATAATCTCTTGATCCATTTAAATCCGCCTGACTGGGATATACAAGATGACCATAGCTTGCTTCATACCAACAATCTCTGTGGGATCGACCCTTACTCACGTAAGGTATTACTTGGACGACCCAGTACACTTGCTGGTTAGTTGAGCGAAGTTGTGAAGTTATGTTTAGACCATGGTATTGAGCACCAAGCTTTTGGAGCCATTACTGGGGCAATCAATTTCGAACAACAATTTAAGTATGAATCACAATTTCATCCACCAAGTTTTTGGCGCCGTTACCGGGTCAAGCATAAATCTTATGCCACTCTCTGTAATGGAGAAACTAGGGATCATTGAGGTACAGCCTGCCATATTCTCATTACAAATGGCAGACAAGTCAGTAAGACAAGCTTATGGATTGGTAGAGGATGTGTTAGTGAAGGTTGAAGGCCTTTACATCCCTACTGATTTCATAATCTTAGACACTAGGAAGGAGGAGGATGAATGCATCATCCTTGGAAGACCTTTCCTAGCCACAGCAAGAGCTGTGATTGATGTTGACAGAGGAGAGCTAGTCCTTCAATTGAATAGGGACTACCTTGTGTTTAAGACCCAAGGGTGTTCTTCTGTAAATATGGGAAAGAGGCACAGTAAGCTTCTCTCAATACAGAGTCAAACAAAGCCCCCACAATCAAACTCTAAGTTTAGTGTTGAGAGGCCACAACCAAACTCTAAGTTTGGTGTCGAGAAGCCCCCACATCCAAACTCTAAGTTTGGTGTTCGGAGGCCCTCATCATGCTCTAAACATCTCTGAGGCTCCATGAGAGCCATTGTCAAGCTAGAGACATTAAAGAAGCACTTGTTGGGAGGCAACCCAATTTTTATTTATCTAATTTTATTTTTTTATTTTACTGTTCTTTTATGTTTTATTAGGTTCATGATCATGTGGAGTCACGAAAAAAATACAAAAATTAAAAACAGAATCAAAAACAGCAGAAGAAAAATCACACCCTAGAGGAAGGACTTACTGGCGTTTAAATGCCAGTAAGGAGCATCTGGCTGGCATTCAATGCCAGAATAGAGCATGGATCTGGCATTGAATGCCAGAAACAAGCAACATCCTGGCGTTTGAACGCCAGGAATATGCCCTGTGGAAAGCTGGTGCTGAATGCCAGGAAGAAGCATGGAACTGGCGTTGAACGCCAGAAACATGCTGCAATTGGGCGTTGAACGCCCAAAATGAGCATCACTTCGGCGTTTAAACGCCAGAATTGTATACTAAGGCATTATACATGCCTAATGGGTGTAGGGATGTAAATCCTTGACACCCCAGGATCTGTGGACCACATAGGATCACCTCAGGATCTGTGGACCCCACAGGATCTCCACCCACCTCAACTCACCTTCTCTCTTCTTCACCAATCACCTCAATCTCTCTTCCCCATCACCCCTTCACCACTCACATCCATCCATCTCTTCCCCACCCAATCCTACCCATATGGCCGAAACATACACATCTCTCCCTCTCCTCCATATCTTCTTCCACTCTTTCTTCTTTTGCTCGAGGGCGAGCAACATTTTAAGTTTAGTGTGGTAAAAGCATAGCTTTTTATTTTTCCATAACCATTAATGGCACCTAAGGCCAGAGAAACCTCTAAGAGGAAAGGGAAGACAAAAGCTTCCACCTCCGAGTCATAGGAGATGGAGAGATTCATCTAAAGGGTCTATATCTCAGTGGTAGAACATTTGACTGCACATCAAAGAGCAATGAGGGAGGAGCAACAAAGGCAAGGAAGGGACATAGAAGAGCTTAAGGACATCATTGGTCCTTCAAGAAGAAGATGCCACTAAGGTGGACTCATTTCTTGTTCTTAATTTTTTCTGCTTTTCGGTTTCATAATGTTAAATGTCTATCTATGTTTGTGTCTTCATTACATGATCATTAGTATTTAGTAACTATGTCTTAAGGCTATGAATAATTCCATGAATTCTTTACCTCTCTTAAATGAAAAATGTTTCTAATTCAAAAGAACCAGAAGTACATAATTTTTGAATGTATCCTTGAATTTAGTTTAATTATATTGATGTGGTGGCAATACTTTTTGTTTTCTGAATGAATGATTGAACAGTGAAAAAGCAAAAGCTTGCGAAAAAAATAGAAAGAAAAAGAAAAAGCAAGCAAAAAAAGCCAATAGCCCTTAAAACCAAAAGGCAAGGGTAAAAAGGATCCAAGGCTTTGAGCATCAATGGATAGGAGGGCCCAAGGAAATAAAATCCAGGCCTAAGCGGCTAAATCAAGTTGTCCCTAACCATGTGCTTGTGGCATGCAGGTCCAAGTGAAAAGCTTGAGACTAAGTGGTTAAAGTCGTGATCCAAAGCAAAAAGAGTGTGCTTAAGAGCTCTGGACACCTCTAATTGGGGACTTTAGCAAAGCTGAGTCACAATCTGAAAAGGTTCACCCAGTTATGTGTCTGTGGCATTTATGTATCCGGTGGTAATACTGGAAAACAAATTGCTTAGGGCCACGGCCAAGACTCATAAAAGTAGCCGTGTTCAAGAATCAACAAACTTAACTAGGAGAATCAATAACACTATCTGAAATTCTAAGTTCCTATAGATGCCAATCATTCTAAACTTCAAAGGAAAAAGTGAGATGCCAAAACTATTCAGAGGCAAAAAGCTACAAGTCCCGCTCATCTAATTAGAATTAATATTCATTGATATTTTGGGATTTATAGTATACTCTCTTCTTTTTTGTCTTAATTTATTTTTAGTTGCTTGGGGACAAGCAACAATTTAAGTTTGCTGTTGTGATGAGCGGATAATTTAAACACATTTTAGCATTGTTTTTAGGTAGTTTTTAGTAGGATCTAGCTACTTTTAGGGATGTTTTCATTAGTTTTTATGTAAAATTCACATTTCTGGACTTTACTATGAGTTTGTGTGTTTTTCTGTGATTTCAGGTATTTTCTGGCTGAAATTGAGGGACCTGAGCAAAACTCTAATAGGAGGATGACAAATGACTGCTGATGCTGTTGGAATCTGACCTCCCTGCACTCAAAATGGATTTTCTGGAGCTACAAAACTCCAAATGGTGCGCTCTTAATGGCGTTGGAAAGTAGACATCTAGAGCTTTCCAGAAATATATAATAATTCATACTTTATGCGGGATATGATGATGTAAACTGGCGCTCAACGCCAGTTTCATGCTGCATTTTGGAGTCAAACGCCAGAAACACATCACGAACCAGAGTTGAACGCCCAAAACACATTACAACTTGGTGTTCAACTCCAAGATAAGCCTCAGCTCGTGGATAGATCAAGCTCAGCCCAAGCACACACCAAGTGGGCCCAGGAAGTGGATTTATGCATCAATTACTTACTTCTGTAAACCCTAGTAGCTAGTTTAGAATAAATAGAACATTTTACTATTGTATTAGACATCTTTGGTCTCGGTTTTATTCTATTATTCATCTTAGGAGACTATTGATCATTCATGGGGGCTGGTCATTCGGCCATGCCTGAACCTTCATCACTTATGTATTTTCAACGGTGGAGTTTCTACATACCATAGATTAAGGGTGTGGAGCTCTGCTGTACCTCAAGTTTTAATGCAATTACTACTATTTTCTATTCAATTCATTTTCTTCCTATTCTAAGATATTCGTTGCACTTCAACATGATGAATGTGATAATCCGTGACACTCATCATCATTCTCACCTGTGAATGCGTGACTGATAACCACTTCCGTTCTATCTTAGACCGGGCGCATATCTCTTGGATTCCTTAATCAGAATCTTCGTGGTATAAGCTAAAATTGATGGTGGCATTCATGGGAATTCGGAAAGTCTAACCTTGTCTGTGGTATTCCAAGTAGGATTCCGGGATTGAATGACTGTGATGAGCTTCAAACTCTTGAAGGCTGGGCGTTAATGACAGACGCAAAAGAATCACGGGATTCTATTCCAACCTGATTGAGAACCGACAGATGATTAGCCGTGCTGTGATAGAGCATTTGGACCATTTTCACTGAGAGGATGGGATGTAGCCATTGACAACGGTGATGCCCTACATACAGCTTGCCATAGAAATGAGTGATAAAAAACTAGAAGGAAGAAGTAGAAAAGCAAAGATTCAGAAGGAACACAGCACCTCCATACACCTATCTGAAATTCCCACCATTGAATTACATGAGTAACTTTATCTTTATTTTCTATTTATTTTATTATCATTATTTAAACCAATAATCTCTTGATCCATTTAAATCCGCCTGACTGGGATTTACAAGATGACCATAGCTTGCTTCATACCAACAATCTCTGTGGGATCGACCCTTACTCACGTAAGGTATTACTTGGACGACCCAATACACTTGCTGGTTAGTTGAGCGAAGTTGTGAAGTTATCTTTAGACCATGGTATTGAGCACCAAGCTTTTGGAGCCATTACTGGGGCAATCAATTTCGAACAACAATTTAAGTATGAATCACAATTTCGTCCACCACTTCTCTCTCTAAAACTACTTCTAAACTAATCCTAATGAATTTAAATGAACTCATCTCCCTTTTGCTCTTCAATCCTTGGCTTTAAATAGCATCTCTGGCGCCAAAGTTGGTTGAGATTGGGCCCCACAACCCTTGAGAGTTTGTTAGGTGCGTTTTCATTAAAAAATCATAAACTGGCACCGAGCGTACGCGCACAGCCTGCGTACGCGTCCATGGGATGATTCGCAAGGTGTGCGCAAGCACCATGTGTGCACGTGCGTCCATGGGCGAGTTCAACTTCTTTGACTTTTCATGATTTCCCCACTTTGCATGCTTTCCTCTTCACTCCTTTGATCCATTCCTAACCTTTTCAATATAAAATCACTAACAAACACATGAAGGCATCTAGTGGAATCAAAGGGAGATAAAAGATCGTCAAATTAAAGGTCTAAAAGCATGTTTTTACATCTAAGCACAAATAAGGAGACAATCACAAAACCATGCTATTTCATTGAATAAATGTGGGTAAAAGGTGATAAAATCTCCTAAAATCAATACAAGATAAACCGTCAAAACGGGGTTTATCAATTAGCTCAAGACAAAATGATGAAATTTAAGGTGTATTGGACATTTCTAACACTAACACAATTGTAAATTTGCAAATTTGTTATTAAGAGCTTTGACAACTCAGAGCAGGAAGATAAATACCTTCTAATCAAAATTTTGTACACGAATTCTTCCTTAATGTCTTCTTCTGTTATAATAGTACCTTCAGCACTTTCTTTAGTAGGCAAGACAACTCTGCTAACAGCACCAAATATGTCCCTGCCAGGGTATGGCACACTTAATTCAATAGCCAATGGTGTCAATGTCCATCCTTTTTCAGCAACAATTCAACATACGACAACAAATTCATCTCAACCATAATTTGCAACAACAAATTCAACTACGATAATTTTCAAATTCCTAGTATTCAGCAAAACAAAATTAGCTAAATCATCATTTTCAAAATAAACTCAACTTTCAACAACAAAATCAAGATGTACTAATGATTTACAACATTGAAATCGAAAGAAAAATAACAGGGCCGAAGCTGAAACTCACTTGCCCAACAACAGTAAGAGTTTCAGAGCAGGAACAACTTACTGTAACAAAGAAGACTGATGGAAAGGAGCAGCAGCTCCAATGGCAGCACTGACAGCTACGGCTCCCTCCGGTGACTACCCAAATAGCGGCGATGACGAGGGAGCAACAACAACGGGAGGCACGAACAGTAGCAACTCCTCCCCCTGGGTTACTGGTCTTCGTTCTCTTCTCCCTCTCTTCTTCAATGGGACACGAGGGCGACACTAGACGACGACGATTACGATCTTGACGGCAGCAGCAACGTGTAACGTATAACGATCCAAATTTTTGAAAATCTAAATATAAATAAGTTATAATTTATTTTATAAATTAGAGTTTCTTATTTTTAGAAATTACTTTACTAAAAATAATTAAATTAATTTCATAATTATTTGAATTCAATTAAATTTATATTTTTATATATATTTTTGTTATGATGAAATATTTTACATAATCATAATTATAATTCTAGTAGTTTATGAGTAATGATATTTTTAATTCTAGTAGTTTATATATATATATATATATATATATATATATATATATATATATATATATATTAATTTGAGTAATTGATATTTCTAATTTAAAAATAATTTATAGTCAATAATATCTTATTTCCTATTATCCATCCGCCGATATGAGTAAATATCGTACTCTTTGATGAACTTAGCTTTGCTAATACTTCATTGTATATCTTTTATCATTATATTACTAATGTCATTTATCATTATATATATATATATGTATATATATATATATACATATATTATTACTTGTGTTTTAATATATTCAGTTTTCATAAATATCTATTTGAGATATTTATAACTTGAACCGCTAACTCAACAATTCCAAAACATGACACCTAGCCTATAATTATCCTTAATCATTATTTAATATATCATTTCCTTGATTCCTTTTCCTTGGCCAAATGCCATTAAGGAAATAAAGATAAAGAAAAGAAAAGAAAATAAAGAGAGACCGCAGATAAGGGAGGGAAATCGTGACTTTCTTAACCTTCCAGCATTCATTTTTTGCGATCCGTAACTCCAATAAAAAAATCTAATTCGATAGAGTGTTCATATCCTCCTCCTTTACACGTTGGAATTACTTTTATTCGGTAGAAATTGATGGTGACGTAACTCTCCTACCCGTTGAGTTTGGCCAACTAGAGTTCTAGTAGGCACAGACGATTTCTGACATTTTCTTCTTCAGCAGCTCGAACAAAAAGCTTCTCTGGAGTTTTCGCTGTTTTGATTTCGTACGGATGTAGAATTTCGATAAATTCTCACTGATTAAATTTGTGTTCGATAAGAGAATGGTTGCTGTGATTGATTATTGATAGAGTTTAGTTGACTTTATATTGAATTTTATTGATATATTATTATATGTGATTAAGCTTGCGATTCGGTCATATTTGTGCTGCCCAAACCATGATAACGAGGTTGATTTGGGGTTGTCATTGTGTTAGTTTTTGAATAAAATGGACGAGGTTTAATGGCCGAGGAATTAAATTAAAAGCTGTGAGAAATCGGTAACCAAAAAACTCGAAAATAGATTTAAAATCAAGTATATATTTTGAAAGATCAAAAGAAAAGATTTTAGTTTTGAAATAGTGTTTGTCTCCAACACAAATATTATTTTTGAATATGAAATTGTAGTTTGAATATGGTAATCTCGCCACATTCAAAGATTTGAATACTAGAAGAATTGTATCATGCCGGTCTTGGACATCAAGAAGACCCAGAGTCCGTCCTAAAAATAGTGATGCAGAAACGACGACAACGCATAAGGCCCATTGGGCTAAGGCAGGACAACAAGAAACCCAACAAAACTTTTCAAATTAAATGGGAGGCATAATTTATTATTGATTTTCAAATTTTTTTAATCATTTATTTTTATTTGTTTTGCTGTTAGAGTTTATTGAAAGATTTAATTTACTTCTAATTTGTTTAGTAGTATTTTTAGAAATTTTAAATTTAAGTCAAATCTGATCTAATCTAATAAGATCAAATCTGATTTAAATTAGTTATCATATCTTTAGAATTTTAAAATTTAAATCAAATCTGATTTAAATTAAGTTATCTTATCTTTTAGTTAGTTTGTTAGGGACCTATTTAAACATCTTTGGTGACACAATTTACACAAATTTTGATGAGTAAAATTTTCTTAGTACTTTATGCACATTTTTTTAGTGTGATTAAGTGAGGTGAGTGATTTGGTTCGCTTGTTGCATGAAGAAGATTGATGGATCCAACACTATAGTGATTCTGAGTGGTGGTTTCTTCAACTTCATCCTTCTTATCTAGGTTCTCAGGGACAGATTCTTTGAAGGTCTAGTAGGGAACCCTTCTAGTGACCTAGGTTGCTAATAACAGGTTTCTTAGAGGTCTAGTAGAAAAAAAATCTTATCAATCCTTTTATGTTTTCGCTGTGTCTTTTCTGTTGCGTCTTTTCTCCATCCTTTTTCTTATCCATTTACCCTTCGTTCTAATTTTTTTATCATCTGGTATCAATTACAGGTTATAGGTAAATTCTTATTTATCTACACGTTCCATGGATCTTGTTTAGTCTCTTTGTTTTTTTCTCTTTAATTTCTACAAATTCACTTTAGAGTCCACAAAAAAAAAGTAAAAAAAAATGATTGAGTATTAAGATGGTGATGATGAAGGAATCACATATGCAAAAAAGGATTCTCGGTTGCAAATCCTTGCATTTAAAGGGAGGAATGATCCTGAAGCTTATTTCGGATGAAGAATGATGGTAGAGTCAATTTTTGCAAATTACATCCTTTCAGAGGAAAGAAGGTTTGACTGGTACAAGCCAATTTTTCTGATAATGTCCATATATGGTTAACTGAATTAGGAAGATCTAAAAGACAGTATGAAAAGAGCCCAATTTGTAGCTGGGAGAAGATAAAGAAAATCATGAGGAGTCAGTTTGTGCCATCATCATACCACATGAGGAATCGAGTTATACCATCATTATACCATAACAATTTTTTCAGAAAATCTTGTAAGTTACAACAAGGTTCACAATCAGTGATGGAGTACCACAAGGAGTTTCTATATTTGATGGACAAAGTTAATATTAAAAGGAGTCCTGATGATCTTATGGAACGATTTTTGTTTGGATTACGCGAAGAACTTGCAGATAAAGTACAATGTTACCGTTAAACGACCAAGTAATTAGCCATTGACATAGAGCACAGCAACAATTTATAGCAATTTGGGATTTCAAATGAACAAATTTTGAGGATCAAACAAAAGTCAAGGCTTCTGATTTCAAGAAGAATATTAAAGATCGACATAAAAGAGGATTTCTTCTACGCCTATCCTTAAATCTTCTTCAAAGTCAAAGATGGAAGAATTTGTTGAATATTCTATAGATGGAGATGTGTCCTTTGAATATTCAAAAGTGCATAATTTTTCAACTCGGTCCTTGAGATATGAGCAATTTGAAAAATATGAGAGAAAAGAAATTGAGAAAGAGAGTGAGTGTTTACGTGAAAAGAATCCATGTTTGATTGAAAGCGAGAGTTTTGAGAGAAAATAGGAGAATAGTGAGCTAGAGGAGTCAATGAGCAAAAAAAAATTGAGAACAATAAACACACTTGTGAGAGAGATCTAGAAAGTTCTAGCTTAGACAAAAGTGCATTAGTATCATTGAATTCTATGGAATCCGTAGTTTCTCAAACATATAACCATGAAATTTTTAGTGTTTTTATATCAATTTTTTCAGGTTTTGTAGATTCACTGGTCAATATAGAGGCATTAATGTGGATTAAAAGGAAGAAAGACAAATTGCACTCTTTGGACAAGATGGTGAAAGTATGGTTGGAAAGATTGAACTTGCACACATAGGATATAGCCACAACTCATTGGGTAGAGAAAAGCCATCAAACTATGGTATTTGATCCCAAAGATTGGGTTTGATTTCCTTAGAGGGAAGAAATGATTCTCATTCAAGATTCGAGGACGAATCTTTTTGAAGAGGGAGAAGATGATACGTGGTTAGGAGGGCATTTTTGTCATTTTAGAGTTAAGGGATAGAATGATAATATTGTCACGTTCAAAGATTTGAATACTAGAAGAATTGTACTATACCAGTCTTAGACATCAAGAAGACCAAGAGTCCGTCTAAAAAACAATGGTGCTGAAATGACGACAACCCATAAAGCCCATTAGGTTAAGGCAAGACAACAAGAAACCCAATAAAGCTTTTCAAATTCAATAGAAGGCATAATTTATTATTAATTTTCAAATTTTTTAAGAATTTATTTTTATTTGTTTTGCTGTTAGAGTTTGTTGAAAGATTTGATTTACTTCTGATTTGCTTAGTAATATTTTTAGAGATTTTAAATTTAAATCAAATCTGATCTAATCTAATAAGATCAAATCTGATTTAAATTAGCTATTATATCTTTAGGATTTTAAAATTTAGATCAAATCTGCTATAATCCAAAGAGATCAAATCTGATTTAAATTAAGTTATCTTATCTTATCTTTTAGTTAGTTTGCTAGGGGCCTATTTAAATACATTTAGTGAGACAATTTATACAACTTATAATGAATAAAATTTTCTTAGTGCTTTATGTACGTTTTTTTAGTGTGATTAAATGAGGTGAGTGATTTACTTCGCTTATTTCATGAAGAAGATTCAAGGATCCAACACTATGGTGATTCTACGTGGTGGTTTCTTCAACTCCAGCCCTCTGATCTAGGTTGTCAAGGACAGGTTCTTTGAAGGTGTAGTGGGGAATCCCTTCCGATGACCTAGGCTGCTGAGAACAGGTTTCTTAGAGGTCTAGTAGAAAAAAACCTTATATGTCCTTTTATGTTTCCGTTGTGTCTTTTCTATTGCATCTTTTCTCCATCTTTTTTCTTATCCCTTTTTCCTTCGTTCTGATTTTCTTTTATCAATATACAGGGATAAATATATATGAGTTACTAATATAAATGACATTAGTAACATAACAATAAAAGATATAGAATTTGGTGAATTTTACCAACTTTTCCTACATTTATTCACTAAAATAGCATGGTTTTATAATTCTCACTAATTTGTGCTTGAAAAATATGCTGTTTGGGCCCTTAATTTGCAAAATTTAATTCACTTTAATTCGATTCGACGCCTTGATATGTTTGTTGAGTGATTTCACACTTATAAGGCAAAGGTTCGATTGAAGGAATGAAGAAAAAGCATGCAAAGTAGAGAATTCATGAAGAAGTGAGAATTTGGTGGATTCAAGGCCATGCGCACGCGTCATCCACGCGTACGCGTGAAAAGGAATTTTGCCAAGTGACGCACACGCGTCACCCACACGTATGCGTGGCCCCAAGTTTTTCAACAAGCTAGGATCGTGCGAGCACGGTTCTACTGCATCCAACGGTCCAAACAGAGATTTGTGCGCGAATGGTGCGGGGACTGTGCATCTAGCACAAGTTCCACGCGTACGTGTCACCCTCAGTTTTCTGCTTCCCACGGTTACGCATCCCTGATGCATATGCGTCGCGTCCATTTCTACCACCCAAGCCTACTGGTGCACGAATTCCCACACTTCGTACAACTAAACCAGAAAGTACACTGGGTCGTCCAAGTAATACCTGAGCAAGTCAGGGTCGATCCCACAAAGATTGTGGTTTGAAGCAAGCTATGGTTATCTTTTAGATCATAGTAAGGCGGATAGAAGAGTTGTTGGATTTGTTTAAATGAATAAAAAGAAATATAGATAATTTAACTCAGAAGTTGTGCAAACTGTGATAAGAAGATGGTTAAGGCTTGGAGATGCTTTATTCTTCTGGATTAATCCGGTCTTACTGTCTTCTTCAACTATGAATGATTTCTTCTATGGAAGGTTGTATGTCATCAACGCCGGTTGAGAGATCGCTAATGCTCTTCCAGATCTGAACCCCAGGGTTAGTGTGGATCCATTATGATTGAGGGTAAAGCTCCTGTAGTTCATTCTCCTTAGTGATCCTACTCAAATTGCCACAGACAAGGTCAAATCTTCTGGATTAGAGAATGCTGCGCCTTTGGGTTCTAGCCTCTACCACAGAGACTCTAATCTTCCCATACCTCGGTTGAACTGGTGTCTCGAGAAGTCCCCAACAAAGTCGTTGATTAGCCGTCTAAGAGATGTATAATCAAGCTAGTGGTTCAATGCTTTCCAGTTACGTATTCACATGAACCCAAGAAGAACATGGATGGTTGCCAGGCACACGGTCTTAGAATGAAGAATGAAGATACATCTTAGAATAGGGAATCAAACACGAATTGAGAAAGAACAGTAGAACTTTATTAATCCACAAAACTCAGCAGAGTTCCTCCCCTCAACCTAGGAGGTTTAGAAACTCATACTTATAGAGAATACAATATGAAAAACCTGAAAAGTGTCAAAAGGTCCTTTTTTTAGATCATGTAAAATATCCTTAAATACTAAACTAATGACTAAGGATTACATAAGAAGGGTAAAATAGCCTTTTAGTGCTAAAATCCACTTATGGGAGGCCTACTTGGTGAGTGTTTGGGCTGAGCTTATTTGAGATCCACGTGCTGGGAGGGCGTTAGGGCGTTGAACGCTGGCTAGGGGCACCTCTTTGGGCGTTTGGACGCTGGTTTCCCCTTGGTGAGCGTTGGACGCCTGGGCTGGGTAAGATGGCTGGCGTTAAATGCCAGTTTTGGGCCTTCTATTCTGAAGCAAAGTCTAAACTATTATATATTTATGGAACGCTATGGATGTTAGATTTCCTTTCCATAGCCGTTAAGAACGCTCCATTTGGATGTTTGTAGCTCCAGAAAAGCTCTTTCGAGGAGAAGGAGGTCAGATCCAGACAGCATCTGTAGTGCTTTCTCTGCCTCTAAATCAGACTTTTGCTTCAACTCCTCAATTTTAGCCATCTTATTAATCAGATGCTGAGGAGGATTTTGCACCGCCTCTACTACAAATATCTTATGAAGAACTGAACGGAATAACCCAGGATGCAGGTTTCCTTGATGATGATGATCACGAGTCCTGTTCTCTAAGTGACGAACTTGCATTCGCAAGTGAATTCTTTTAGACAGAAGAATCTTTCCCGAGTGAATATGAAGATGATGCTAAGGTAGATTTTTCTCAACCTCCAATATATGACTTGAGCGATGATGAGGGAGAAATTGAAGACTCTGATCAAGATATGGTTGAAGTGGAAGAATTCACAAAAGATTATAAGGGAGTAGAACTTACAGAACCACTGGAACCACCTATCCCGAGGCCACTACCACCCAATACAAGCTTCAAGTGGGTAGAATCCTTAGCTTTTATCTTTATTTTTCCACTTGAATATGGTTTACTTGAAACAGATGGCCAGTTTAGAGCTCTTTGCGGCTTTAAGAGGAAAAGGGAAATGGCTCGTACTCAGAGCTGGTGCACAAGGTTCAATAAGGTTCCACACTTCAACTCGAAGTGCACGGATTGGTATCATGCTCAATTGAATGGATCATGGAGAATGTTTGGTCACCACAGTGAGAATCTACTTTTTAAACTGCCCGGATAGAATCATGTAGATCAAGACAGAGGCGGATTTAAAAGTAAAGCTTGGGATCATGGATCCTATCCTGACATTCGTCATCCCGGGAGCCTGAAAATTTGTTTGAAACTGCTCAGAAGCTTTACATGCCTAGTTTGGGACCCCGGAGGCTATTGGCATTCCAAGCATTGGTGGAGATTTCTGGATGAATATAAACATAAGCCGCCATAAAAGGAAGCTCAACCAATGTCCAACTTAAGGACTTTAACTAAAAGTGCTAGGTAGGAGACAACCCACCATGGTATGATCGTTTCTTTTTCATTTTTATCTAGTTTTATTTGTTTCTGAGTCTTATTTTATCTTATTATATTGAATCTGGAGTTTTGCATAACATTCATATTAGCATTGCATTCTGCATTTTTCATGCATAAAAAAAAGTTGCCACGCAATGCGACCGTATCAGCGACGCGTCCGCGTCGCAAGGAGATGGGAGAAAATAAAAACGAACAGAGAGTCACGCGAAAGCATGGATGGAGGCATGCCAATGGCACAAATCGTCCCACGCAACCGCGTCGCTGACGCAAACATGTCATATGGGAATAATGGCCTCCCACGCGACCGCGTGACCCACGCGACCGCGTGACCCACGCGGCCGCGTGCCCTGGATTTCGACGTAAAAGGGTGCACAACTAATTATTGTGCTAGAATGGTGCTGAATTGGTGCTGAACGCACAATTCTACCCACGCGGCCGCGTGACTGATGGGAAGCAGAAGCTGGTGAATTAAAAATTATTAAAATGATTATGTTGCAAGTATAGTTCTTAATTCACCAAAAATCTGCCCATCAATTTAGAAATATGTCACAGAGAGTTTAAATTAAAATTACTGGGAGTTTTAAGTCCCAGATCGTCTCCCAACGAGTTACAGAGAAGTGTGCTATCTTATTAATCAGATGTTCAAGAAGTTGAGTTGAGTAAATTGGGATTTAAATTGAGGGAAATTAAATAATATGAATAAAAGCCTTGACTGGGAATTGATTGGTTAGTGGTGGACGAAATTGTGATTCCCTTGTTATTGTATTTTGTAAAATTCATTGCTTTTTTAACTATGTGTGGACACAACTCCGTTCAACTTAACCAGCAAGTGTACTGGGTCATCCAAGTAATACCTTACGTGAGTAAGGGTCGATCCCACAGAGATTGTTGGTATGAAGCAAGCTATGATCACCTTGTAAATCTCAGTTAAGTGGATTCATAGGGTCAAATGTAATTGGATTAGATAATTAAAAGATAAATAAAATAAAAAAAGATAGAAATACTTATGTAGATCAATAGTGGGAATTTCAGATAGGCGTGTGGAGATGCTAGAATCCTTTCGAATCTCTACTTTCTTATTGCTTTCATCCAATCCTTCTTACTCCTTTCCATGGCAAGCTGTATGTAGGGCATCACCATCATCAATGGCTACTTTTAATCCTCTCGGGAAAATGGTCCTATGCGCTGTCACTGCACGGCTAATCGTCTGGAGGCATCACCCTTGTTGATAGCTACATCCCATCCTCTCAGTGAAAATGGTCCAAATGCTCTGTCACAGCATGGCTAATCATCTGTCTGTTCTCAATCAGGTTGGAGTAGAATCCCTTGATTCTTTTGCGTTTGTCATCACGCCCAACCTTCAGGAGTTTGAAGCTCGTCACAGTCATTCAATACCGGAAACCTACTCGGAATACCACAGACAAGGTTAGACTTTCTGGATTCTGAGGATCCTACTCGGAATACCACAGACAAGGTTAGACTTTTCGGATCCCCATGAATGCCGCCATCTATCTAGCTTATACCACGAAGATTCTGTTGGGGAATCTAAAAGATATGCACCCGGCCTATAGTAGAATGGAAGTGGTTGTCAGTCACGTGCATTCATAGGTGAGAATGATGATGAGTGTCACGGATCATCACATTCATCAAGTTGAAGTGCAACGTATATCTTGGAATAAGAATAAAAGACAATTGAATAAAAAAGTAATAGTAATTGTATTGAAACTTGAGGTACAGCAGAGCTCCACACCCTTAATCTATGGTGTGCAGAAACTCCACTGTTGAAAATACATAAGTGAAAGGTTCAGGCATGGCCGAATGGCCAGCCCACTGAATGATCAAAAGACCGAATGATCAAAGACTAAAAAGTCAAACGATTAAACTGTCAAAAGATTAAACTGTCAAAAGATGTCTAATACAATAGTAACTTATCCTATTTATACTAGACTAGCTACTAGGGTTTACATGAGTAAGTATTTGATGCATAAATCCACTTCCGGGGCCCACTTGGTGTATGCTTGGGCTGAGCTTGATCTATCCACGAGCTGAGGCTTTTCTTGGAGTTGAACTCCAAGTTATAACGTGTTTTGGGCGTTCAACTCCGGATCATGACGTGTTTCTGGCGTTTAACTCCAGACAGCAGCATGTACTTGGCGTTCAACGCCAAGTTACGTCATCAATTTCCAAATAAAGTATGGACTATTATATATTGCTGGAAAGCTCTAGATGTCGACTTTCCAATGCCGTTAAAGGCGCGCCAATTGAAGTTCTGTAGCTCCAGAAAATCCATTTCGAGTGCAGGGAGGTCAGATTCCAACAGCATCAGCAGTCCTTTTGTCAGCCTTTTTTCAGAGTTTTGCTCAAGTCCCTCAATTTTAGCCAGAAATTACCTGAAATCACAGAAAGACACACAAAATCATAGTAAAGTCCAGAAATGTGAATTTAACATAAAAACTAATGAAAACATCCCTAAAAGTAGCTTGAACTTACTAAAAACTACCTAAAAACAATGCCAAAAAAGCGTATAAATTATCCGCTCATCACAACACCAAACTTAAATTGTTGCTTGTCCCCAAGCAACTGAAAATCAATTAGGATAAAAAGAAGAGAATATACTATAAATTTCAAAATATCAATGAATATTAATTCTGATTAGATGAGCGGGACTTGTAGCTTTTTGCTTCTGAACAGTTTTGGCATCTCACTTTTTCCTTTGAAGTTTAGAATGATTGGCTTCTCTAGGAACTTAGAATTTCGGATAGTGTTATTGACTTTCCTAGTTAAGCATGTTGATTCTTGAACACAGCTACTTATGAGTCTTGGCCGTGGCCCTAAGCATTTTGTTTTCCAGTATTACCACCGGATACACAAATGCCACAGACACATAACTGGGTGAACCTTTTCAGATTGTGGCTCAGCTTTGCTAGAGTCCCTAGTTAGAGGTGTCCAGAGCTCTTAAGCACACTCTTTTTGCTTTGGATCACGACTTTAACCACTCAGACTCAAGCTTTTCACTTGGACCTGCATGCCACAAGCACATGGTTAGGGACAGCTTGATTTAGCCGCTTAGGCCTGGATTTTATTTCCTTGGGCCCTCCTATCCATTGATGCTCAAAGCCTTGGATCCTTTTTACCCTTACCTTTTGGTTTTAAGGGCTATTGGCTTTTTTTGCTTGCTTTTTCTTTTTCTTTCTATATTTTTTTTCGCAAGCTTCTTCTTCTTCACTGCTTTTTCTTGCTTTAAGAATCAATTTTCATGATTTTTCAGATCATCAATAACATTTCTCTTTGTTCATCATTCTTTCAAGAGCCAACAGTTTTAACATTCATAAACAACAAGATCAAAAATATGCACTGTTCAATCATTCATTCAGAAAACAAAAAGTATTGTCACCACATCAATATAATTAAATTAAATTCAAGGATAAATTTGAATTTCATGTACTTCTTGTTCTTTTGAATTAAAGCATATTTCATTTAAGAGAGGTGAAGGATTAATGGATTTTATTCATAGCTTTAAGACATGGTTACTACATACTAATGATCATGGAATAAAGACACAAAACATAGATAAACACAACATAAAAACCGAAAAGCAGAAAGAAATAAGAACAAGGAATGAATCCACCTTAGTGGCGTCTTCTTCTTGAAGGACCAACAATGTCCTTAAGCTCTTCTATGTCCCTTCCTTGCCTTTGTTGCTCCTCCCTCATTGCTCTTTGATCTTCTCTTATTTCATGGAGAATAATGGAGTGCTCATGATGTTCCACCCTTAATTGTTCCATATTGTAGCTCAAATCTTCTAAGGAGGTGTTGAGTTGCTCCCAATAGTTGTTGGGAGGAAAGTGCATCCCTTGAGGCATCTCAGGGATTTCTTGATGATGAGCTTCCTCATGCATCTCTTGAGAACCGTGAAGGGTCTCTCTTGCTTACTCCATCCTCTTCTTGGTGATGGGCTTATCCTCTTCAATGGAGATGTCTCCTTCTATGATAACTCCAGCTGAGTAACATAGATGGCAAATAAGGTGAGGAAAAGCTAACCTTGCCATAGTGGAGGGCTTGTCAGCTATTTTATAGATTTCATTGGAGATGACCTCATGAACTTCTACTTCCTCTCCAATCATGATGCTATGAAGATTCCGACTTGTTGCATGGGGTTGGTTAAGACTTCCCAACCTCTTCTTCGGATCTCATGTTGGATCTCCGGATACTCATTTTTCTTGAGCTTGAAAGGGACCTCAGGGATCACCTTCTTCTTTGCCACAACATCATAGAAGTGATCTTGATGGCTCTTGGAGATGAATCTTTCCATCTCCCATGACACGGAGGTGGAAGCTTTTGTCTTCCCTTTTCCTTTTCTAAAGGATTCTCCGGCCTTAGGTGCCATTGATGGTAGTGGAAAATAAAAAAGATTGTGCTTTGACCACACCAAACTTAAAATATTGCTCGTCCTCGAGCAAGAGAAGAAAGAAGAGAAGAAGAAGAAGAAGAGAATATGGAGGAGAAGGAGAAGTGTATGTTCGGCCAAGGTATAGAAGAGGGGGTTGTGTTGTGTGAAAATAAAGTAGAATGGAAGGGTATATATATAGAGAGGGTAGGTTCGGCCATTTAGGGTGGGATTGGGTGGGAAATTGTTTTTGAATTTTGAAGGTAGGTGGGGTTTATGGGGAAGAGTGGGTGGATGTGAGTGGTGAATAGGTGATTGGGAAGAGAGATTCAGGTGATTGGTGAAGGTTTTTTTTTTTTTTGGGAAGTGTGACATGGGGAAGAGTAAAATAGGATTAGGAGGTAAGGTGGGAATATAGTAGGTGGGGATCCTGTGGGATCCACAGATCCTGAGGTGATCCTGTGGGGTCCACAGATCCTGAGGTGTCAAGGAATTCCATCCCTGCACCAAATAGGCATGTAAAATGCCATTGCACACCATTCTAGCGTTTAAATGCCGAGTGATGCACATTCTGGGCGTTCAACGCCCACATGTAACATGTTTCTGGCGTTGAACGCTAGTTTCATGCTTGTTACTGGCGTTCAGCGCCAGCTTTTCCTCTAGGTACATTCCTGGCGTTCAGCGCCAGAATGTTGCTTGTTTCTGGCATTCAGCGCCAGTTTCATGCTCTGTTCTGGCGTTGAACGCCAGCCAGATGCTCCTTACTGGTGTTGAACGCCAGTCTGTGCTTCCTCCAGGGTGTGATTTTTTTCTTCTGCTGTTTTTGATCCTGTTTTTAATTTTTATATTTTTTTCGTGACTCCTCATGATCATGTACCTAATAAAACACAAAATAACAAAAAAATAAAAATTAGATAAATAAAATTGGGTTGCCTCCCAACAAGCGCTTCTTTAATGTCAATAGCTTGACAGTGGCTCTCATGGAGCCACAAAGGTGATCAGGTCAATGTTCTATAGTCCCAACACCAAACTTAGAATTTGGATCTGGGGTCTTAACACCAAACTTAGAGTTTGGTTGTGCCCGCCCAACACCAAACTTAGAGTTTGACTATGGGGGCTCTTCTTGACTCTAAACTGAGAGAAGCTCTTCATGCTTACTCTCTTTTGTCACAGAGGGATGGCCATGTGCCTTAAACACAAGGTAGTCCCCATTCAATTGAAGGACTATTTCACCTCTGTTGACATCTATCACAGCTCCTGCTGTGGCTAGGAAAGGTCTTCCAAGGATGATGCATTCATCCTCTTCCTTCCTAGTGTCTAAGATTATGAAATCAGTAGGGATGTAAAGGCCTTCAACCTTTACTACACGTCCTCTACTATTCCATAAGCTTGTCTCAATGACTTGTCTGCCAATTGTAATGAGAACAAGGCAGGTTGTACCTCAATGATCCCCAGCTTCTCCATTACAGAGAGTGGCATAAGATTTATCCCTGACCCCAGATCACATAGAGCCTTTTCAAAGGTCATGGTGCCTATGGTACAAGGTATTAAAAACTTGCCAGGATCTTGTTTCTTTTGAGGTAGAGTTTTCTGAATCCAAGTATCTAGTTCACTAATGAGCAAGGGAGGTTCACTTTCCCAAGTCTCATTACCAAACAACTTGGCATTCAGCTTCATGATAGCTCCTAAATATTGAGCAACTTGCTCTCCAGTCACATCTTCATCCTCTTCAAAGGAAGAATAGTCTTCAGAGCTCATGAATGGCAGAAGGAGATTTAATGGAATCTCTATGGTCTCTGTATGAGCCTTAGATTCCTTTGGATCCTTAATAGGAAACTCCTTCTTGCTTGAAGGACGTCCCAGGAGGTCTTTCTCACTAGGATTTTCATCCTCCTCCTCCCTTGTGCATTCGGCCATATTGATTATATCAATGGCCTTGCACTCTCCTTTTGGATTCTCTTCTGTATTACTTGGGAGAATACTGGGAGGAGTGTCAATGACTTTCTTACTCAGCTGGCCCACTTGTGCCTCCAAATTTCTAATGGAGGACCTTGTTTCACTCATGAAACTTAAAGTGGCTTTTGACAGATCAGAGACTAAATTTGCTAAATTAGAAGTGCTTTGTTCAGAATTCTCTGTCTGTTGCTGAGAAGATGATGGAAAAGACTTGCTATTGCTCAACCTATTGCGTCCATCATTGTTAAAGCCTTGTTGAGGCTTTTGTTGATCCTTCCATGAGAAATTTGGATGGTTTCTCCATGATGAGTTATAGGTGTTTCCATAAGGTTCACCCATGTAATTAACCTCTGCCATTTCAGGGTTCTCAAGATCATAAGCTTCTTCAGAAGCTGCCTCTTTAGTACTGTTGGATGCATGTTGCCATCCATTCAGACTTTGAGAGATCATGTTGACCTGTTGAGTCAACACTTTGTTCTGAGCCAATATGGCATTCAGAGCATCAATTTCAAGAACTCCCTTCCTCTGAGGCGTCCCATTATTCACGGAATTCCTCTCAGAAGTGTACATGAATTGGTTATTTACAACCATGTCAATGAGTTCTTGAGCCTCTTCAGGCGTTTTCTTTAGGTGAATAGATCCACCTGCAGAATGGTCCAATGACATTTTTGAAAATTCAGATAGACCATAATAGAATATATCTAATATAGTCCATTCTGAAAACATGTCAGATGGACACCTCTTGGTCAGCTGCTTGTATCTTTCCCAAGCTTTATAGAGGGATTCACCATCTTTTTGCTTGAAGGTCTGAACATCCACTCTCAGCTTGCTCAGCTTTTGAGGAGGAAAGAATTTATCCAAGAAGGCAGTGACCAGCTTATCCCAGGAGTCTAGGCTATCCTTGGGTTGTGAATCCAACCATATTCTAGCTCTGTCTCTTATAGTAAAAGGGAAAAGCATGAGTCTGTAGACTTCAGGATCAACTCCATTCGTCTTTACAGTCTCACAAATCTGCAAGAACTCAGTTAAAAACTGATAAGGATCTTCAGATGGAAGTCCATAAAACTTGCAGTTTGTTGCATTAAGGCAACTAGCTGAGGTTTTAGCTCAAAGTTGTTGGCTCCAATGGCAGGAATGGAGATGCTTCTTCCATCAAACTTGGATGTTGGCTTTGTGAAGTCACCAAGCATTCTCCTTGCATTATTATTATTTTTGGCTGCCATCTCCTTCTCTTGTTCTAATGTTTCTGAAAGGTTACCTTTAGATTGTTGTAACTTAGCTTCTCTTTATTTTCTCTTTAGAGTCCTTTCAGGTTCTGGATCAATTTCAATAAGAGTGCCTTTATCCTTGTTCCTGCTCATATGAGAGAGAAGAAAACAAGAAAAAAAAAGAGGAATTCTCTATGTCACAGTATAGAGATTCCTTTATGTTAGTAGAAAAAGAAAAGGGGGTAGAAGAAAGAAAAGTGAAGAATCCAAATACAAGGGATATATTGGGTTCGGATTTTATATGAAGAGAGGTGAAGAGAAGTGTTAGTAAATAATTAATTAAATAGAATAAGAAAAGAGAGGGAGAATTTCGAAAATAATTTTGAAAAAGGGATTAGTATTTTCGATAATTAGAGATAAGATAAAATTAAAATTAAAATTTTAAAACAAAAACAAAAAAAAGAATTTTTGAAAAAGAGATGAGATATTTTTTGAAATTAGAGAGGGAGAAGTAGTTATGTGGTTTTGAAAAAGATAAGAAACAAACAAAAAGTTAGTTAGTTGATTGAAAAAGATTTGAAGTTTTTAATTTTAAAAAGATAAGAAGATAGGAAGATAGAAAAGATATTTTAAAATCAAATTTTGAAAAAGAGAAGATAAAAAGATAAGATTTTTAAGAAAAAGGCATTTTGAAAAAGATTTAATTTTTAAAATGACTTAACTAACAAGAAACTACAAGATAAGATTCTAGAATTTAAAGATTGAACCTTTCTTAACAAGAAAGTAACAAACTTCAAATTTTTGAACCAATCACATTAATTGTTAGCTAATTTTCGAAAATTTGATGTAAAGATAAGAAAAAGATTTTGAAAATATTTTGAAAAAGATTTTTGAAATTTTTGAAAAATAGAAAAAAATGAAAAAAAAAGATATAATTTTTGAAAAAGATTTTGAAAAGATAAGATTTTTAAAATTGAAAATTTGACTTGACTTGTAAGAAACAACTAATTTTGAAAACTTTTGACTAAGTCAACTCAAATTTTCGAAAATTATGAGAAAAATAAGGAAAAGATTTTTTTTTTATTTTTGAATTTTTAATTATGAGAGAGAAAAACACAATTATGACCCAAAACATAAAAATTTTGGATCAAAACACTTAATGCATGCAAGAACACTATGAATGTCAAGATGAACACCAAGAACACTTTGAAGATCATGATGAACATCAAGAATATATTTTTGGAAAATTTTTGATGCAAAGAAAACATGCAAGACACCAAACTTAGAAATCTTTAATGCATGGACTCTAATAAACAAAAAATGCATATGAAAAACAACAAACAACACAAAACAAGAAAACATCAAGATCAAACAAGAAGACTTGTCAAGAACAACTTGAAGATCATGAAGAACACTATGAATGCATGAATTTTTCGAAAAATGCAAGAAAAAATTTTAAAGCATGCAATTGACACCAAACTTAAAAATTGACTCAAGACTCAAACAAGAAACGCAAAATATTTTTTTATTTTTATGATTTTCTAATTTTTTTGTATTTTTATTTTATTTTTTTAGAAACTATTTTTTTGGAAAAATGAAAAAAAAGAAAATTTTGAAAAAAAAGATTTTTGAAAAGTTTTTGAAAAGAAAATTACCTAATCTGAGCAACAAGATGAACCGTCAGTTGTCCATACTCGAACAATCTCCGGCAACGACGCCAAAAACTTGGTGGACGCAATTGTGATTCCCTTGTTATTGTATTTTGTAAAATTCATTGCTTTTTCAACTATGTGTGGACACAACTCCGTTCAACTTAACCAGTAAGTGTACTGGGTCATCCAAGTAATACCTTACGTGAGTAAGGGTCGATCGCACAGAGATTGTTGGTATGAAGCAAGTTATGGTCACCTTGTAAATCTCAGTTAAGTGGATTCATAGGGTCAAATGTAATTGGATTAGATAATTAAAAGATAAATAAAATAAAAAAGGATAGAAATACTTATGTAGATCAATAGTGGGAATTTCAGATAGGCGTGTGGAGATGCTAGAATCCTTTTGAATCTCTACTTTCTTATTGCTTTCATACAATCCTTCTTACTCTTTTCCATGGCAAGTTGTATGTAGGGCATCACCATCATCAATGGCTACTTTTAATCCTCTCGGGAAAATGGTCCGATGCGCTGTCACTGCACGGCTAATCGTCTGGAGGCATCACCCTTGTTGATAGCTACATCCCATCCTCTCAGTGAAAATGCTCCAAATGCTCTGTCACAGCACGGCTAATCATCTGTAGGTTCTCAATCAGGTTGGAGTAGAATCCCTTGATTCTTTTGCGTTTGTCATCACGCCCAGCCTTCAGGAGTTTGAAGCTCGTCACAGTCATTCAATAACGGAATCCTACTCAGAATACCACAGACAAGGTTAGACTTTTCGGATTCCCAGGATCCTACTCGGAATACCACAGACAAGGTTAGACTTTCTGGATCCCCATGAATGCCGCCATCTATCTAGCTTATACCACGAAGATTCTGTTGGGGAATCTAAGAGATATGCGCCCGGCCTAGAGTAGAACGGAAGTGGTTGTCAGTCACGTGCGTTCATATGTGATAATGATGATGAGTGTCACGGATCATCACATTCATCAAGTTGAAGTGCAACGTATATCTTGGAATAAGAATAAAAGAGAATTGAATAAAAAGTAATAGTAATTGTATTGAAACTTGAGGTACAGCAGAGCTCCACACCCTTAATCTATGGTGTGCAGAAACTCCACTGTTGAAAATACATAAGTGAAAGGTTCAAGCATGGCCGAATGGCCAGCCCCCTGAATGATCAAAAGACCGAATGATCAAAGACTAAAAAGTCAAAAGATTAAACTGTCAAAAGATTAAACTGTCAAAAGATGTCTAATACAGTAGTAACTTATCCTATTTATACTAGACTAGCTACTAGGGTTTACATGAGTAAGTATTTGATGCATAAATCCACTTCCGGGGCCCACTTGGTGTATGCTTGGGCTGAGCTTGATCTATCCACGAGCTGAGGCTTTTCTTGGAGTTCAACTCCAAGTTATAACGTGTTTTGGGCGTTCAACTCCGGATCATGACGTGTTTCTGGCGTTTAACTCCAGACAGCAGCATGTACTTGGCGTTCAACGCCATGTTACATCGTCAATTTCCGAATAAAGTATGGACTATTATATATTGCTGGAAAGCTCTAGATGTTTAATTTCCAACGCCGTTAAGAGCGCGCCAATTGGAGTTCTGTAGCTGCAGAAAATCCATTTCGAGTGCAGAGAGGTCAGATTCCAACAGCATCAGCAGTCCTTTTGTCAGCCTTTTTTCAGAGTTTTGCTCAAGTCCCTCAATTTCAGTCAGAAATTACCTGAAATCACAGAAAGACACACAAACTCATAGTAAAATCCAGAAATGTGAATTTAACATAAAAACTAATGAAAACATCCCTAAAAGTACCTTGAACTTACTAAAAACTACCTAAAAACAATGCCAAAAAGCGTATAAATTATCCGCTCATCAGTTAGGATCTCTATCATTGATGGAGTGATTTTTTTAAGATTAATTTATAATTAATGGTTGCTCTGTTTGGTTATCCTTTACTAGGTAAGGGAAAGTCAAACAAGTTGAATTACTGGATCTGTTCACAAGTTACAACCCACTTAGTTCAAAGGGATTGGCGTCGGTGACAGGATGGTAATTCAACAGTTAACCCAATTACAAATTTTCTTTCAATCCTTCCAACTCAAGAGTTCCTTTTTAATCAATTCCCCATCAAGTAATGAAACTACTCACGCATTGTAAATAATAAATCCATAAAACATGAAAGGGAATAATAAAAAAAACATAGTTATTGAAATTGAAATTGAATGAAAAAGAAATAATCCTTGCATTAAATAATCATAAAAGTATCTGAATGACAAAATTGAACAAAAACAAGGAACATGGAAGAATAGAACCAAGTTAAGAAGACAAACTAGAGTGATGAAGTCTTGATGAGGAAATAACTCTTCTCAATGTTCCAATGCTAAGATCAATTAAAGATTAAAAATTAAAAACTAGAGAGAAAAACCTAAGAGAGAAAACTAGATCTCCAAAACTACTGAATGAATGTCTTTGTTTCTGCATATTCTCTGACTCTAGTCTGCTGTTCCAGGCTGAAAACTGGGCCGAAATAAGGTCCAAAAATTGCCCCCAGCGAATTCTGCAGATTATGCAGATCGCACATGTCACGCGATCGCGTCATCCATGCGGACGCGTCGCTTGCACTTTTTCCTCGCCACGCATTCGCGTCGTCCATGCTACCACGTCGCTTGCGCTTTCCAATCTGCGCGGCCGCGTAAGCCATGCGGCCGCGTCACTGCGATTTGCGCTCCTTCGCGCGGTCGCGTGAGCGATGCGACCGCGTCACTTCTCGCTGGTTATCTCCTCAAACTCTTGTGTTCCTTCCATTTTTGCTAGCTTCCTTTCCAATCTCCAACTCATTCATGCCCTATAAATCCTGAAACACTTGACACAAAGATCACGGCATCGAATGGTGGTGCACGAATTTGCAATCCGTACAACTAACCAGCAAGTGCAATGGGTCGTCCAAGTAATACCTTACGTGAGTAAGGGTCGATCCCACGGAGATTATTGGTTTGAAGCAAGCTATGTTTATTTTATTATTCTTAGTCAGGATTCCAATAAGATTATTTGGATTTAATTGTAAGAAGTAAAAGTGTTTGGAATAAGGAATTGTTACTTTATTAATGAAGAATATGTTGGAGTTTTGGAGATGCTTTGTCCTCTGAATTTCTGCAATGTAATATTCAACTCAATTGTTTGTAAAGTTCCATCCATGGCAAGCTGTATGTAGGGTGTCACCATTGTCAGTGGCTACTTCCCATCCTCTCAGTGAAAACGGTCCAGATGCTCTGTCACAGCACGGCTAATCAGCTGTTGGTTCTCGATCATGTTGGAATAGGATCCATTGATCCTTTTGCGTTTGTCATCACGCCCAGCAATCGCGAGTTTGAAGCTTGTCACAGCCATTAAATCCTTGAATCCTTCTCGGAATACCACAGACAAGGTTTAGACTTTCCGGATCCTCAAGAATGGCCGCCATCAGTTGTAGCTTATACCACGAAGATTCTGATTAAGGAAGCTAAGAGATGCTCATTCAATCTGATGTAGAACGGAGGTGTTTGTCAGGCACACGTTCATTGATTGAGGAAGGTGATGAGTGTCACGGATCATCACCTCCTTCACAATTAAGCGCGAATGAACATCTTAGATAGGAACACACACACGTTTGAATGAAATAGAAACAATTGCATTAATTCATTGAGACGCTGCAGAGCTCCTCACCCCCAACAATGGAGTTTAGAGACTCATGCCGTTAAAGTGTATAAAATTCAGATCTGAAAATGTCATGAGGTACAGAGTTAATCTCTAAAAGTTGTTTAAATAGTAAACTAGTAACCTAGGTTTACAAAAAATGAGTAAACTATGATAGATGGTGCAGAAATCCACCTCTGGGGCCCACTTGGTGTGTGCTGGGGCTGAGACTTAAGCTTCTCACATGCCTGAGGCTGTTTTGGGCGTTCAACGCCAGGTTGTAACCTGTTTCTGGCGTTGAACTCCAACTTGTAACCTGTTTCTGGCGCTGGGCGCCAGACAGTAGCATGATACTGGCGTTGAACGCCAGTTTACGTTATCTATCTTTGCGCAAAGTATGGACTATTACATATTGCTGGAAAGCCCTAGATGTCTACTTTCCAACGCCGTTGAGAGCGCGCCAATTGGACTTCTGTAGCTCCAGAAAATCCATTTCGAGTGGAGGGAGGTCAGGATCCAACAGCATCAGCAGTCCTTTTTCAGCCTAACTCAGATTTTTGCTCAGCTCCCTCAATTTCAGCCTGAAAATACCTGAAATCACAGAAAAACACACAAACTCATAGTAAAGTCCAGAAAGATGATTTTTGCCTAAGAACTAATAATATTTTACTAAAAACTAATTAAAACATACTAAAATCTACATGAAATTACCCCCAAAAAGCGTATAAAATATCCGCTCATCACAACACCAAACTTAAACTGTTGCTTGTCCCCAAGCAACTAGATGAACAAAATAGGATAAAAATAATTTAAGGAGTAATAAAATCTCTGAGTTTTAAGTGAAGCTCAGATTCTAATTTAGATGAGCGGGGCTAGTAGCTTTTTGTTTCTAAATAGTTTTGGCATCTCACTTTATCCTTTGAAATTCAGAATGATTGGCATCCATAGGAACTCAGAATTCAGATAGTATTATTGATTTTTCTAGTTAAGTATGTTGATTCTTGAACACAGCTACTTTTATGAGTCTTGGCCGTGGCCCTAAGCACTTTGTTTTCCAGTATTACCACCGGATACACAAATGCCACAGACACATGACTGGGTGAACCTTTTCAGATTGTGACTCAGCTTTGCTAGAGTCCCCAGTTAGAGGTGTCCAGAGCTCTTAAGCACACTCTTTTTGCTTTGGATCACGACTTTAACTACTCAGTCTCAAGCTTTTCACTTGGACCTTCATGACACAAGCACATGGTTAGGGACAGCTTGGGTTAGCCGCTTAGGCCTGGAACTATTTCCTTGGGCCCTCCTATCCACTGATGCTCAAAGCCTTGGATCCTTTTCTTAATCCAATGATTCCTTGTAAATTTTTTTTCACTGTTTTTTCTTGCTTCAAAAATCAAATTCATGATTTTTCAGATCATCAATAATATTTTTCGTGTTCCGCATTCTTTCAGGAGCCAATATTCGTCAAATTCAGGATAAAATATGCACTATTCAAGCATTCATTCAGAGAACAAAAAGTATTGCCACCACATATAATTAATTATAATTTTTATTATTAAGAACTCGAAAAATATAAATTACTTCTTTATTCTAAAAAGCTACTATTTTATTCATGTCTGATGATGATGAGAAAAATAAATTATAACTTTAATTGGGAATAAAACCAGAATAGATATGCTAACTACTACTACTACTACTCTATATATCTCCTAAGGTAAATTTCTATAATAACACTATCACAGAGTTAAAGTTAAAATTAGAACTCAACAACCTGTGTTTTGAGAAGTAGATGTTCCTCTGATCTGTGGGGTGCTTGGTCCTTCAAGGATTAATTTCTGGTGCTTCAGCTCCCTTAAATCACGCCCTTGCTCTTCTTGTTCCTTAAGCAGTTTGCAAAGCATGCTACTTTGATTGTTCTGTTCTTCCTTTATTTGGTTCATAGCTTCTTGCAATTTAGAAATAGATGCCTCAAGATGTTCCCAATATTCGAATTGAGGAAGTTCTGGGAGGACTTCCTGTGCTCTCCTCTTGATTGGATCATCCTGCAACTGTTGTCTGTCCATTGATATTCTAGTGATTGGCCTCTCAACTGAGATATACTCTGTTATTCCCATCTTCACTCCAGCATCTCTGCAGAGCATAGAAATTAAGCTTGGATAGGCCAATCTGGCATCCTTGGAATTCCTGTTTGCTATTTTGTATAGTTCACACGAGATCAGTTGATGGACTTCTACTTCTTTTCCCAACATGATGCAGTGAATCATCACTGCTCTTTTAATAGTAACTTCAGAACGGTTGCTGGTGGGCAATATAGAACGCCCAATGAAATCTAGCCAGCCTCTGGCTACTGGTTTGAGATCTTCTCTTTTGAGTTGATTTGGGATGCCAGTCGTGCTGGTGGTCCACCTGGCTTCAGGGGTGCATATATCCTCTAGAATCTTGTCCAAGCCTTTATTTACCCTCATCATTCTCCTATTAAAGGAGTCTAGGTCATCTTTCAGTTGAGGAAGCTTAAAGATCTCCCTGATTTTGTCAGGATGGGTATGAACAATCTTTCCTCTGACTAAGGTCCGATGGTCATAGAGGGCAGCTCCAATTATTCTTTGCCTGTCTGTCTGCCATAGATTATCATAGAACTCCTGAACCATGTTCCTTCCCACTTTCATTTCAGGATTAGCTAGGATTTCCCAGTTCCTATTTCGAATTTGTTCTTGGATCTCCGGATATTCATCTTCTTTCAGATCGAACTTGACTTCCGGGATCACTGATCTTGGACTCATTATTTTGTAGTAATGGTCTGAATGTTCTTTAGTTAAGAACTTCCCTTGATTCCAAAGTGGCTTTGGAATATTCTCTTTCTTGCCTCTTGGGTTGGGTTGTTTTCCTTTAGGGGCCATGATCAAAATGAGTATGTTTTTGTGATCACGGATAAGCACACCAAACATAGAGGTTTGCTTGTCCTCAAGCAAAAGAAAAAAGAGAGAAGAGGAATAGGAGGAGAGCAAGTGGGGAAGGGTGGATGATGAGAGGGGCACCGAAAGTGGATATAAAGGGAGGGGGGTGGGTTTTCGAAAGTAAGAAAGAGATATAAGATAAAAGATATGATTTATAAAAGATAAATATGACAAGAAAAGGATATAATTTAAAAAGACATGAATGATATTTAAAATAAATTTGAAATTTATAATTTGAAAAAGATTTTAAAAGATAATTAAGTTTGAAAAGAGATTGGAAAAAGAGTTGGATTCAATTGGGAATCATTTGTCTTTATGGATGAAGATGCATGTAAAATCTTTGAAAAAAAAGGGATTTCAGAAATTAGGGATTTTAGAAATTAGGATTAAAAATTTTTGGAATTGAAGGATGATATTTGGAAACATGTTTATGCAAGAAATCATGAATTGAAACATAAAAATTAGAAAAAAATTTTTTTGAAGAAAAACGAATTTTACCTCCTCCCCACCATCCTGGCGTTAAACGCCCAAGTGCTGCTTGTTTTGGCCGTTTAACGCCCAATTGTTGCTTCTCCTGGGCGTTCAATGCCCAGCTGTTGCTTCTTTCTGGCGTTGAACGCCAGGAAGTCCTTTGTCACTGGGCGTTTTTTTGAACGCCCAGGACGCTATCAATCTGGCGTTAAACGTCCAGAAGGTGCTTCTTTCTGGCGTTCAACGCCCAGAAGATGCTCCTTTCTAGCGTTTAACGCCCAGATGGCTACCCTTACTGGCGTTGAACACCCAGTGGGTGCTTCTTTTGGGCGTTCAACGCCCAAAACGTTTCTTACTGGCTTTTTCATGCCAGTGAGCTTCCAAATTTCCCTGTAACTCTGTGAATTCAATCAATTGCTATTTTACCTTTTGAAGATACTCTGACATATACCTGTAAAAATCAATTAATTAGAAAAAACGAATAAAATTAAATTTTGTGAATGGCTGGGTTGCCTCCCAACAAGCGCTTCTTTAATGTCGTTAGCTGGACTATTACTGAGCTTTTAATTAAGTCTCAGTTTTGAGCATTCTTGCTCAAAATTACTTTCAAGATAATGTTTAACTCTCTATCCATTAACAATGAACTTTTTGTTAGATTCATTATCCTGAAGCTCTACGTATCCATATGGTGATACACTTGTAATCACATATGGACCTCTCCACCAGGATTTTAATTTCCCGGAAAATAATTTGAGCCTAGAATTAAATAGTAAAACTTTCTGGCCCGGCTCAAAGACTCGGGATGACAATTTCTTATCATGCCATCTTTTCGCTTTCTCTTTGTAAATTTTTGCATTTTCGAAAGCATTGAGTCTAAATTCCTCTAGCTCATTTAACTGGAGCAATCGTTTTTCTCCAGCTAACTTGGCATCAAGTTTTAGGAATCTGGTTGCCCAGTAGGCCTTGTGTTCCAGTTCTACTGGCAAGTGACATGCCTTTCCATACATAAGCTGGTATGGAGAGGTCCCTATAGGGGTCTTGAATGCTGTTCTGTATGCCCACAAAGCATCATCCAAGCTTCTTGCCCAATCCCTTCTACGGTTAATTATAGTCCGTTCCAGAATTCTTTTGAGTTCTCTATTTGAGACTTCAGCTTGCCCATTAGTCTGTGGGTGATATGGAGTAGCTACCCTGTGGCTAACTCCATAACGAACCAAAGCAGAATAAAGCTGTTTATTGCAGAAATGAGTGCCCCCATCACTGATTAATACTCTAGGGGTACCAAATCTGCTGAAGATGTATTTCTGGAGGAATTTTAACACTGTTTTAGTGTCATTAGTGGGTGTTGCAATAGCCTCCACCCATTTGGATACATAATCCACTGCCACCAGAATATAAGTGTTTGAGTATGATGGTGGGAAAGGTCCCATGAAGTCAATACCCCATACATCAAACAACTCAATCTCCAAGATCCCTTGTTGAGGCATGGCATAACTGTGAGGCAGATTGCCAGATCTTTGGCAACTGTCACAATTAAGCACAAACACTCGGGAATCTTTATAGAGAGTAGGCCAATAGAAGCCACATTGGAGGACTCTTGTGGCTGTTCGCTCACTTCCAAAATGTCCTCCATACTGTGATCCATGGTAGTGCCATAGGATCTTCTGCGCTTCTTCCTTAGGCACACATCTACGGATTACTTCATCTGTACATCTCTTGAAGAGATATGGTTCATCCCAAAGATAGTACTTTGCATTTGTGATCAATTTCTTTGATTGCTGCCTACTGTACTCTTTGGGTATGAACCTCACTGCCTTGTAGTTTGCAATATCTGCAAACCATGGCACTTCCTGGATGGCAAAGAGTTGCTCATCCGGAAAGGTTTCAGAGATCTCAGTAAGAGGGAGGGACGCCCCTTCTACTGGTTCTATTCGGGACAGGTGATCTGCTACTTGATTCTCTGTCCCATTTCTGTCTCTTATTTCTATATCAAACTCTTGCAGAAGCAACACCCATCTTATAAGTCTGGGTTTTGAATCCTGCTTTGTGAGTAGATATTTAAGAGCAGCATGATCAGTGTACACAATTACTTTTGATCCTACTAAATAGGATCTGAATTTGTCAATGGCGTAAACTACTGCAAGTAGCTCTTTTTCTGTGGTTGTGTAATTCTTCTGTGCGTCATTTAGAACACGGCTGGCATAGTAAATAACGTGCAGAAGCTTGTCATGCCTTTGTCCCAACACTGCACCAATGGCATGGTCACTGTCATCACACATTAGTTCAAATGGCAATGTCCAGTTTGGTGCAGAAATGATTGGTGCTGTGACCAATTTAGCTTTCAGAGTCTCAAATGCCTGCAGACAATCCTTATCAAAGACGAATGGCGTGTCAGCAGCTAGCAGGTTGCTTAGAGGTTTGGCAATTTTTTAAAATCCTTTATAAACCTTCTATAGAATCCTGCATGCCCCAGAAAGCTTCTGATTGCTTTAACATTGGCAGGTGGTGGTAATTTTTCAATTACCTCTACCTTAGCTTGATCCACCTCTATTCCCTTGTTCAAAATTTTGTGCCCAAGGACAATTCCTTCAGTCACCATAAAGTGGCATTTTTCCCAGTTTAAAACCAGGTTAGTCTCTTGGCATCTTTTCAGAACAAGTGCTAAATGGTTAAGGCAGGAGCTGAATGAGTCTCCAAATACTGAAAAGTCATCCATGAAGACTTCCAGAAACTTCTTTACCATATCAGAAAAGATAGAGAGCATGCACCTTTGAAAGGTTGCAGGTGCATTGCACAAGCCAAATGGCATCCTTCTGTATGCAAATACTCCAGATGGACATGTGAATGCCGTTTTCTCTTGATCCTGGGGATCTACTGCAATTTGATTGTAACCTGAATATCCATCCAGGAAGCAGTAGTATTCATGACCTGCTAGTCTTTCTAGCATCTGGTCTATGAATGGTAAAGGAAAATGATCCTTTCTGGTGGCTGTATTGAGCCTTCTATAATCAATACACATATGCCACCCTGTAACTGTTCTTGAAGGAATCAGTTCATTTTTTTCATTGTGAACCACTGTCATGCCACCTTTCTTAGGGACAACTTGGACAGGGCTCACCCAGGGGCTGTCAGAAATAGGATAAATAATCCCAGCCTCTAGTAATTTAGTGACCTCCTTCTGCACCACTTCCTTCATGGCTGGATTCAGCCGCCTTTGTGGTTGAACCACTGGCTTGGCGTCACCCTCCAATAGGATCTTGTGCATGCATCTGGCTGGGCTAATGCCCTTAAGATCACTGATGGACCACCCAAGAGCTGTCTTGTGTGTCCTTAGCACTTGAATTAGTGCTTCCTCTTCCTGTGGCTCTAGGGTAGAGCTTATGATTACAGGAAAGGTATCACCTTCTCCCAGAAATGCGTATTTCAGAGATGGTGGTAATGGTTTGAGCTCGGGTTTGGGAGGTTTCTCCTCTTCCTGAGGGATTTTCAGAGGTTCTATTATTCTCTCTGATTCCTCCAAATCAAGCTGAACATCTTTAAAGATGTCCTCTAACTCTGATTTGAGACTCTCAGCCATATTGACCTCTCTCACCAGAGAGTCAATGATATCAACACTCATGCAGTCATTTGGGGTGTCTGGATGTTGCATAGCTTTGACAACATTCAACTTGAACTCCTCCTCATTGACTCTTAGGGTTACTTCCCCTTTTTGGACGTCAATGAGGGTTCGGCCAGTTGCTAGGAAAGGTCTTCCTAGAATGAGAGTTGCACCCTTGTGCTCCTCCATTTCCAGCACCACAAAGTCAGTAGGAAAGGCAAATGGCCCAACCTTGACAATCATGTCTTCAATCACGCCTGATGGGTATTTAATGGAGCCATCAGCAAGTTGAAGACATATCCGGGTTGGTTTGACTTACCAAGCTTTGTGATAATAGATGCAGGTATTAGGTTGATACTTGCCCCAAGGTCACACAGAGCTTGCTTGGTGCAATTACCCTCTAATGTGCATGGTATCATAAAGCTCCCAGGATCTTTAAGCTTCTCAGGTAAGCTTTTCAGAATGACTGCACTGCATTCTTCAGTGAGGTAAACTTTTTCAGTCTCCCTCCAATCCTTCTTATGACTTAAGATCTCTTTCATGAACTTAGCATAAGAGGGTATTTGCTTAAGTGCTTCTGCAAACGGAATCTTTATTTCAAGAGTCCTGAGATAGTTTGCAAAGCGGGCAAATTGCTTATCCTGTTTCGCTTGGTGGAGTTTTTGAGGATACGGCATTTTGGCTTTGTATTCCTCAACCATAGTTGCTGCAGGTTTATTACCTGTAGAAGTGGGTTGGGAAGCCTGTTTAGAAGGGTTGTTATCAGCACTTGTATGTGACTGATCTCCCACTGGCGTTTGAATGCCAGGGGTGGAAGCTGGAGTGGTGTTAGACGCCAACTCCTTATCTGTTACTGGCGTCTGAACGCCAGAACTATGCTTTCCTTGGGCGTTCAACGCCGGATTCATGCTTGTTTCTGGCGTTGAACGCCAGAAATGAGCATGGTCTGGGCGTTCAGCGCCAACCTTATTCCTCTCTGGGCTCTGATTGTCCTCAGAGGGATTTTGAGTAGCCATTTGTTCATTTCTTGGCTTCCTGCTGCTTTGAAGTGAGGTATTTAATGTTTTCCCACTTCTTAATTGAACTGCTTGGCATTCTTCTGCTATTTGTTTTGACAGTTACCTTTCTGTTTGCTTTAACTGTACTTCCATACTCTTGTTAGCCATTCTTGTTTCCTGTAGTATTTCCTTGAATTCGGCTAGCTGTTGGGTTAGAAAGTCTAATTGCTGATTGAATTCATTAGCCTGATCCACAAGACTGAGTTCAGCAGTTACTGTTTTAGCTTCTTCTTTCATGGAGGATTCACTGCTTAGGTATATATGCTGATTTCTGGCAACTATATCAATAAGCTCTTGAGCTTCTTCAATTGTTTTTCTCATATGTATAGATCCACCGGCTGAGTGATCTAGAGAAATCTAAGCTTTTTCTGTAAGCCCATAGTAGAAGATGTCTAATTGCACCCATTCTGAAAACATTTCAGAGGGGCATTTTCCCAGCATCTCTCTATATCTCTCCCAAGCATCATAAAGAGATTCATTATCTCCTTGTTTGAAGCCTTGGATGCTCAGCCTTAGCTGTGTCATCCGTTTTGGAGGAAAATAGTGATTCAGAAATTTTTCTGACAGCTGTTTCCAGGTCTTTATGTTGTTCTTAGGTTGGTTATTTAACCACCTCTTAGCTTGATCTTTTACAGCAAATGGAAACAGTAATAATCTGTAGACATCCTGATCTACTTCCTTATCATGTACTGTGTCAGCAATTTGTAAAAATTGTGCCAGAAACTCTGTAGGTTCTTCATGTGGAAGACCGGAATACTGGCAGTTTTGCTGCACCATGATAATGAGCTGAGGATTCAACTCAAAGCTACTAACTCCAATGGAGGGTATACAGATACTACTCCCATATGAAGCAGTAGTGGGGTTAGCATATGACCCCAGAGTCCTCCTGGACTGTTCATTTCCACTTAATTCCATGATGGAACACGGGAGATGATATGTATGTTGATATTATTTAAAAAAAATAAAAAATCGAATAAATAAAACCGAAATAAAAAATAAAATAAAAAAAGAAATTGAAAATATTTTGTGAAGATTTTCGAAAATTTTTGAAATTGAAATCTGAAATTTTTATATAAAAATTTCGAAATTATAGTTTAAAATTAGTTAGAAAAGATATTATTTTTTTTTGAATTTTGAATTTTATGATGAAAGAGAAAAAACACACAAAAGACACAAGACTTAAAATTTTTAGATCTAATGTTCCTTATTTTCGAAAATTTTGGAGGGAAAACACCAAGGAACACCAAACTTAAAAATTTTAAGATCAAAACACAAGAAAGACTCAAGAACACCTTGAAGATTCACAAGAACACCAAGAACAAAAGAAAGAACACCAAACTTAAAATTTTTAGAAAACTTCACTAAATTTTCGAAAATTGAAGAAAAATTAACAATAGAACACCAAACTTAAAGTTTGGCACAAGATTAAATCAAGAAAAATTATTTTTAAAAGAAGTTTTGAAATAAAGATACCCAATTACCAAGAACATAGACCAACGCTCTAGCCAATTGGGCAGAAAATGTAACAATTGTTCTGAATAGGTATATTTCTTTTGGAAGACTAATGCTTTAGATTAGCACAAGAAAAACAAGAAAAGACACAGAACAAGAAAAACTCAAGATCAAACAAGAAAAATAAACAAGAACAACTTAAAGATCAATGAAGAACAAAAAAAACACAAATTCGAAAATTTAAAGGAAAAATATAAAATATGCAATTGACACCAAACTTAGAACAAGACACTAAAATCACGAAAAAGATTAAAATTGGTAAAGAAAAATAATATTTTTGAAAGATTTTTTTTTTAAAAAGAATTTATCCTATCAGAATTTAATGACTCTATAACAACAAAAATAAACTATTCCTAATCTAAGAAATAAAATAAACCTTTAGTTGTTCAAACTCGAACAATCCCCGGCAACGGCACCAAAAACTTGGTGCACGAATTTGCAATCCGTACAACTAACCAGCAAGTGCACTAGGTCGTCCAAGTAATACCTTACGCGAGTAAGGGTCGATCCCACGGAGATTATTGGTTTGAAGCAAGCTATGTTTATTTTATTATTCTTAGTCAGGATGCCAATAAGATTATTTGGATTTAATTGTAAGAAGTAAAAGTGTTTGGAATAAGGAATTGTTACTTTATTAATGAAGAATATGTTGGAGTTTTGGAGATTATTTGTCCTCTGAATTTTTGCAATGTAATATTCAACTCAATTGTTTGTAAAGTTCCATCCATGGCAAGCTGTATGTAGGGTGTCACCATTGTCAGTGGCTACTTCCCATCCTCTCAGTGAAAACGGTCCAGATGCTCTGTCACAGCACGGCTAATCAGCTGTTGGTTCTCGATCATGTTGGAATAGGATCCATTGATCCTTTTGCGTTTGTCATCACGCCCAGCAATCGCGAGTTTGAAGCTCGTCACAACCATTAAATCCTTGAATCCTACTCGGAATACCACAAACAAGGTTTAGACTTTCCGGATCCTCAAGAATGGCCGCCATCAGTTCTAGCTTATACCACGAAGATTCTGATTAAGGAAGCTAAGAGATGCTCATTCAATCTGATGTAGAACGGAGGTGTTTGTCAGGCAAACATTCATTGATTGAGGAAGGTGATGAGTGTCACGGATCATCACCTCCTTCACAATTAAGCGCAAATGAACATCTTAGATAGGAACACACACACGTTTGAATGAAATAGAAACAATTGCATTAATTCATTGAGACGCTGCAGAGCTCCTCACCCCCAACAATGGAGTTTAGAGACTCATGCCGTCAAAGTGTATAAAATTCAGATCTGAAAATGTCATGAGGTACAGAGTTAATCTCTAAAAGTTGTTTAAATAGTAAACTAGTAACCTAGGTTTACAAAAAATGAGTAAACTATGATAGATGGTGCAGAAATCCACTTCTGGGGCCCACTTGGTGTGTGCTGGGGCTGAGACTTAAGCTTCTCACGTGCCTGGGGCTGTTTTGGGCGTTCAACGCCAGGTTCTAACCTGTTTCTGGCGTTGAACTCCAACTTGTAACCTATTTCTGGCGCTGGACGCCAGACAGCAGCATGATACTGGCGTTGAACGCCAGTTTACGACGTCTATCTTTGCGCAAAGTATGGACTATTATATATTGCTGGAAAGCCCTGGATGTCTACTTTCCAACGCCATTAAGAGCGTGCCAATTGGACTTCTGTAGCTCCAGAAAATTCATTTCGAGTGCAGGGAGGTCAGGATCCAACAGCATCAGCAGTCCTTTTTCAGCCTAACTCAGATTTTTGCTCAGCTCCCTCAATTTCAGCCAGAAAATACCTGAAATCACAGAAAAACACACAAACTCATAGTAAAGTCCAGAAATATGATTTTTGCCTAAGAACTAATAATATTTTACTAAAAACTAATTAAAACATACTAAAATCTACATGAAATTACCCCCAAAAAGCGTATAAAATATCCGCTCATCAAATGGAATAATGGAGAATTAAAATTAAATAATTAAGGTCTCTAGGGAGCAATTTTCAAACATGTACTAAATTTAGGAAGGAAATCTAAATGCATGCTAAATTAATGAATAAGTGGGTAAGGATCATGACAAAACCACACAATTAAACACAATATAAACCATAAAATAGTGGTTTATCAACCTCCCCACACTTAATCATTAGCATGTCCTCATGCTAAATTGAAGGAGACAAGGAAATAAGTATGAACATGTAGAAACTCATGAAATGCAATGCAATCCTACATATATAAATAAATGCAACTATATGATTATTGTCCACTTGATCAAAAGTAAATAAGCCCTTCAAAACAATTACAAATCAAATTCCACTAATTCTATCATTATACAATAAAACAGATAAAAGTGCAAGAAGATAGCTTATGAAAGCAGGAAACATGAAAATTCAAGCATCAAACCCTCACTGATAATGTATGTACGCTCTGATCTTTAGTGTATAGGGTAATTACTCTATTCTTCTCTAGTCATGTTTTCTAACTTTTGGTTTTCTCCTAACCAATCAACAACAGTTAATATACCAATGCAAACATCATGAAGTCTTTCCAGGGTTGTAATGGGGCCAAGGTGCAGGTAAGGGTATACATATGGTTAAGTGAGCTTTATAAATTGAATCTTTAATTAACCTAAGCTCTCACCTAATATACATATACTCTATATACTTTAAATTCATGCCTAGCTACCCATAATTCCCTTTTTCAACCCATACTCATGTTTCAACTTTGTATTTTGATTCTATCATATGTGCATTGATTTTTGAATTCTGAATTTAACATTAGGGTAATTTTGTCCCCTTATTTATTTATTTATCATCATTTTTTTTTGAATTGAAATAAATAAAGCTTATCAATGCACATAGATTTTTATTTTTTTTTATTTTTTTTTCAATTCTTATAGTTTCACATGAGTAGATATCCAAATTCCCTTTAAATTTTCATGACACATTCCCTTAACAACTTTTGTTCCCACAATTTCCCATACTTAACTAGCACATACAATTCTATCTTAAGCTAACCAAAGATTCAATTTGGGATATGCAATTGTTTTTCAGCTTAAGGTTAGTAATGTGGTAAAATATAGAACACATGGGGTTTTTAAAGGCTCAAAGTGGTTAACAAGGGTAATTGAAAAGGGTAGGCTTGATTTGGATAAGTGAGTCTAAACAAATAATGGCCTCAATCATGTGCAATCATGTAAATATAATAAATATTGGACATATAAGATAAAACAAAATATAGATTACAATCATAGAGAAGTAAACACACAAGAATAAAATAATTATGGTTAAATAATGTAACCATACATAAAGGCTCAAATCTTTCACAGGTTGTGTGTTCTTTAGCTCAAACGTCATGTTCCAAATACAACTCAAGCAGATTTATCATAAAAATTTTCTGAAAAATTAGTGAAATTTTATTCCAAAGATAGATTTTTAAAAGAAACTTATTGTCTTTTCAATTAAGTAGAACATGCATGCAACTATTCTAACCTCTGCAATTTATTCTATTCTATAAAGGGAAGAAAATCTAACTAAAATATCCTAATTATTGGTGTACAGAGAAGAGAAATTACCTCCGAAAGTCAGGTACTAACCGACCTCCCCACACTTAAGGCTTTGCACCGTCCTCGGTGCCATTTGTCAGGAACAGGGGTGGGCTGGTAGCAGTATCTCCACAGTCGGGACTATCATGGCTCCCGGTGCTGGTAAAAGAAGTGGAGTCCGGAGTGTCTGAGTCCTTGAATTTGCCCATGATCAGCTCCTTGAGGTATGTGAATCGGCGCTTGTTACGGGGCTCTCTCATCTTAGCTTTATGTTCATGCCGATCCAACTTTTCAAGTATCTACTGGAGCAATTTCTCAGTTGTAGATGCTGGTGGTGTTGAAGAAGGAATATCTTCAACTGGCTCAGTATGCTGGCTTGTAGTGGCTGCTGAAAGTCTGAGGTATTTCCCGTTAGGGACATATTGATCATCCCGTGGAAGCATGGCTTTGGTGTCCCCAGCTCTGTAGGAGACTCCGGCGGCTGAAGCAAGATCTGAGACCAGGGCGGGAAAAGGTAGGTTGCCCGCGATTTGCACATGCTCCATAGCATTCCGGAAGTGTCTTGAGAGATTCAGAGGTTGGTCTGTAAGGATGCACCACAGTAGAACAGCCATGTCTGCAGTGAAGGAGGACTCATGAGTGCTCGGAAAGACGTAATGGGACATGATCTGTGCCCATACGCGAGCCTCCAAGGTAAGTGCGGAAGCCAAGATTCCCTTAGGGCGGGTATGGTGGTATCTGTAGATCCAACGGCTGCCAGGTAATGGAATGACTCCGAGGACGGAGTCCCAGTCAAGTTGGTATCTCTGGCGCTGAAGGGTGGCTTCTTGAAAAGCGTCCATTCCTGCTGGAAAAGGGGGAAGACTCAGAGCTTGCTGGATGGCCTCTTCTGTAATGGGCACTTGCTGCTGCCGGACATAAACAGACTGCAGGGTCGGTATGTAGAAGTTGGAGTAGAACTCAACTACCCAAGAGAGATTGACCTGCCTCGGCTGTCTCCATAAGAAACCCCATTGTCTTCGTTCAATTTGTGGCTCAACAAAGGTGGCAATATTGAACGGGAGGATTAGAAGGTATTCATTGTTATAGTTCCTTTCTGCTAGGATAGGGAACATCTGCTTACAGTAGCGATTGGCAGCATCCTTTGCTGGAAAGGCTTTCTCCTTTTCGTCAATCTTTATTATCCTCTTAACTCTTTTTGTTGAGGGCTTGACTGTGGTAGAAGAAGGCTCTGCCACTAATGCTCTTTTAGTTCCTCTTCTTGCTGGTGGTTTGGAAGTAGCTTTCTCCTTTCCTTTCTTGGTGGCCATCCTGAAAGAAGGGAAGAGAAAGGAAATTAAATACAAAGAGATAGAGCAAAGAAGAGGGTAGTGTAAGTGATAATCAATGCATAATAAGGATAAATGGCAGTAACACATGGTCCGAATTACATGTGAAAAGCTCATCAATGGAAATATAGCAAGTGCATGTAGGACAATGGAATGCGAGAGGTTTATTGGCATGCAGGAAAAGGCATGAGTAGCATATATCAAACATTCAATGTCCAAATTAGATTACCATTTGTAACAAACTAGCCATCACGTTTGTATTGACAATTAAATTTAATTAATAAAATATGAAAGGAAATTTGTGAAAAGCAAGCATTGCATATTAGAGTAGAATAATGTGAATAAGTGCATAATGCCATATGGGCTTTTTCACAAACACATAGCATGCATGTAGAATAAGCTCTTGAAAGTATGAATTTGAACATGCAAGCATTCCCTTAAAAAGTAATATATATGATTGTCAAACAAATTTACAACAAACCATAAGCATATAATGATAAATAATGACTCACATAAATAGATAACACCAAGTAAAAAGGAAAAGAAAAGAAAAGAAAATAAGAATAATGAAGAAAAGAAAAGAAGATAGCATATGAAAATAAGAAGAATAGTAGAAAAGTGGGAAAGAAGAAAAGAAAAACCTTATTAATGGGGGTGAGAGAGATAGAGAATGAAAGGTGAGATAGAAAGGGGAAGGGAGAAAGAAGAAAGAAGGAGGGAAAAGAAAAATTAGGATTTGGGAGATAGGAAGATAAGATAATTTGGCAACTTAGGTTGAGCTGTGCGGCGCATGCGACGCGGCCGCGGAGGGCACGCGCTCGCATGAGTGTGCTCCAGGTAGGGAGACGCGATCGCGTCGGTCACGCGGTCGCGTGACCTATGTTGCGCTGCTGGCGCGAGTGCAGCCTCGCTCCAGCACAACTCTCTGTTTAATTTATGTTAATTGCCAATATTGGGTGACGCGATCACGTGGGTCACGCGATCGCATGAGTGTGTATTATAAAATGAACGACGCGGCCGCGTCACCGACGCGGCCGCGTCACCGACGCGATCGCGTGACAAGGATTGTGCTTCCAGCACAAATCCAGCATCACTCTCGCACAGAATGTGACTGTGCACCCTTTTACGTCGAAAACTCAGGGCACGCGGCCGCATGGGGAACGCGACCGCGTGGGAGGCCATGATTTCCATGCGACGCGGTCGCATCAGCGACGCGGTCGCGTGAGGTAATTTGTGCCATTGGCACGCCTCCAGCGTGGCTCCTGCATAACTTTCTGTTCATTTTTATTTTTCTTTACTCTCCCTGCCACGCGGACGCGTCGCTGATGCAACCGCGTCGCGCGGCGAAATTTTTTTTTTTTTTAAATAAGGACATGTAAGTGTAAAAACATGAAAGTATTTGATCGGGGTAAAACTTGTCTCTCAACAAATTTCCATTCGGCAAAGTGTACCGAATTTGTCGTCAAGTAAAAACTCACAATAGAGTGAGGTCGAATCCCACAGGGATTGATTGATCAAGCAACTTTAATTAGAGGAATGATCTAGTTGAGCGAATCCATGAGTAGAATTGATAACTGCAGAAATTAAAATGGCAGGAAAGTAAATGACTGAAAGTAAATAGCAGAATTATAAATGGGAGTGGGGGAATTGCTCATAAAAGTAAATTGCAGAAAATAAAGAGAATGGGTAAGATCAGAAATGGGGAGTTCATTGGGCTTAGGAGATGTTGCATTCTCCGGATCAATTTCATTTTTATCTCTTCCTCAATCAATGCACTCATTGATCTCCTTGGCAATCTTAAGTGATTGAATCACAATTTCTTGCAATTCAATCTCTCAAATCTTGATCAATAGCCAATTCCTTGGTCAATTGCTCATGAGAAGAGATGAAGTGTGGTCACTGATTATACCACATGCACTTCCCAAATCAAATGATTGGAGAGTTATAGCCACATACCCATCCACACTCAATTTGGTCCAGCCTGAGAAAGCATTTCTAGCTAATCTCTTCATTCCTCTTTCAAGGATCCAAAGAGATCCATGTTTGAATAGCTTCTTTTCCAAGATAACTATCCAATTGGATGAAGATCGAAAGCTTTCAAGTAAAATCAAAAGAAAAGATAGAAGAAGAATAAGAAAATTAGTATTGATCCATCAAATTACAACAGAGCTCCCTAACCCAATGAAAGGGGTTTAGTTGTTCATAGCTCTAGAAATCAAAATCAAAGATGGAGAATACATGATTAAGCTAGAAGTGCAGAGAAAGTAAAAATACAAAGAGTAGTTCTCTTTTCTAGCTCCTCCCCAAAAAGCTCCTTCTCTATTTCAAACTACTCCTATATATACTACTCTTCTCAGCTTCTAGTTAGCTCTTCAAGTCTTGGGCCTCTGGATCTTTGAGTTTGAAGCAGTTCCTTTCTTCATTTGAGCTTGGCTTACTTGCAGAGAGAAAGTGTGAAGTGGGCAGAGACTTTAGCTCAAGACGTTAGGGGTGTTTAACATTTAGTGAAGATACAAGTTCGAGAACGTTAGTGACACTTAACATTGTCACTAACGTTGCCATGCACCCCTTTGCCTCACGTTAAAGCCCACGTTAACTGGGTTAACATGGCTTTTAACGTTGCCTTGTTAGCCTTCGAGAACGTTAGTGACACTCAACATTGTCACTAACGTTCAAGTGTGCCCCTTCTTGCTTCACGTTAAAGCTCACGTTAATTAGGTTAACGTGGCTTCTAACGTGGCTTTTGCCAATCTTCGAGAACGTTAGTGACACTCAACATTGTCACTTACGTTCAAGTGTGCCCCTAGGTCTCACGTTAGAGTCCACGTTAACTAGGTTAACGTGGCTTCTAACGTCGCCATTCTTAGCCATCCCAACGTTAGTGACAATGTTGAGTGTCACTAACGTTGGCTCATTCTTCATTCCTCATCGTTACCTTCCATGTTAACCAAGTTAACGTGGAGGTTAACGTGGCTCTTGGGGGTTGTGTGGTTGCTCCAACGTTAGTGACAATGTTGAGTGTTACTAACGTTGTCGACACCTCTCCATCTCTTACGTTAGCTCCCACGTTAACCAAGTTAACGTGGGAGTTAACGTGGCTCTTTGCACCTTAGGCCAACGTTAGTGACAATGTTGAATATCACTAACGTTGGCTTCTCTTCCCCTTTTAACGTTAGAGGCCATGTTAACTAGGTTAACGTGGCTCTAACGTGGCCATTTGTGAGCAATTGCCAACGTTAGTGACAATGTTAAGTGTCACTAACGTTGGCAATTGCTCACAAATGGCCACGTTAGAGCCACGTTAACCTAGTTAACATGGCCTCTAACGTTAAAAGGGGAAGAGAAGCCAACGTTAGTGACATTCAACATTGTCACTAACGTTGGCCTAAGGTGCAAAGAGCCACAAGTGTCACTAACGTTGGCTCAACTTCTCTTCTTCACGTTAAAGTTCACGTTAACTTAGTTAACGTGACTCCTTAACGTGGGCATTGATGGCTTTTGAGAGTGTTTCTGGTAATCACTTTTCTCCTTAACTTTGCAAGTTACCTCCCATTCCTTGCTTCCTTTGGTCCTGAAATCAAGCAATAGAGTGCATCAAAGTTCTAGTCCAAGTCATGGGTAGTGCAATATAAAATTTTGTCATTAAAATCATGCAAAATCCTCATGAAATAATGTAAAATGCACAATGTATGCTTGAATCAAGGTCTGAGTGAATATTTGCCCAAAACTAACTTATTTCCTAAGAAAATGCATGAAATTACCTAAAAACAGTAAAGAAAAGGTCAGTGAAACTGGCCAAAATGCCTTGGCATCACAACACCAAACTTAAAGCTTGATTGTCCCTAAGCAAGTACTGGAACATAAGAATGATGAATGGAATCTCCAGAGAAATGAGTCATTCTTGTGGAAGTCATATTACTGATTTTATGGTGGTTTCATGCATAGCAACTTAGGTTCATTCCACTACTGTCTTTCAGACCTTTATCATCTCCTAAAATACTCACTTTGTTATATCCCATGAGACCTTTATTTATTGATCCTTTAATTGTTATTTCAAGGGCTTATTTGTGTTTTTAGGCTAAGTGTTTTGTAAGGGGGCAACTCTTTAGGATAAGCTTTCAGCCAACACTCCCGAACCAGTTGGTTCAAGGTGCTAGGTGTTGAAGCACCCCTAAGGACTTACTTGCTCACGTCTCTCCCCCATACATACACACCACAGGCATATAGTTTATTTATTTTCTTTCCTTCAGACCTTGGTGTCCAGCACCTCTTTGGGTTACTAAATGCTCTGTGGTATGGTTACTCTTGATAGTGGATTTTCAGCTGATAATCCCGGGTTAGTTAACCCAAGTTACCAGGTGATAAAGCACCCCAATGAGCTTATTCATCCAAGTAGATCCCTCACACAGGAGCACCACAGACACATGTCCTAGGGTAAACCATTGGTGCCTAGCCTTATTTCTTACTCTTTTTCTTTTGTTTTTCACTTCCATTGTTCTTTCCCTTTTCTCTTCTTAGGATCTTGTTGTTATCTTAATCTCATGGGTATATCAAAAGTAAAGTATTCAGGATAGATAGTTGTCATCTTAACCTTGTGGTTGAACCAACTTAGCTAACTTATGACTACCTCCAAAGATTCATGAATGCACTTCCACATTATGAACTCTACTCTGGTCTTTCAAAACATAAACATTCTCTCTTAATTTGATTCTAAGGACAAACATACAATAAGTAAAGATACGAATGCTGTAACATAAAGGCTAGCAAGCATTGACTTCTTAATCATAAAACTCAGAATGCATAATTGAAAGTTGTCTAGCTAATATGGAGGCATGTCCTATTTCATACAAGATCCTCCTTATTGATAATATAAACTAAAAAAAAAAAAACAAGAAAGGAGCTCCACCACCTTTTACTGATGTGGTTGCTCATGCTCCCATCCATGCTTGTCCTCTTGGTGCTTTTCTTCAGTGCTTGTGCTCCCACTCCCTTTGCTTTTTCCAAGTAGTTTCTTCTAGAAGCCAGCATCTTCCATTTTTTTCTTCAGAGTTTCATTCTGCTGTTTCACCTTCCCTTCTTCTCGTTCAACAAACTCTTTTTGGACCTCCTCATATGTGGGAATGGCATAATGTAGGTGGTGCATATTATCAGACATATAGCTCAATCTGGCTTGAGTGTTTACACTGAATTCCTCTTTATGCAACTGCCTTCCTTCATTCAGCACGCTAAACTCATTAAATGATTTCATCTGAGCTAATTGCCGCTGGTTGAGCTCTTGAAGGCGTTTGTCTTGACGCTCTTGCCTCTCTGTTACTTGGTGTATGGCTTGAGTGAGTTGTGAATATTGCTCCTGTTGCTGCTCCATGTGTTGTTTCTACTACTCTTCTTGTTGCTTCATCCATTTGGACTGCATGGCAAGTATTTGCTCTTGTCCCTCCATATGTTTCATCTCCAAATCCTCAATGGCATGTAAGATATGACTCATATTGAGGTTGGCTGGGTTGTGTTGCTCTTCTTGTTGGTACTCTTCCTAATGATATTCATCTTGATGAACTTCTTCCTGGGCTCTGTGCCTTCCTATATGTGGCCTTCTTAGTTGTTGAGCATGTGAGGTGTGGACCATGCGCTCACGTGTGACCGGCTTCCCTGGGTTCACCCAGTCTGGACTGTTGTCCTCAAATACTACCTTAGCCTTGTTGCACAAGCGGAGAATTGTGCTGGGGTACCAAAGCCTGGCTCCAGAATCAACTTTTTCAGCTGACTCTTGAATCCCTTCGGCAATAAGCTCATGCACATTGATTTCCCTACCTAGTACTAAGCATTGCACCATAGTGGCTCGATTGATGTTAACTTCTGAATTATTAGCAGCCGGTAGGATGGACCTTCTTACGAGCACGAACCACCCCTTGGCCTCAGGGTGAAGGTCTCCCCTTTTTATGAATTTTGGTCTCCCATCTGAGTACCTCTCCCAATCAGCTGCTATCACACAGATATCTGACGCTATCTCTGAGAGCTCATCCTTATCAGGGCTTCTACTTATCCTTGACTGATAACTCTCCTCGTCAAAATGAGGGAATTTCAATTGAAGAGCTCTTATTATGGCACTTGGGCTGAAGTCGACCTCCCTTCCTCTCACATAGCTTTTGTAAGTTGGGACTTTGGTGTTCTCCTCTCTAACTACATTTGCATAAAACTCTTTGATGAGGTTGCCATTGATCTTACCCTCTGGACTGGTGAGCAATTGCCACCCTCTCTATTCGATTTTCCTCAAAATCTGTGGTGATTCATTGGCATTGATTTGGAAGATTAACTCTGGCAATATCTTCCTGGCTCTTATCCGCTCGAATTCTCGTTCATGAAAGGCAGTTTTGAATCTCTTCTCGTCAAAGGGAACACTCTCCATGGGTTCCTTTCTCTTTTGCCTCTTTGAGCTTGATGATGCCATGACTTGAGTTGTTGTTTTGAGGTGGGTTGAGGCTTCGGATAGATAAAGAGTGGGTTGGTTAAAACTGAGTGTGATGAAGGGTTTAGTGTACCAACAGAAGTGTGAAGAGTGGGGATTTGAATGTAAGGAGTGAGCATGCACTAAGGTTCACTTATATAGGAAAAATCATGAGTGCATGAAGGGTGTGGATTGCACGAATGTTTCCCTGATGGACGGATGGGGTTGCATACGAAGTGAAGACAAGGATCATCACTTTGATGGGGAATGTTGGTTCGGTCTTCAAGACTCTCCTTCTTTCAATGTTGCATGGCAACATTTCCCATGCCTTCTTTATTGGGACAAGTGTATGGTTCTCTTCGTGAAGTGGCCGAGCCTCCCCCATTAAATTGTCTAATCAATCTTCATCAATGCTCACTTTCTTTCCCTATAAAGATAAAATAAGAAAAGTAAGAATGGATATTAAAATGAAACAAAATTGCTTCACCCTTTACGGCTAGAATAAAATAAAGTAAATAAAAACATACTTGTTTATTCTTGAATTCCAACTAACTAACTAACTGTGTATCTTCATATGCACATTGGTGGCACCCTCGGGTGACACCAAACTTAGTTTGGAGCACTGTGATGAAAAGTTGTGTTCTAAGCTTTAAGAATAATGCTTTGAACACCAAACTTGTTCTTCACTATATTCTGCATATAAAAATTTCACACGTGTTTGTCAATTTTTGGTTGGAATTCATGAATATTGATTTATTCACTACTTTTGAAAGCATGTAAAACATGGGTTGCCCCCCATGAAGCGCTTCTTTAGCGTCACTAGCTTGACGTTACCCCCTTATTATGGTGGTTGGTAATGCTTGAAGTCTTCTCCTCTGGCAGTGGACTTGTATCCATTGGTTGTATCAATGATCTCTACATGCTCCAAGGAGAGAACTCTGTTGATGGTGAAGACCTTAGGTAGCTGAGATGGTACAGTGGGGAGATTAGGGGGGATATTTGTGAAGTATGCTGAGATTACTTTATCCCCTGGAGAGAAATCTTCCGTAGGAATCTTCTTGTTCCGCCACCCCCTTGGTACCTTCTTCTTTGCCCCTGGTGCTGTTTTCTTACTCCTGGTGGCCTCCTTCTTTGATGAGCTTTTGTTAATGTCCTCACAAACTTCTGGTGGCTTAGGTTCCTCCAATTTTTCCTTGACCTGTGGCACTTGCTGTTCGCCTTGTCCATCAACCCAGTGAATCTCAGAATGGGCTGGTTGTGCTCCAATGCTTGCTTCTTCCTTTAGTATCTCATGATGATCTTTGCTCGGTTCTTTGTCCTCTTCGTCTTTTTCTAGTGAGAGTTCGAAAACACTGAAGCTCAGTTGTTCATCATGGATCCTTAATATTAGCTCCCCTTTCTCCATATCTATGAGTGCTCTAGCAGTAGCTAGAAATGGTCTCCCCAATATGATTGGGTGCAGATGACTCTCTTCCATGTCCAGGATGACAAAGTCTGTTGGGAGAAAGTATTTTCCCACTTTGAGCAACACGTTTTCCACCACTCCTACTGCTTGCTTTTGAGTCTTGTCAGCCAGCCTTATGACTACATCTGTAGGTAGTATCTCATTTATCTGCAGCCTTTTTACCAGGGATAGGGGTATTAAGTTAATGCTTGCTCCCAAATCGCAAAGTGCTCTATCAAAATTTGTTTCCCCTATAGCACAAGGGACATGAAAACTCCCTGGGTCTTTTCTTTTTGCAGGCAATTGTGTTTGAATGAGGGTGCTGCAATCCTTGTTCATCACTATAGTTTGGCCCCCCTTGAGTGAGCTCTTCCTGGGAAGTAGTTCCTTCATATACTTGATGAATGCTAGCATTTGCTGAATGACCTTGATGAATGGTATGTTCACATTCAAAGATGCAAACGAGTCTAAGAACCTTGAGTACATTCTCTTTCCCACAGCACCCTTTAGCAGTTGAGGAAATGGTGCATATAGTCTCAGCAGCTCCTGTTGTGAGATTTCTGGTTCTTGTTGGTCTTTCTTCTCTTTCTCTACTAAGGTATTTTCAGGTTGTTCTGACAGCTTGCTTGGCTTGTCTTCAGTCTCCTTGTCATTTGTAGTGACCATATTGCAATCTTCCCATCTTACTTTCTTTGCTTCACCTCTCGGAGTCTTCTCCATGTCACTTGGGAAACTATCAGTCGGTCTGGGCATCTTCTCAGACAAATATCCCACTTGGAATTCCAGCTTCTTGATTGCTTCCCCCCGATTCTTCATACTGGCTCTCACCTCCTCTTTGAACACCTTATTGTCTTGAATGTCTTTGCATATGCTTTCAAGTAAGGTTTCAATCTTAGAGATTCTGTCATCAAATGATGGTATGTTAGGGGTAGAGGTAGAAGAGTGAGATGTATTACTGTGGTTTTGTTGGTATGTCCTTTGTGTGAATTGTTGGGGAGCTGTGTTGTTGTTGGGGTTATGACGTCTCTGATCTTGGCCTTGGTCTTGTTGATTCCCCCACCCAAAGTTTGGATGATTCCTCCATCCAGGGTTGTAGGTCTTGGAGTATGGATCATGGTTGTATCTAGGTGAATTCCCAATGTAGTTGGCTTGCTCCTGAGTGCCTTCTTCCTCTTCACTTGCTTCCTCTTGAGTTGAAGTGGTGATTGCTGCCACTTGACTTCTCTCCATCTTCTTGCTGAGGTCAGCTAGCTGCTTGGTGATGAGCTTGTTTTGAGCAAGCAGAGCATCTACATTGTTCAGCTCCATTACTCCTCTAGTGTTCCCTCTTTCGGAAGCATAGAAGTAGTCATTCTCAGCTACAGTTTCAATGACATCTATGGCTTCCTCAATGGTCTTCTTCTTGTTCAAAGAACCTTCGGATGAATGGTCTACGGCCTTCATAGATTCATATGATAGTCCTTCAAAGAAGATGTGCAGCTGCACCCATTCATTGAACATATCAGATGGACATCTCCTTGTTAGGTTTTTAAACCTCTCCCATGCTTCATATAGAGTCTCACCATCTTGTTGCCTGAAAGTTTGGACCTCAGCTCTCAGCCGATTGACTCGTTGAGGGGGGTAAAATCTTGCTAAGAATTTGTTCATAACATCATCCCAAGTTGTCAAGCTCTCCTTTGGAAAAGACTCCAACCACTTGGTTGCCTTGTCTCTGAGAGAGAATGGGAACAACAACAGTCTATAGGCGTCAGGTTGAACGCCATTGGACTTCACTGTGTCACATATTCTCAGGAAGGTGTTTAAGTGTTGGTTGGGGTCTTCTTGGACACCTCCTCCGAACGAGCAATTGTTCTGAACGAGGGTGATGAGCTGTGGCTTTAGTTCAAAGTTGTTGGCATGGATGGTTGGTTTTTGGATGCTACTTCCGCAGTTACCTAGGTTTGGGTTAATGTAGGAGCCCAAGACTCTTCTATCTTCCCCACCAGGATTTGCTCTACCTCCTCCACCATGGTTGTGCACCTCTTCCTCATGATGGTCTTCCATGGTTATTTCAAAGTATTCTTCACAGTGTTCCTCCTCTCCTTCAGCACCCACTACACGTTTTTCTTTTGCCTCCCTTCTTAATCTTAAGAAGGTTCTCTCAGGTTCAGAATCAAAGGAAGTTGAAGCTCCACTTCTTCTCCCTGTCATACAACCAACAGAGTACAAGCAAGAAAAGCAATGCAGAAAGTATCTTGTTAGAATTACTTGTTAGTTTCAGTGATGTAATATATCAAACAGTTAGTGGGTTAGTGAACTGAATTGTAAATAGCAAAGAAAAACTAAGAAACAGGGGAGGGGAAGAATTAAACTAAGACAGAAAGCAAATTAACCAAACAGAAAATTAAATCAAACAAAATATAAATGCTCAATCTAGTGATCCTCTAATGTAATCGTTGTCGATGCACAATCAATCCCCGGCAACGGTGCCATAAACTTGATCGGGGTAAAACTTGTCTCTCAACAAATTCCCATTCGGCAAGTGTACCGAATTTGTCGTCAAGTAAAAACTCACAATAGAGTGAGGTCGAATCCCACAGGGATTGATTGATCAAGCAACTTTAATTAGAGGAATGATCTAGTCAAGCGAATCCATGAGTAGAGTTGATAATTGCAGAAATTAAAATGGCAGGAAAGTAAATGACTGAAAGTAAATAGCAGAATTATAAATGGGAGTGGGGGAATTGCTCATAAAAGTAATGGGGAGTTCATTGGGCGTAGGAGATGTTGCATTCTCCGGATCAATTTCATTTTCATCTTGATGACAAGTCATCTTAGCCTAGTTTTACTAGTCTTTTTCTTTTGTTTTTGATTGAATTATGCACTTTCTTGAGGCTTAAGCAAGCTAATTTAGGTAGATTATCATGCTTCCTTTGATTGAATCAACCATATGTGAATTAATGCTTTTTCATGAGGTTTGATGCCATAATTGGTGCATATTAGGATATAATGATCATCTCATGATTTCAAGCATAGCTTTGATGTGTTTGGTTGATTTATGATAGGTGAAGAAAGCTTGGAAAAGGATTGAAGTGAGAAGGAATGGCTAGAAGCTAAGAGAAGACAAGGAATCAAGTGAAATTGAACCAGGAAGAATGAAGTTGGAATTGAAGTTAGCCCCAACGTTAGCCCCTAACTTGGAGGCTAACGTTGGAAGCTAAAATTTGCTCCCAGGGTATGCCAACGTTAGCCCCAACGTTAGCCCCTAACTTGGAGGCTAACGTTGGGAATTAAAATTGCTCCCAGGGCTTCCAACGTTAGCGCCAACGTTAGCCCCTAACTTGGAGGCTAACGTTGGCATGAAATTTTGTTCTCCAGGGTGCCCAACGTTAGCGCCAACGTTAGCCCCTAACTTGGAGGCTAACGTTGGCGCCACTCCAACTCAAAGCAAGGCCAACGTTAGGGACAAAGTTAGCCCCCTAACGTTGGCCCAAACGTGAAGTGCAGTAAATTAGTTTTACTGATATGAAAAGTTAGCTCTGAAGTTAGCCCCTAACTTTGAGGCTAACTTTGAAATCCAAAATTTGCAAAACTCAATTCCGGTTCAATTGGTTCACTTGGGTTCTTCTCCAAACTTCAAGAGCAATCAACCAAGACCTCTTTCAACCCAAATCCACCAAGAGCAAAGGCCCAACTCAAAGCTTGAAGATCAAGTGAAGAAAGTGTATAAATAGGCGTGAATTCAATTTGTTCTGGGAGCTTCCTTTTAGAGAGTTTTTAGATAGTTTCCTTTACTGTTTTGGGGGAGCTTGAGTGCCTTTGAATTTCTTAGTTTAATTGTTTTCAATTCCAAATACAATTGTCTTGGATCTTGGGTTGGAGAATTGAAGAAATTCTGTTTCAATCTCATCCTTGGATCTCTAATTCTCTTTACTGCATAATTGAATTTAGCTTCCTGTTAATTGCTTCTCATCTATTTTCTTTGCAATTTATAATTACCTTGCTATTGTTCTTGTTGGATCTAGGAAGGCATTGAGATCTAGACTCAGTTTTCTAGTCTCTGGGACCTGAGATCTGAATTTCCCATTTTAATTTTCTGTTTCTTACTTTAATTGTTCATTTACTTGTCTGTTTGAATTTAATGCAATTCCAATACTCATTTACTCTTCTGTTTGATGCAATTTACTCTTTCTTTGTTTAATTCTTGCAAATCCAAGTCCCAATCCCCTTTACATTTCAAGTCATTTACAATTCTCACCATTTAAGATTCTTGCAATTTACATTACTTGCTCTTTAAATTTCTGCCATTTAATTTCTTGCTTCCTAAGATTCATTACTTTAATTTCTGTTTCCTTTAATTTCATGCCAATTCCCCATTCCCTTTACTTTCAATGCAATTTAAATTCTGCAAATCATCAATCAATCAACCAAATCTTGATTCGCTTGACTAATTCAACCACTAAACAAAAATTGCTCAATCCTTCAATCCCTGTGGGATCGACCTCACACCCGTGAGTTTTTATTACTTGATGCGACCCGGTGCACTTGCCGGTTAGATTGGTGTTGTTTTGGAAGAGATCCTTGTCTCAACCAAAAAATTTACCCATCAAGTTTTTGGCGCCGTTGCCGGGGATTGATTAGATTGACAATGATTAAGTGAGGTGGTGGTCTAGATCAAGCATTTTCTTTATTTTTGTTCCCTGTTTTAGATTGAAACCAAGGTGTTTGAGTTTATGCCTCACTAAGAAATTCTCATCTGTGATATGAGTAATTTCAAATTTCAATGGTGTTGTGCTTTCCAAAATACAAATGGAGTTCAACTCATCTTATGATCAAACAAATTTTATGGGATATTACCCACCATCACCAATCTCTAATGGTGGTTGGGAATATCACCAAGAAACTTCAAATTCTGGGCACTCCAATTCATGGAGCTATGCTTCAGAAACACAAGATGAGCAAGAAAATCATATGAGATACCAACCACCACCACAAAATGATTCAAGTCATTATCCTCATGGTAGATGGGGGTGTCGCCACAGAATGAAAGAGCATCCACCCTCACGTCCCAGTTTCTCATCTAAAAGTTCTTCATCACTTGATTATGCCTCAACACAAAGTTTCCTCCGAAATCCATACCAGTCATCCCATCAATCACACAACTCATTCCACACCCCTCAACACAACTTCACCACAACACATTCACGTCACCAAAACTACTCTCAACCTTCATCTCTTGAATTAACAGATGAGGAATACCTTGAAGGCATTGAATTAACAGATGAGGAATACCTTGAAGGCATTGAAATACAGAAAAAAATGGTGGAATTCTACACAAAATCCCCATCTTGGGAAGAAACCATCCTCGAGCAGATAAATAGGTCCTTAGAGCAAACAAAGAGGAACTTAGAACCATCAACCAGTACGGATGAAGACAAATTTGTGGGTGAGGAAGTGGAAAAGCAAGATGAGGAAGCCTCTGTGTCAAGAGAAATTTCAATGAAAAATGAGGTAGAGGAAGCATTTGAACCTGACCTTGCAAATTCACAGCAGCCACTTGAGACGATAAGGGAACATGACGACTCACAACTCTCACAAACTTCCCTGGACCAAAACGCCTCAACAATTGACCCCATAATTGAAAGGTTTGAAGAGGAGATGAAGAAATGTTGGGAAAATCGACAAACCTCCCCCATGATAGAGCTATTAAAACAAAAGTTGGGTGCAAGGAAAGGAGTGGAGGAGCATGAAAGTGAGGAAGTCATTTCAGAGAATTCACACTCAAGTGAAGCAGAAAATCACATGAAGGAAAGGCTCGTGGAACCACCAATACAAGAGGCCCTTAATGAAGAAATCACTCCAATAATCACACAGCAACCATGTCTTGACATCCAAGAGGTGAAGGCAATTGACAAAAGCACCAAGAAGAGGATTGTGACCAAGATACCAAGGACAACATTCATGAGAAGGCCAACTGCAAACAATCCTCCCCCTGATATAGCAAGCAAGCTCAATCAAGCTGTGTACAAAAGGAGGCTTGCTGAGAAGAGACTAAGAAAGGGGACAACAGCTGAAACTTTCCCCCCCTTGAGGTCATTCCTCTTAACCAACTGGAAGAAGAGGAAGAAAGTGAAGAACAACATGTCAAGCTAGTGACATTAAAAGAGCGCTTGTTGGGAGGCAACCCAACCTGAGGTAATTTTTTCTTCATAGCTAATTTAATAAAAGAGTTGAGTAGATTTCTCTGTATTGCAAAGAGCTAAGTTTGGTGTTGCACACCAAAATAGTTAAAGGGGTGAATGTTGGATGCTAAGTTTGGTGTTCCACCAAAAATTTCATTAAGAACACATTGCACCCTCAGCATGATCAGTATCGGCTCCAAACCATCAGAGAAACTGCTTAACAATTGTCATGTTTCTAGTTTTTGGTTATTTTCTAGTTCATAGTTTATTTCCTTAATAAAAGTACTTGATGTTTCATGCATGTATTTATTTTGCTACATATAGAAGTAGGCAAGGAACTAAGTTTGGTGTTCCCACACCAACTTAAGTTCACAGAATCACAAGCATACATGCATGCTAACTGCCTCTCAAGTGCTTGGGGAACAAGCAACTTTCAATATCTTTTGTAGGAAGTCATTCAATCTCTTGGAGGAAAAAGTACATCATCATGGACAGAGGAAGGATATAGAAGCCAACAATGATAATGACACAGAGGAAACAAATAGACTCCAAGAGGTTGTATTGTTCTCTGACTAATTCTAGTTCAAGTATGTTAATTGAAAGTGCAAATGTCCCCTGTTAATTAGTGTCTTCTTAGATTCATTTACTGTCTGCGAGTTTGTTTGGTTTCATGTTATTATGGTTTACTAGTCTAAGTGCTTGATTCACTTTCATCTTACTTGAATTATATGCTTTGTTCCTCATGCTTGAATAAAAGGAAAATAACTGTGAAATAGAGAAAGAGTAAAAGTCTAGCATGATATGAGACAAAATGAGGTTATGTGGTGGTATGTGCTGGTTCATTAGTTGATTTATGAATAAGGCTGGATGTTAGCATAACTTTGTGATATGAACTTGAGTTACATTTCATGAGACTTGACAAAAGAAAAAGGTCCAAAATAAAAGAAAGAAAATGCAAGAAAAAGAAGCAAAAAGAAATAAACACGGCTGGGCATCAATAGCTTGAGATTTGGATATATGCCTGTGATGCTTTTTGTACAAAGATAAGCTTGGATAAATAGGTTCTAAGGGGTGCTTCATCACCCGGCAACTTGGGTTAACTAACCCGGGATTGCCAACCGAAAGTCCACCATCAAGAGCTACTTTGAGACAAAGCATTTAGTAACCCAAAGAGGTGCTGGGCATCAATTTCCAAAGAACTAACAGAGAAGAACAAAACAAGCTAAATGCCTGTGATGTGTGTGTGCTAAGGAGAGGCTTGAGCAAGTAAGTCCATAGGGGTGTTTCAACACCTAGCATCTTGAACCAACTGGGGCGGGAATGCTGGCTGAAAGCTTACTCTAAAAAGTTGCCTTACCACATAGCATTAAGCCTCAGCCAAGAAAAGAACAAGAAAAGCTAAGGACCAAGCAATAACAAGTCTCATTTTTTTTTGTAATTCAAGTAAGGATCCAAAGAAATGTTGATGTCTCAGCCCCAGAATAAAAATCCCTAAGATACCATGCATAAAAACCCCATTTATCAGTATTCAATGTCTTCCAATAAAAGGCTTATACACTTCTCTGCTTCTAGTAATTTTCCTTATGACTTACTGCTTGCTTGGGGACAAGCAAGATTTAAGTTTGGTGTTGTGATGACAAGTCATCTTAGCCTAGTTTTACTAGTCTTTTTCTTTTGTTTTTGATTGAATTATGCACTTTCTTGAGGCTTAAGCAAGCTAATTTAGGTAGATTATCATGCTTCCTTTGATTGAATCAACCATATGTGAATTAATGCTTTTTCATGAGGTTTGATGCCATAATTGGTGCATATTAGGATATAATGATCATCTCATGATTTCAAGCATAGCTTTGATGTGTTTGGTTGATTTATGATAGGTGAAGAAAGCTTGGAAAAGGATTGAAGTGAGAAGGAATGGCTAGAAGCTAAGAGAAGACAAGGAATCAAGTGAAATTGAACCAGGAAGAATGAAGTTGGAATTGAAGTTAGCCCCAACGTTAGCCCCTAACTTGGAGGCTAACGTTGGAAGCTAAAATTTGCTCCCAGGGTATGCCAACGTTAGCCCCAACGTTAGCCCCTAACTTGGAGGCTAACGTTGGGAATTAAAATTGCTCCCAGGGCTTCCAACGTTAGCGCCAACGTTAGCCCCTAACTTGGAGGCTAACGTTGGCATGAAATTTTGTTCTCCAGGGTGCCCAACGTTAGCGCCAACGTTAGCCCCTAACTTGGAGGCTAACGTTGGCGCCACTCCAACTCAAAGCAAGGCCAACGTTAGGGACAAAGTTAGCCCCCTAACGTTGGCCCAAACGTGAAGTGCAGCAAATTAGTTTTACTGATATGAAAAGTTAGCTCTGAAGTTAGCCCCTAACTTTGAGGCTAACTTTGAAATCCAAAATTTGCAAAACTCAATTCCGGTTCAATTGGTTCACTTGGGTTCTTCTCCAAACTTCAAGAGCAATCAACCAAGACCTCTTTCAACCCAAATCCACCAAGAGCAAAGGCCCAACTCAAAGCTTGAAGATCAAGTGAAGAAAGTGTATAAATAGGCGTGAATTCAATTTGTTCTGGGAGCTTCCTTTTAGAGAGTTTTTAGATAGTTTCCTTTACTGTTTTGGGGGAGCTTGAGTGCCTTTGAATTTCTTAGTTTAATTGTTTTCAATTCCAAATACACTTGTCTTGGATCTTGGGTTGGAGAATTGAAGAAATTCTGTTTCAATCTCATCCTTGGATCTCTAATTCTCTTTACTGCATAATTGAATTTAGCTTCCTGTTAATTGCTTCTCATCTCTTTTCTTTGCAATTTATAATTACCTTGCTATTGTTCTTGTTGGATCTAGGAAGGCATTGAGATCTAGACTCAGTTTTCTAGTCTCTGGGACCTGAGATCTGAATTTCCCATTTCAATTTTCTGTTTCTTACTTTAATTGTTCATTTACTTGTCTGTTTGAATTTAATGCAATTCCAATACTCATTTACTCTTCTGTTTGATGCAATTTACTCTTTCTTTGTTTAATTCTTGCAAATCCAAGTCCCAATCCCCTTTACATTTCAAGTCATTTACAATTCTCGCCATTTAAGATTCTTGCAATTTACATTACTTGCTCTTTAAATTTCTGCCATTTAATTTCTTGCTTCCTAAGATTCATTACTTTAATTTCTGTTTCCTTTAATTTCATGCCAATTCCCCATTCCCTTTACTTTCAATGCAATTTAAATTCTGCAAATCATCAATCAATCAACCAAATCTTGATTCGCTTGACTAATTCAACCACTAAACAAAAATTGCTCAATCCTTCAATCCCTGTGGGATCGACCTCACACCCGTGAGTTTTTATTACTTGATGCGACCCGGTGCACTTGCCGGTTAGATTGGTGTTGTTTTGGAAGAGATCCTTGTCTCAACCAAAAAATTTACCCATCACATCTCTTCCTCAATCAATGCACTCATTGATCTCCTTGGCAATCTTAAGTGATTGAATCACAATTTCTTGCAATTCAATCTCTCAAATCTTGATCAATAGCCAATTCCTTGGTCAATTGCTCATGAGAAGAGATGAAGTGTGGTCACTGATTATACCACATGCACTTCCCAAATCAAATGCTTGGAGGGTTATAGCCACATACCCATCCACACTCAATTTGGTCCAGCATGAGAAAGCATTTCTAGCTAATCTCTTCATTCCTCTTTCAAGGATCCGAAGAGATCCATGTTTGAATAGCTTCTTTTCCAAGATAACTATCAAATTGGATGAAGATCAAAAGCTTTCAAGTAAAATCAAAAGGAAAGATAGAAGAAGAATAAGAAAATTAGTATTGATCCATCAAATTACAACAGAGCTCCCTAACCCAATGAAAGGGGTTTAGTTGTTCATAGCTCTAGAAATCAAAATCAAAGATGGAGAATACATGATTAAGCTAGAAATGTAGAGAAAGTAAAAATACAAAGAGTAGTTCTCTTTTCTAGCTCCTCCCCAAAAAGCTCCTTCTCTATTTCAAACTACTCCTATATATACTACTCTTCTCAGCTTCTAGTTAGCTCTTCAAGTCTTGGGCCTCTAGATCTTTGAGTTTGAAGCAGTTCCTTTCTTCATTTGGGCTTGGCTTACTTGCAGAGAGAAAGTGTGAAGTGGGTAGAGACTTTAGCTCAAGACGTTAGGGGTGTTTAACATTTAGTGAAGATACAAGTTCGAGAACGTTAGTGACACTTAACATTGTCACTAACGTTGCCATGCACCCCTTTGCCTCATGTTAAAGCCCACGTTAACTGGGTTAACGTGGCTTTTAACGTTTCCTTGTTAGCCTTCGAGAACGTTAGTGACACTCAACATTGTCACTAACGTTCAAGTGTGCCCCTTCTTGCTTCACATTAAAGCTCACGTTCACTAGGTTAACGTGGCTTTTAACGTGGCTTTTGCCAATCTTCGAGAATGTTAGTGACACTCAACATTGTCACTAACGTTCAAGTGTGCCCCTAGGTCTCACGTTCAAGGTCTGAGTGAATATTTGCCCAAAACTAACTTATTTCCTAAGAAAATGCATGAAATTACCTAAAAACAGTAAAGAAAAGGTCAGTGAAACTGGCCAAAATGCCTTGGCATCAGTATTAATAAAGAAAAGAGTCATTGAAGAAGAAAAAAACTAAAAGTGAAGAAAAGAACGATCATACCGCGGTGGGTTGTCTCCCACCAAGCACTTTGCTTTAACGTCCGTAAGTTGGACGCTTCATTAGCTCAATCTGCTGCTATGTGGGGATCTTCCAAGCGGAAGATCTCGAGCTCCTTGTTTTTCTGCACCTTCTCACCATGGTACGGCTTCAGGCGGTGTCCATTGACCTTAATAAGTTCAGAGCTTGAAGGATGGCTTAGGTGATAAACTCCATACGGTTCAGCCTTCTCTACTCTGTATGGACCTTCCTATTTTGATCTTAACTTACCAGGCATTAGCCTTAGTCTAGATTTGTAAAGGAGAACAAAATCTCTAGGTTGAAACTCTTTCTTCTTGATGTTTTGATCATGCACAGCTTTCATTCTTTCCTTGCAAATTCTGGAATTCTCATAAGCTTCTAGGCGAAGGTTCTCCAGTTCCTGCAGTTGCAACTTCCTTTCAGCTCCAGCATTCTCAATTCCCATGTTGCACTCTTTAACTGCCTAGAAGGCTCTGTGTTTGATTTCAACTGGGAGATGGCAAGCTTTTCCATAAACCAAGCGAAAGGGACTCATCCCAATGGGTGTCTTGTATGCGGTTCTATACGCCCACAGTGCATTTTGTAGCCTGGTGCTCCAGTCTTTCCTGTGAGGCTTTACTATCTTTTGCAAGATATGCTTAATTTCTCTGTTTGACACCTCGGCTTGCCCATTAGTTTGAGGATGGTAAGCTGTTGCAACTTTATGGATTATCCCATGCTTCTTCATCAATCCTGTTAGTCTCTTGTTACAAAAATGGGTACCTTGATCGCTCACGATCGCTCGTGGTGATCCAAAACGGCATATAATATGGTTTCTCACATAGGAAACAACAGTGTTAGCATCATCAGTGCGGGTAGGAATTGCTTCCACCCATTTGGAAACATAATCTACAGCTAACAGTATATAAAAATATCCACTAGAATTTGGAAATGGACCCATGAAGTCAATGCCCCATACATCAAAAATCTCACAGAAAAGCATATATTGTTGAGGCATCTCATCCCTTCTGGATATATTACCAAATTTTTGGCATGGGGGACAAGATTTACAAAACTCAGCAGCGTCTCTAAAAAGAGTAGGCCACCATAATCCACAGTCTAAGATCTTTCTAGCTGTTCTTTGAGGGCCAAAATGTCCTCCACTCTCAGATGAGTGACAGGCCTCTAAAATGGACTGGAATTTTGATTGAGGCACATAACGTCTAATTATCTGGTCAGCGCCATATCTCCATAAATATGGGTCATCCCATATATAATATTTAGACTCGCTTTTCAGCTTGTCTCTTTGATGTTTAGAGAAATGTGGAGGGAATGTGCGGCTAACTAAATAATTAGCAACAGGTGCATACCAAGGGACTACCTTAGATACTGCTTGCAGGTTATCAAAAGGGAAATTATCATTTATAGGAGTAGAATCATCCTTTATATGTTCAAGGCGACTCAAGTGGTCTGCTACTAAATTCTTATTACCACTCCTATCCTTTATTTCTAAATTAAATTCTTGTAACAGCAGTATCCAACCGATAAGTCTTGGTTTGGACTCCTTTTTAGCTAATAGATACTTTAGAGCTGCATGGTCCGAATACACTACTACTTTGGTACCAAGTAAATAGGCCCGGAATTTATCCAGAGCAAAAACAATAGCAAGAAGTTCTTTTTCAGTAGTAGTATAATTGGACTGGGCAGTGTCTAAAGTCTTAGACGCATAGGCAATAACAAAAGGATCCTTACCTTCACGCTGAGCTAGCGCTGCTCCTATTGCATGGTTGGAAGCATCGCGCATGATTTCAAACGGCTGGCTCCAGTCGGGTCCTCTCACAATTGGGGCTTGAGTTAGAGCAGTCTTCAGCGTATCAAATGCTTCTTTGCAATCCTCACTGAACTCGAACTCAATGTCCTTCTGCAGTAATCTGGATAAGGGAAGTGCCACCTTACTAAAGTCTTTAATAAATCTCCGGTAGAAACCTGCATGGCCAAGGAACGAACGGACTTCCCTCACAGAAGAGGGGTAAGGTAGACTAGAAATAACATTCACCTTTGCTGGGTCTACCGAAATGCCAGTATTAGATACCACATGTCCTAATACAATCCTTTGTTTTACCATAAAGTGGCATTTTTTGAAATTCAATACAAGGTTCGTATTAATACATCTATCTAATACTCTCGATAATCCATCTAAGCAAAGGGTAAAAGAATCACCATAAACGCTAAAATCATCCATAAAAATTTCCATACAGTCCTCAGTAAGATCAGAGAAAAGACTCATCATGCACCTTTGGAAAGTAGCTGGTGCATTGCACAAGCCAAGGGGCATTCTCTTATAAGCATAAGTCCCAAAAGGACATGTAAAAGTAGACTTTTCCTGATCCTCAAGAGCTATATGAATCTGGAAATAACCTGTGTAACCATCTAGAAAGCAATAACCTCAGTAAAAGTAGTCTTTTCCTCATCCTCAAGATAGGCATATTTGAGGTGTGGAGGGAGAGGTTTCAATTCTAACTTTTGATCATGGGCAGGCTCTGGATTATCTGGAGCTTGTGAAAATGGCGAAGTGTCCTCACTGTCAGTTAAGAGGGTCCCCACACTGGGACCTTGTCCAGTGTGCCTCTCTTCAAACTCTTCTTTTTGAACTTCAGCCACACTTTCGTCTATGACATCACACTGGAAGATAGAACGATCTTCTGGGGGATTGTCAATGACCCCATTCAGATTGAAGATCACTGGTGGACGAAATTGTGATCACTATTCTTTAAGTTGTATTTTTATAGAATTTGAAATTGGCACGAGTGGACACAACTCCGTTCAACTAACCAGCAAGTGTACTGGGTCGTCCAAGTAATAAACCTTACGTGAGTAAGGGTCGATCCCACAGAGATTGTTGGTATGAATCAAGCTATGGTCACCTTGTAAATCTCAGTTAGGCAGATTAAATTGGTTTATGGGTTTTTGAAAATAGAAATAAGAAAATAGAAATAATAAAAGGGATAGAGCACTTATGCAGATTCATTGATGGGAATTTCAGATAAGCGAATGGAGATACTGTATGGCTCAAGAATGCTTGCTTTCCCACTGCTTCAACTCAATCCTTCTTACTCCTTTCCATGGCAAGCTGTGTATAGGGGTTCACCGTTCGACGATGGCTACTTTGAATCCTCTCGGGAAAATGATCCTCTGCGGCTGTCACTCGCATGGCTAATCGTCTGGAGGCATCACCTGGCCGAAGGCTACATCCCATCCTCGCAGTGAAAACTACACTCACGCGCTCTGTCACAGCACGGCTAATCACTGGTTGGTTCCCGCTCCTACTGGAATAGAATCCCTTTATTCTTTTGCGTCTGTCACTAACGCCCAGCACTTGCGAGTCTGAAGCACGTCACAGTCATTCATTACCGGAATCCTACTCGGAATACCACAGACAAGGTGAGACTTTCTGGATTCCCAGGATCCTACTCGGAATACCACAGACAAGGTGAGACTTTCCAGATCCTCATGAATGCCGCCATCTATCTAGCTTATACCACGAAGATTCTGTTGGGGAATCTAAGAGATATACATTCAAGCTCTGTTGCATGTAGAACGGAAGTGGTTGTCAATCACGTGCGTTCATAAGTGAAAATGATAATGAGCGTCACTTAATCATCACATTCATCATGTTCTTGGGTACGAATGAATATCTTGGAATAAGAATAAGAGAGATTTGAATAAAAGAAAATAGAATTGCATTAATACTTGAGGTACAGCAGAGCTCCACACCCTTAATCTATGGTGTGCAGAAACTCCACCGTTGAAAATACATAAGTAAAAGGTTCAGGCATGGCCAAATGGCCAGCCCTCATGATCTGAGAACTAATCGTCCCAAGATGTCTAATACACTGATAAAAAGTCCTATTTATAATAAACTAGCTACTAGGGTTTACATGAGTAAGTAATTGATGCATAAATCCACTTCCGGGGCCCACTTGGTGTATGCTTGGGCTGAGCTTGATCTATCCACGAGCTGAGGCTTCTCTTGGAGTTGAACTCCAAGTTATGACGTGTTTTGGGCGTTCAACTCCGGATCATGACGTTTTTCTGGCGTTTAACTCCAGACAGCAGCATGTACTTGGCGTTCAACGCCAAGTTACGTCGTCAATTCCCGAATAAAGTATGGACTATTATATATTGCTGGAAAGCCCTGGATGTCTAATTTTCAACGCCGTTGAGAGCGCGCCAATTGGAGTTCTGTAGCTCCAGAAAATCCATTTCGAGTGCAGGGAGGTCAGATTCCAACAGCATCAGCAGTCCTTTTGTCAGCCTTTTTCAGAGTTTCGCTCAAGTCCCTCAATTTCAGCCAGAATTTACCTGAAATCACAGAAAAACACACAAACTCATAGTAAAGTCCAGAAATGTGAATTTAACATAAAAACTAATGAAAACATCCCTAAAAGTAGCTCAAACTTACTAAAAACTACCTAAAAACAATGCCAAAAAGCGTATAAATTATCCGCTCATCACAACACCAAACTTAAATTGTTGCTTGTCCCCAAGCAACTGAAAATCAATTAGGATAAAAAGAAGAGAATATACTATAAATTTCAGAATATCAATGAATATTAATTATAATTAGATGAGCGGGACTTGTAGCTTTTTGCTTCTGAACAGTTTTGGCATCTCACTTTTTCCTTTGAAGTTCAGAATGATTGGCTTCTCTAGGAACTTAGAATTTTGGATAGTGTTATTGACTTTCCTAGTTAAGCATGTTGATTCTTGAACACAGCTACTTATGAGTCTTGGCCGTGGCCCTAAGCACTTTGTTTTCCAGTATTACCACCGGATACATAAATGCCACAGACACATAACTGGGTGAACCTTTTCAGATTGTGACTCAGCTTTGCTAGAGTCCCCAGTTAGTGGTGTCCAGAGCTCTTAAGCACACTCTTTTTGCTTTGGATCACGACTTTAACCACTCAGTCTCAAGCTTTTCACTTGGACCTTCATGACACAAGCACATGGTTAGGGACAGCTTGATTTAGCCGCTTAGGCCTGGATTTTATTTCCTTGGGCCCTCCTATCCATTGATGCTCAAAGCCTTGGATCCTTTTTACCCTTGCCTTTTGGTTTTAAGGGCTATTGGCTTTTTCTGCTTGCTTTTTCTTTTTCTTTCTATTTTTTTTCGCCATTTTTTTTCGCACAAGCTTTTGCTTTTCACTGCTTTTTCTTGCTTCAAGAATCAATTTCATGATTTTTTTCAGATCCTCAATAGCATTTCTCTTTGTTCATCATTCTTTCAAGAGCCAACAATTTTAACACTCATAAACAACAAGATCAAAAGACATATGCACTGTTCAATCATTCATTCAGAAAACAAAAAGTATTGTCACCACATCAATATAATTAAATTAAATTTAATGATAAATTCGAAATTCATGTACTTCTTGTTCTTTTGAGTTAAAACATTTTTATTTAAGAGAGGTGAAGGATTAATGGAATTTATTCATAGCTTTAAGGCATGGTTACATACTAATGATCATGAAGTAGAGACACAAAACATAGATAAACACAATATTAAAAACCGAAAACAGAAAGAAATAAAGAACAAGGAATGAATCCACCTTTAGTGGCGTCTTCTTCTTGAAGGACCAACAATGTCCTTAAGCTCTTCTATGTCCCTTCCTTGCCTTTGTTGCTCCTCCCTCATTGCTCTTTGATCTTCTCTTATTTCTTGGAGAATGATGGAGTGCTCATGATGTTCCACCCTTAATTGTTCCACATTGTGGCTCAAATCTTCTAAGGAGGTGTTGAGTTGCTCCCAATAGTTGTTGGGAGGAAAGTGCATCCCTTGAGGCATCTCAGGAATTTGTTGATGATGAGCTTCCTCATGAACTTCTTGAGAACCGTGCATGGTTTCTCTTGCTTGCTCCATCCTCTTCTTGGTGATGGGCTTATCCTCTTCAATGGGGGTATCTCCTTCTATGATAACTCCAGCTGAGTAACACAGATGGCAAATAAGGTGAGGAAAAGCTAGCCTTGCCATGGTGGAGGACTTATCGGCTATTTTGTAGAGTTCATTGGAGATGACCTCATGAACTTCTACTTCCTCTCCAATCATGATGTTATGAATCATGATGGCCCGATCCACAGTAACTTCAGATCGGTTGCTAGTAGGAATGATGGAGCGTTGAATGAACTCCAACCATCCTCTAGCCACAGGCTTGAGATCCAGTCTTCTTAGTTGAACTGGCTTGCCTTTGGAATCTATTCTCCACTGAGCTCCTTCCACACATATGTCCATAAGGACTTGGTCCAACCTTTGATTAAAGTTGACCCTTCTAGTGTAGGGGCGTTCATCTCCTTGCATCATGGGCAAGTGAAACGCCAACCTCACATTTTCCGGACTAAAATCTAAGTATTTCCCCCGAACCATTGTGAGATAGTTCTTTGGATTCGGGTTCATACTTTGATCATGGTTCCTAGTGATCCATGCATTGGCATAGAACTCTTGAACCATCAATATTCCGACTTGTTGCATGGGGTTGGTTAGGACTTCCCAACCTCTTCTTTGGATTTCATGTCGGATTTCCGGATACTCATTCTTTTTGAGCTTGAAAGGGACCTTGGGGATCACCTTCTTCTTTGCCACAACATCATAGAAGTGGTCTTGATGGCTCTTGGAGATGAATCTTTCCATCTCCCATGACTCGGAGGTGGAAGCTTTTGTCTTCCCTTTCCCTTTTCTAGAGGATACTCCGGCCTTAGGTGCCATTGATGGTAATGGAAAAACAAAAAGCTTATGCTTTTACCACACCAAACTTAAAATATTGCTCGCCCTCGAGCAAGAAAGAAAAGAAGAGAAGAAGAAGAAGAAGAAGAGAATATGGTAGAGAGGGAGAGAGGTGGGTTCGGCTAAGTGGGAGAAGATGGGTTTGTGTTGTGTGAAAATGAAGTTGAATTACTGGATCTGTTCACAAGTTACAACCCACTTAGTTCAAAGGGATTGGCGTCGGTGACAGGATGGTAATTCAACAGTTAACCCAATTACAAATTTTCTTTCAATCCTTCCAACTCAAGAGTTCCTTTTTAATCAATTCCCCATCAAGTAATAAAACTACTCACGCATTGTAAATAATAAATCCATAAAACATGAAAGGGAATAATAAAAAAAACATAGTTATTGAAATTGAAATTGAATGAAAAAGAAATAATCCTTGCATTAAATAATCATAAAAGTATCTGAATGACAAAATTAAACAAAAACAAGGAACATGGAAGAATAGAACCAAGTTAAGAAGACAAACTAGAGTGATGAAGTCTTGATGAGGAAATAACTCTTCTCAATGTTCCAATGCTAAGATCAATTAAAGATTAAAAATTAAAAACTAGAGAGAAAAACCTAAGAGAGAAAACTAGATCTCCAAAACTACTGAATGAATGTCTTTGTTTCTGCATATTCTCTGACTCTAGTCTGCTGTTCTGGGCCAAAAACTGGGCCGAAATAAGGTCCAAAAATCACCCCCAGCGAATTCTGCAGATTATGCAGATCGCACATGTCACGCGATCGCGTCATCCATGCGGACGCGTCACTTGCGCTTTTTCCTCGCCACACGTTCGCGTCGTCCACACTACCGCGTTGCTTGCTCTTTCCAATCCGCGCGGCCGCGTAAGCCATGCGGCCGCGTCACTTCTCGCTGGTTATCTCCTCAAACTCTTGTGTTCCTTCCATTTTTGCTAGCTTCCTTTCCAATCTCCAACTCATTCATGCCCTATAAAGCCTGAAACACTTGACACAAAGATCACGGCATCGAATGGAATAATGGAGAATTAAAATTAAATAATTAAGGTCTCTAGGGAGCAATTTTCAAACATGTACTAAATTTAGGAAGGAAATCTAAATGCATGCTAAATTAATGAATAAGTGGGTAAGGATCATGACAAAACCACACAATTAAACACAATATAAACTATAAAATAGTGGTTTATCAGTGACCAACGCGACCGCGTCACATTCTTCTAAAGCCCACTCATGCGATCGCATGCCCCATGCGATCGCGTCACTTAAAATTTGGCGCTAATAATAATTTGAACTGAGAGTTGTGCGAGCGCGAGGCTGCCCTTGCACCAGTAGCATGAATTGTGTCACGCAACCGTCTGATTGACGTGACCACGTCGAATGACTTAAAGTGCAAGTCACGCGACCGTGTACCCCACGCGTCAGCGTCGCTTGCGCCGAACAGCTTATCCTAATTTGCCACATATCTTATCTTTTCTTTCCAAATCCTAATTTTTCCCTCCCTCATTTCTCACTCACTTCTTTTCCTTCTCATTCTTCTTATCTTTTTATTTTACTTAATTTATTTGCATATTTCATTCATTGCATTTTAATTTAGTGCATATTTTTCTTTTCTTTTCTAAATTTATTTTTCCTTTGGTGTTGATTTTTTTATTTAACTGTTGCATCTTTTCTGGTATCATTTTGATGCTTAGTAACTTGTTTTACAATGTTGGGTAATGTTAATATTCTGTCAATGTCAATCTTTTATACCTGTATTCCTTTTGCATTGGCATGAACTTACATTGTCTTTCATTACCCACTCTCTTCCCCATTGTTGTACATTTTGTCCCACTGGCATGCCATGGCTTCTATTGTTTTCTCACGTACATGTTGAAGCTTCCATGTAAATGAGACCCTTATCATTTGGCATTAACCCAACCATACTTCATTTATTTTCTTATCTTTATTTCTGGGTTACTTTTCTTCCCTATTTTCTTTCAGGATGGCCACCCGGAAGGGAAGCGGAAGACGTTTACATGGGGAGAGAAGACAAGTCTATCTGCACAATCTTTGGAGAAAAGCATCAGTTGGAACAACCCGCCACCTGCACATCTTAGCATGCACCGAGGACTGTGCAATCTTTAAGTGTGGGGAGGTCGATACCAATCTCCATGGGTTAGTTATTTCCTATTTCAACACCAATGTTTTATTTTATTTGATAGTTCATTGTTGCATTTGCATATTTGTTTGATTTTTGCATATTTTACCACTTGGTTAAAGTAATAATTTCTTTTGCAAGAAACTTTTTATAGCATTTCACTAATTTGAATAAAATTTTTGTTACACTTGTTTGAAGTTGTATTTGGAACATGGTTTTTGAGCCAAAGAACACACAACCTGTGAGATTTTAAGCTTATTTACATGGTTACATAATTTAACCATAAAATTTTATTCTTGTGTGTTTTCTTCTCTATAATTGTAATCTTTGCTTTGTTCCATTTTATATGTCCAATATTTAATATATTTACATGCTTGCATATGATTGAGGCCATTGTTTAATTCTAGCTCAGTTATCCCAAAATTAGCCTACCTTTTACATTACCCTTGTTATCCCCTATTCATCTCTTTATAGTTTCTCTTGAGCTTAGCATGAGGGCATGCTATTGTTTAAGTGTGGGGAGGTTGATAAACCACTATTTTATGGTTTATCTTATGCTCAATTGAGTGGTTTTTATCAACTCTTTACCCACTTATTCATACTATTTGCATGAGTTTACGTTTTCCTTCCGGATTTTGTGCTATGATTGAAAACATGCTTCTTTGGTCTTATATTTGTTAATATTAATCCTCTTTTATTACCATTAGATGCCGTGATATGTGTGTTAAGTGATTTCAGAGATTACAGGGCATGAATGGCTCAGAGCATGGAAAGGAACCATGCAAAAGTGGAAGGAAAACAAGAAGTTGAAGAAATTGCTAAGCTGTCCAGCCTGACTTCTTCGCACTCAAACGACCATAACTTGAGCTACAGAGGTCCAAATGAGATGGTTCTAGTTGCGTTGGAAAGCTAACGTCCGAGGCTTCGCAACAATATATAATTTGTCATAGCTGCCTTGACGCAAGGTAACGCAAACGCGTGGATCACGCGGCCGCGTGACCTGGCAGGAACACAACCCACGCTAACGTGTGGACGACGCCTCCGCGTCACTCTTCCGCGACCTGTACGGACCAAAAAGCGCTGGGAGTGATTTTTGGACTGTTTTTGACCCAGTTTTCAGCCCAGAACACACAGATTAGAGGCTATAAAGTGAGGGAATGCATCCATTCATAATCATGCTTTCATAATTCACTTTCCATGATTTAGATTTAGTTTTGAGAGAGGTTTTCTCCTCTCTCTCTTTAGGATTAGGACTTAGTTTTAGGATTTTATTTTCTTCAAGGATTATCTTTTTACCAGGTTCAATGTTCTTTTGCTTGACAGTTATCTCTTATTTTCAGATACCATTAATGCTTGCTTGTATTAGTTATGTTGCCTATTTGGCTTATGCTACATTCATGTTATGATTTTCTTATTTAATGTTACTTGAGATATTTCAGTTCAATATTACTCTTTTTATTCATGTTATTGATCATTCCCAATCTAAAGATATTCTAATTCTGGTAGATTTAATTTACCTTTCCCTTTTTGGTCTTGGTTAAGAAATCAGTAACTCAGGAGTTATCTTAGCTCAACATAATTGATAACTGTTATCTTCACTAATTGAATTGAACTTCAACAATCCCAACCTTTTCTTTGGAAATAAATAGGATTTGAAGGTCAAACTAATTAGTCCCTTGACTTTCCTTTGCTTTAGCAAAGGTTAACTAAGTGGAATTAAGATTCAACTTTCATTATCATTGATAAGAATAACTAAGTTTGGACTTCCAATTTCTCATACCTTGCCAAAGGGTTTGCTTTACAGTATTTATTTATTTTAATTGTCATTTGAATTACTTGTCATACTTCTTCCTTATTTCCAAAACCACCAATTTTACCTTTTTCATAGCCAATAATAAGAACATACCTCCCTGCAATTCCTTGAGAAGACAACCCGAGGTTTAAATACTCGGTTATCAATTTTAAAGGGGTTTGTTACTTGTGACAACCAAAATGTTTGTATGAAAGGACTTTTGCTGGTTTAGAAGCTATACTTGCATCGGGAATTTATTCTGAATTCTAGACCATGCGAAAGTTCTCTCATCAACGTGAGATGCGCGACGTACAGCAGTTGCAGAAAAATGCTGAAGGTTATTTCGGGCCAGTTTTAGACCCAGTTTTCAGCGCAGAAACATAGACTCGAGCCAAAGAATAGTAGAGACTCAAGACACATTCTTATTACGCATACTTTTTAGTTTTAGTTTTGAATCTAGAGAGAGATTTCTACTACTTCCTCTAGGTTTTCTTCATATTCATAGTTTTTATTAGAGTTTTATTGCTTTTGCTTGTGATATTAAGAAGAGTCATCACCTCCGTTGAAGTCTCTATTATTCTAGTTTGTTTCCTTTGTCCCTTACTCTTCCATATCCTTAATTTTTGTTCAGAGTTACAATTGGATTATTTTTAGAATTTATTAATGCAAAGAACCATTTTTACTTTTAATTAATTTTCAGTTATTATTTATTATGTCTTCCTTTTATTCCCTTCTTAATTCTGTGAAAGTTATATTCATGTTAATAGAGTAGTTTCTCAACTTGATTGGGAGTTGATTAAGAGGAGAACCTTGAGTTGAATTACTCAAGTGTTAATCTTAATTGGGAGTTGTTAGCTGACTCTCTAGTCTCTGACTCTAATTCTTTCTTAGGAAAGGATTAGGACGCGAGTAATAGGGTTAGTTGGTTAGTTACTTGACTTTCCCTTATTATATAAGAGATGACCAAGTAGAACAACAACCTTTTAATATTACACTTGGGGAAATTCAACAAGGATAGAACTTCCGATTAATCTCCTCCCGGTCAAGGCTTTTATTTGAATTATATAAATTCTCTCGTTAATTTCCATTGCTTACATTTACTATTATTTATTTTTCTGTTTCTCAAACTCAAAAAAATCTCTTGGGAAACCTCTGAACAGTAAAGAGCAATCCCTCTACAACTCGTTGGGAGACGACCTGGGATTTATATTTCCAGTATTTTAATTCTAGATTTTGTGACAACCCCTTTTTAAATTAATAAGCGGATTTTAGTCGGTTAAGAATTGTACTTGCAATGCTGTTTTTCCCATGAATTCTTAATCAGCCAATTTCTGTCACATCAAGTCTCCATATTCCCTTGAGAAGATAGGAATGGTGGTCTATTGTTGAACCTATTCTGGGTTCTTCCACCTTGATTGTTGTTGAAGCCTTGCTGACGCTTCTGTTGATCCTTCCATGAAAGGTTAGTATGATTTCTCCATGAGGGATTGTGGGTGTTTCCATAGGTTTCTCCCATGTAATTCACCTCTTCCCTGGTGGATTGGTCAGGATCATAAGCTTCTACTTCAGAAGAAGCTTTTTGAGTGTTGTCAGATGCAACTTGCATTTTAGTCAAACGTTGAGAGATCATATTGATCTGTTGGGTCAAGATCTTGTTCTGAGCTAATATGGCATTCAAAGTGTCAACTTCAAGAACTCCTTTTTTCTAAAGTACCCTATTACTTATAGGTTTTTTTTAGAAGTTTACATAAACTGGTTGTTTGCAACCATGTCAATGAGTTCTCTTGCCTCTTCAGGCGTTTTCTTCCAGTTGTGTGATCCACTAGCAGAATTATCCAGTGACATCTTGGATATCTCAGAAAGGCCATCATAGAAGATGTCTAGTGTGGTCGAGTCTAAGATCATGTCGGGAGGATATCTTCTGATAAGTTACTTTTATCTCTTCCAAGCTTCATAGAGGGATTCACCCTCTTTTTGTCTAAAAGTTTGAACTTCCACCCTAGGTCTGCTCAACTTTTGAGGTGGGAAGAACTTGGTCAAGAATGCATTGACCACCTTCTCCCATGTGTTGTCAATAGTCTTTTTAGGCTGAGAATCTGACAACACTCTAACTCTGTTTCTTACAGCAATAGGAAAGAGCATAAGTTAATAGGCCTCAGAACTCACTCCATTGGTCTTGACTGTGTCACATATCTGCAAGAAGTCATATAAGAATTTATTTGGATCTTCCTGTGGAAGTCCATGGTACTGGCGGTCTTGTTGAACTAAGGTCACCAGTTGAAGTTTTAGCTCAAAGTTGTTAACTCCAATGGCAGGTGATGAGCGGATAATTTATACACTTTTTGGCATTATTTTTAGGTAGTTTTTAGTAGGTTCTAGTTACTTTTTAGTATGTTTTTATTAGTTTTGATGCAAAATTCATATTTCTGAACTTTACTATGAGTTTGTGTATTTTTTTGTGATTTCAGGTATTTTCTGGCTAAAATTGAGGGATTTGAGCAAAAATCTGATTCAGGCTAAAAAATGACTGCTGATGCTGTTGGATTCTGACCTCCCTGAACTCGAAATGGATTTTCTGGAGCTATAGGAGACCAATTGGCACGCTCTCAATTTCGTTGGAAAGTAGACATCCAGGGCTTTTCAGCAATATATAATAGTTCATACTTTGCTCGAAGCTAAACGACGTAAACTGGCATTTAACGCCAGTTCCATGTTCTATTCTGGCGTTAAACGCCAGAAACAGGTTACAAGTTGGAGTTAAATGCCCAAAACAGGTTACAACCTGGCAGTTAACTCCAAAAACAGCCCAGGCACGTGAAAATCTCAAGTCTCAGCCCCAGCACACACCAAGTGGGCCCCAGAAGTGGATTTCTGCACTATCTATCTCAGTTTACTCATTTTCTGTAAACCTAGGTTACTAGTTTAGTATTTAAACAACTTTTAGAGATTTATTTTGTACCTCATGAAATTTTAGATCTGAACTTTGTATCTTTGACGGCATGAGTCTCTAAACTCCATTGTTGTGGGTGAGGAGCTCTGCTGTGTCTCGATGGATTAATGCAATTATTTCTGTTTTTTATTTAAACACGCTTGTTTCTATCTAAGATATTTATTCACACTTCAGTATGATGAATGTGATGATCCGTGACACTCATCACCATTCTCAATCTATGAACGCATGCCTGACAACCACCTCTGTTCTACCTTAGATTGAATGAGTATCTCTTGGATTCTTTAATCAGAGTCTTCGTGGTATAAGCTAGAATCCATTGGCAGCATTCTTGAGAATCCAGAAAGTCTAAACCTTGTCTGTGGTATTCCGAGTAGCATTCAGGGATTGGATGACTGTGACGAGCTTCAAACTCACAAAGGTTGGGCGTAGTGACAGACGCAAAAGGATCAATGGATCCTATTCCAACATGAGTGAGAACCGACAGATGATTAGCCATGCGGTGATAGCGCACCTGGACCATTTTTACTGAGAGGACGCATGATAGCCATTGACAATGGTGATCCACCAACATACAGCTTGCCATAGGAGGAACCTTGCGTGCGTGAAGAAAAAGACAGGGGAAAACAGAGATTCCGAAGACAAAGCATCTCCAAAACTCTAACATATTCTCCATTACTGCATAACAAGTACTATTTAATCCATGCTTTTTATTTACTACCAATTAAAACTGAAATTTATTATTATCATGACTAAGAGTTACAAGATAACCATAGCTTGCTTCAAGCCGACAATCTCCATGGGATTCGACCCTTACTCACGTAAGGTATTACTTGGACGACCCAGTGCACTTGCTGGTTAGTGGTACGAGTTGTGAAAAGTGTGATTTATAATTTCGTGCACCAGCAGGTATAGAGATACTTCTGCATAGAAGTCAGAGGTAGTATTGGTGTAAGCACCAAGAACCTTTCTTGCCTCTCCTTCATGATTAGGTTCGGTTGCCGTTTTGTCATCTTCCTGTTCGAAATTTTCTAGGATGTTTCTTTCGAAGTGTTGTCCTTTAACTTGTTGTAAGCTCCTCCTTAAAGTCCTCTCAAGTTCAGGATCAAGATTAAAAAGAGGCTCCTTATCCCTTTCCTGGTCATAAATAAGAAAACATAGATACAACAAGAAAGGAAGCTTCTATGCTAGAGGACACAGAACTCCCAGTGAGATGTGAAGAAGACGAGAAAGAAGAATGAAGATAGAAGAAGGAGAAGAAGAATTCGAATATTAGAAGTAAAAAGAGAAACAAGAATTAAAATATTTTTTATTTTATTTATTAATTAAATTTGAAAATAAAGATTAATTAATTAAAAAGAATTGAAAATTAATTAATGAATTTCGAAAAAGAAGAGAGAGAAATAGAAGAGAATTTTCAAAAATTAGAGGAGATAAGAAGTAATTAAGAAGTTTTGAAAAAGAATAAAGAGGAAACAAATAACTAATTAAGAAAGGATTTGAAAACAATATAAGATAGAATATTAGAAAATATTTGAATTTAAAATTTGAAATTAGAAAAGATAAGATAAGAAATTGAAAAGATTTGAAAAAGATTTGATTTTAAAATTTGAAATTAGAAAAGATAAGATAAGCTAGGTAAGAAAGATAAGATAAGGAAGTTAAGAAAAGATAAGTTTTAAATTAAAAAGATTTGAAATCAAAATCAAAAAGTTTGTTTCTAATTTAAAAAGATTTGAAATTTAAATTTTAAAAGAAAGATAAGATAAGAAAGAATCAAACTTGAAAAGAAAAGATTTGAAAAGAAATTGAAGAAGATAAGATTGGAAATTTGATTTTTGAAAAAGATTTGATTTTGAAATTTGAAATTTGAAATTTAAATTTTGAATTTTGAAATTGAATTTTAAAATTTGAATTTGAAATAAGATAAGATAAGATTTTGAAAAAGATATGATTTTTTTAAAAGATTTGATTTTGAAAAGATTTGGATTTTGAAATTTAAAACTAAGATAAGATAATGATTTTGAAATTAAAATTTGAAAAATATGTTGTTGATTTTCTAAAATTAAATTAAAGAAAAGAAAAGATATTTTATTTTGATTTTTGAATTTAATGAAGAAAGAGAAAAACAACTAAATGACACCAAACTTAAAATTTTTAGATCTAAGACACTAAATTTTTGAAAATTGAAAGGAAAAACACCAAAAGATACCAAACTTAAAACTTTTAAGATCAAAACAAGAAGAAAAACAAGAACACTTTGAAGATCAAGAAGAACACCAAGAACAGAACTCAAAGAATTCAAAGAAAACAAGAACATGCAAAAGACACCAAACTTAAAATATTTGAAAACCAAAGACTTTAATTTCAAAAGTTTTAAAGAAAAGACACAAGAAGACACCAAACTTAAAGATTGACTCAAGACTCAAACAAAAAATACTAATTTTAAAAATTTTTAGAAAAGAAAAGACTCAAACCAAAAACAAAGATGAAATAAAGAAAAGAAAAGGTTTTTGAAAAATTTTTGAAATTTTTTCGAAAAAAGAAGAAGAAAATAAAAAGACTTAAACAAAATTAAAAACAATACCTAATTTAAGCAAAAAGATAATCCGTTAGTTGTCCAAACTCGAACAATCCCCAACAACGGCGCCAAAACTTTGGTGCACAAATTCCCACACTTTGTACAACTGAACCAGCAAGTGCACTGGGTCGTCCAAGTAATACCTGAGTGAGTTAAGGTCGATCCCACGAGGATTATGGTTTGAAGTAAGCTATGGTTATCTTGTAGATATTAGTCAAGCGGGTAGAAAAATTGTTGGATTTGTTTAAATGCATAAAAAAGATAAAGAAAACTTAACTCAGAAGTTGTGTAAACTGTGATAAGAAGATGGTTAAGGCTTGGAGATGCTTTATTCTTCTGGATTAATCCAGTCTTACTGTCTTCTTCAACTGTGAATGATTTCTTCTATGGCAGGCTGTATGTGATTAACGTAGGTTGAGAGGTTGCCAATGCTCCTCCAGATCTGAACCCCAGGTTAGTGTGGATCCATTCTGATTGAGGGTGAAGCTTCTGCAGTTCATTCTCCTTAGTGATCCTACTCAAAATGCACAGACAAGGTCAAATCTTCCAGATCAGAGAATGTTGCGCCTTTGGGTTCTAGCCTCTACCACAAAGACTCTAATCTTCCCATACTTTGGCTAAACTGGTGCCTCGAGAAGTCCCCAACAAAGTTGTGGATTAGCCGTCTAAGAGATGTATAATCAATCTAGTGGTTCAATGCTTTCCAGTTACGTATTCACACGAACCCAAGAAGAACACGGGTGGTTGTCGGGCACGCGGTCTTAGAATGAAGAACGAAGATACATCTTAGAATAGAGAATCAAACACGAATTGAGAAAGAACAGTAGTACGTTATTAATCCATAAAACTCAGCAGAGCTCCTCCCCTCAACCTAGGGGGTTTAGAAACTCATACTGAAGAGAATACAATATGAAAAATGTGAAAAGTGTCAAAAGGTCTTCTTTTTCAGATCATGTAAAATATCCCTTAAATACTAAACTAATGACTAAGATTACATAAAAAGGGTAAAACAGTCTTTTAGTGCTAAAATCCACTTCTGGGGCCCACTTGGTGAGTGTTTGGGATGAGCTTGATTGAGATCCATGTGCTAGGAGGGCTCTAGGGTGTTGAACGCTAGCTAGGGGCACCTCTTTGGGCGTTTGGACGCTGGTCTCCCCTTGGTAGGCGTTGGACACCTGCGCTGAGGTAGATGGCTGGCGTTGAATGCCAGTTTTGGACCTTTTATTTTGAAGCAAAGTATGGATTATTATATATTTCGGAAAAGCTCTAGATGTTTTCTTTCCATAGCCATTGAGAACGCTCCGTTTGGATGTCTGTAGCTCCGTAAAAGCTCTTTCGAGTGCAAGGAGGTCAGATTTAAACAGCATCTGCAATGCTTTCTCTGTCTCAGAATCAGACTTTTGCTCCAACTCCTCAATTTCAGCCAAAAAATACCTGAAATTGCATGAAAACACACAAACTCAAAGTAGAATAAAAAAATTTGAATTTTACACTAAAACCTATGAAAATATAATAAAACTTAAACAAAACATACTAAAAACTATATGAAATTGATGCCAATAAGTGTATAAAATATCCACTCATCATGTACGCGTGATCTACACGTACGCGTGGGAACCCATATCTCTCACACTTCTTTTCTTTTCTTATCTCCATTTCTTTCCTCGTTTTCTCTTCTCTTCTCTTCTTCCCCTTTTCCAACCATCATCTACCACCACCATTTACCAATGACCATTATTTTCTATAGTTAGTTAGTTAATTAGTTAGTTAGTTAGTTAGTTGGCTTAATTTTTGTTTTAAGTGATAAGTGTTGGATTAGTAATTTGATTTGCTGCTGATTACTACCTTGATGCTATTTTAGCATAATTTTTGTTGATATTCATTGTTGGATCTATTTATTGAGGTTATACTTTGTTGATTGGTATTGAGTTCTTCGTGCTTAATTTTGTGTATACCAAGTACTTTTGACTTTGCCTTCAAAGCTTTCTCAATCTTTTGAATTGTGTGATTTGGCCACCATGTGATTTGAATTCTTTAACTTTGATTGGGCGATTTCTTGATGTTGGATGATGTGCATTTATCATAATGCATTGAGTTGTTTGATCTTATGCATCCATATATTATGCTTATGCCTTAATGACATATTGACCCTTAATTGTTTAATTATGTGCTCAACATATACTTGAAACTAGTCCTTTTGGCATAATGCTTCAATTGTGAAATTGGATTGTAAGCTCACCTAGGGACATATTTTTGAATTTCTCATGCTATATGGACCATGCTTGCTATGCGATTGATTTTCAACTTATATCTCTCTTTTCTAAATTACATAGCACCCATGTTTTCCACTTTATGTCAATTAGGTGATGCAAACAAACTTCAATGTGTGTCATTGTTTGATATGTGAGCTCTGTATTTTATTTGGTTTATTAAGTTTCCTCGCACATCAATCAATGTCCTTTATCATCCATTTTACGATTACTTGATTCTTGCTTGAGTGCTTTTATGCTCCTTTACTAGTTGTTTGTCTTAACCTTAAAAGTTTTCTTTGAAATACCTCAAGCACACTAAAATGAGTGAGGTGTATGTTTCTTTTGTAATTGTGACATAGCTTTTCATGCTAGTGTGTGTGTTCTAAACCACGCGCAGCCAAGAATACACACACTATTTTTCTTAATGTCACACATTGATCCACTCACTTCATTCTAGTGATCATTACCTCATTCCAACAATCTACGCTTCCTTACTTTTGCATTTTATCATCATACGGTGTTATTTTCTATTTTTCATGGATGGTTCACCATAGGGAACAAGGAAAGCAGGAGAAAGAACACGCAACAACCGGTTGATACACCAGCTGAAGGTAGCAATCCGAAAAGTTTTAAGTGTGGGGGGTCGTCCGACCAATCGGCTGTTTTTGGGTGACAATTTCTAATCCCAACACTTTCACATTTTATTTTTCTTTTATTATTAGGTCTTTTAGAATTCTTAGTTGCATTTTCTAGGTTGCATATATATGTAATAATCTTAGTCAAAATAATGAAATTTTCCGAGAAAAAGATTCTAAATAGGGCATTGACATCCTAATTGATTTGGGTAAAAAATTTTCATGAAACACATAAAAAATCCTGAATTACATACTGTGGAACATTTTTTTGACCTAAGAACACATAAGCATTTGAGTTTTGAGCCTAATTGTGTGGTTATATCATATAACCACTATTTTCATTTTTTGTGTGTATTATTCTCTTTATATGATTGTAATATTTGATTTGTTTTATTCTTTATGTCCATTATTTTATGTATGAATGCTTTTATATGATTGAGGCCTTCATTCCAAATAGCTCACTTACACAAAAGGTATAAGAACCGCAATTAATCGAACCGGTTAATTAAGTGGTTAGATTGCCAAATTTGATTTTGGAAAGTTAGAGTGAGAATTTGAGGTTTTAAACCTCATTTTTGGACTCAGTGGGTCTTTCTAAGTCAGAAAATGTGTTTTCTGCAAAAAATCGTGAAAAATTACGAACCGGCATTTGAACCAATTGAACCGGTTCAAGTCTGCCCCATGTTGCACGAGAAAAAGTAAAAATGGTCAAAAACCTTAGAAAAAAAGTAGAAATGGAAAACTGGGCATTAATTTAAAAGGTTTGGCCCGAAGTTGGGCCAAACGGACAAAAAATGCTAACGGGTTGAACCGGACCCAAGTTGGGCCCAAGTCCAACATATATAAAGGTTCATTTAATGAACCCTAACCTCATAAACACACACACACACACACACATTTCAGAATTTGAGAAAGGGAGGAGAGGAACCAGAAAACCCTTTTCACCTCAATCTTCCCAAGCTCATATCTTGAGCTATAGAGCTCCGATTTGCATGCCGTCAGCGGATACGCGTTCTTTGCGAAGAGCTCTACAAAACCCATCCAAGAAACTTTAGAGGTAAGCTCGAAATCCTCCCAGTTATTCTCTTCAAAATTTCGGGTACCTAGGGTTTTTGGCTAAATGAGTTTTTGTGATTCTTGGTGTTCAGGTTCACTTTAATCCTTGCTTAGCTTTGGGTTTTGACATCCAAATCTGTGAAAAAGGTAAGAGGCTTTGAAATCTTGTGAACTTTTGATTTATGATGAGCCCTAGGTTGATTTTGTGGTGATTTATATGTATATAGCTTGATTATTGTGAGTTTGGAGCTTGATTGGTGCTTGTTGGAGCTACATTGGTGGTTGAATTTTGGTTGAAAGCTCACTGGGTTCATATTGGGAATCGGCCATGGTTTGATTTCATTTCCTCTATGTAGTATATAATATTCATGGACACTTAAGCTAGTGACCTGGTGCACAAAGTTGTGATCACACTTTTCACAACTCCACACAACTAACCAGCAAGTACACTCGGTCGTCCAAGTAATACCTTACGTGAGTAAGAGTCGATCCCACAGAGATTACCGCCTTGAAGCAAGCTATGGTTATCTTGTAACTCTTAATCAAGAGATTAATGATAGAAAGGATTTTGTTGCAAAAAGTAAAAGAGCATGAAATGAATGATACTTGTTATTCAGTAATGGAGAACAGGTTGAGGTTTCAGAGATGCTCTGTGATGCACGGAAACTTGTCTTTCAACAAATTTCCCTTCAGCAAGTATACCGAATTGTCGTCAAGTAAAAATTCACAATAGAGTGAGGTCGAATCAACAGAGATTAACGGATTAAGTAATCAATGGTTAATTGATTATCCTAGTTAGACGAATCATATTGGAGTGATAAGTGACAAGGAAATGTAAATGGCATAAAAGTAAAGAAAGCAATAAAGTGCAAAAAAGTAAATGGCAAGAAAGTAAATGACTATAAAGTAATTGTAAAAACTAAAAATAAAATGAACATTAGGATCAAGAGATATTGCAATCCTCCGGATCAAGTTCATTCTAGTAAAATCAAGAGAAAAGAAAGAAGTAGAAGAATGGAAACTACAATTGATCCATTAAATGCAATAGAGCTCTCTAACCTAATGAAAAGAGTTAGTTGTTCATTAGTTGACACTTGTGGGCTTGCTTGCTTGAGGTTGGGTGGTCCTTGAAAGAGAAGTGAATAAAGTTGAGGTCCAGGTGGTAATCATTAGTGTTACCGTCAGCCATACCAATGCTACAAGTGTGGCGTTAGTGCTGAAGTTTGTGTGGCTAACGTCACACTTGCTACCCAGTTGGTGTTTTTGGGGCTTAGAAGATGCCTATTGTTTGTGCTCCAATTGCATGCCCACTATAGACCATTATATATCGTTGAAAATCTATGAATGTCAGCTTTCTAACGCAACTAGAATTATCTCAATTGGACCTCTGTAACTCACGTTATGCTCCTTTCAAGGGAACAGGGTCGCTGGCATAGTCGCTGGCGTTATTGGCAAAAGTGAGTGCCAATAACGTTAGCGTTTAGGGGATAAATATTGCCAGGTTCTAGAGCTCAAACTTAATGTCCTCCCCATACTATTATATATTTTTGGAAAGTCCTGGATGTCTACTTTCCAACGCTTTTTGAAGCGCATCATTTGGAGCTCTACAGCGTGAGTTACATTTCTTGGAAGGTGAAGAGGTCAGCTGGCCTTACTACAGGTTGATACCATGTTCATCTTTGCACTTTCGGGACAGATGTTCTCCATCAAATTTAGTGTTCACCATGTAGTGCCATATATTCTTGAAAAGCTCTGGAATCCTACTTTCCAATGCCACTGAAATCACCTCATTTGGAGCTTTGTGGCTTAAGTTATTTTTGTTTTAAAAAGGCATGGTCAGGCTGCCGGGGGAGATTTTGCCCACGTTAGTGGCACTAACGTGGCCACTAACGTAGGCCTTCTTTGCTTCGCAAACGTTAGTGGCGTTTACTTTTTCTACTAACTTTCACAGCTGCCTCCTTTCTTCCACGTTAATGCCCACGTTAGTGGCACTAACGTGGGTGTTCTTGGCTTCGCAAACGTTAGTGGCGTTCACTTTTTCCACTAACGTTGGAGTTTCCCTTTCCTTCCACGTTACTTCCCACGTTAATGTAACCAACGTGGAAACTAACGTGGGTCTTCTTGCCCTTCGCTAACGTTAGTGGTGTTTACTTTTACCACTAACGTTCCATGCTCTCCTTCTTCAAAGTTAATGCCATTAACTTTCTCACTAACATTGGGGTTTCTCTTTTCTTCCACGTTAATGGCCACGTTATTGCTTAACGTAGCCACTAACGTGGCTCTTCTTTGCTTCTTTTGGTCTGAAATCAAACAAACAAGGTGTATCAAAGTAACATACAAGACAAACTACATTATACTAAGTGTGCTAATAATGCCCACAATCATAACTTCACTTAGTGTGATCTATTTCATCATATTTACCTTGTATATTAACTAAAATTTCACCTATACTTGAGATTTTGTTTCATGAAGAGATTTTTCATGCTATTACTCATTTATTGGCAAAATTTGTATGAAAACTAACTAAAACCTACTGAAATAACTATAAAAAAAACAGGCAATGATGCACCCGCATCACTCTATCTTCTGAATCTTTGCTTTCCTACTGTCTTCCTCTCTCAAACGCGCAAGGCTCCTTCTATGGCAGGCTGTATGTTGGGGGATCCCCATTGTAAATGGCTACCATCTGTCCTCTCAGTGAAAATGGTCCAGGTACAGTTTCTGTACGGCTAATCATCTATCGGTTCTCACTTGTGTCGGAATAGGATCTCTTTATCCTTTTGCACACTGTCAATGCGCCCAACATTGGTGAGTTTAAAGCTCATCATAGTCATCCCTTTCCAGACCCTACTCGGAATACCACAGACAAGGTTTAGACTTTCTGGATCTCAGGAATGCTGCCAATTGTTTCTAGCCTCTACCACGAAGGTTCTAATCTCACGAATTCAAATACTCTGTTGTCAGGAAAGGCAAGTCAAATTTGTGGATCAGAAACCTAAGAGATACGCACTCAAGCTGTCGCCCAATGGCTACGTTGAGCTCAGATAGAACGGAAGTGGTTGTCAAGCACGTGTTCATAAGTTTGCGAATGATGATGATTGTCACGGATCATCACCTTCATCATATTGAAGTACGAGTGAGTATCTTAGAGCGGAAGCAAGCGTGATTAAATAGAAAACAGCAGTAATTGTGTTAATTCGTTGAAACACAACAGACCTCCTTACCCCCACCTATGGGTTTTAGAGACTCATGCCGTAGAAGATACAATATGAAATGTAAAAAATGTCATAAGTCCCCAAATGAATCTCTAAAAGCAGTTTTTATACTAAACTAGTAACCTAGGTTTACAGAAAATGAGTAACTAAGTGCAGATAGTGCAGAAATCCACTTCTGGGGTCCACTTGGTGAGTGTTTGGGCTGAGCTTTAAAGCTTTCACGTGCATAGGCCATTCTTGGAGTTAAACGCCAGCTTTGGTGCTAGTTTGGGCGTTTAACTCCAGTTTTGGTGCCAGTTCTGGCGTTTTATGCCTGAAAAGGGTTTCTGGCTGGCGTTTAACGCCAGTTTGAACCATCAAATCTCGGAAAAAGTATAGACTATTATACATTGCTGAAAAGCTCAAGATGTCTAATTTCCAACTCAATTGAGAGCGCGCAAATTGGGCATTTGTAACTCCAGAAAATCCATTTCGAGTGCAGGAGGGTTAGAATCCAACAGCATCTGCATTCCTTTCTCAACCTCTGAATCAGATTTTTGCTCAGGTCCCTCAATTTTAGCCAGAAAAAACCTAAAATTATAGAAAAAATACACAAACCCATAGTGAAGTCCAGAAATGTGATTTTTGAATAAAAATTAATAAAAACATAACAAAAAGTGAATAAAACATGCTAAAAACTATATGAAAACACTACCAAAAAGCGTATAAAATATCCGCTCATCACAACACCAAACTTAAACTGTTGCTTGTCCCCAAGCAACTAGACAAATAAAATAGGATAAAAAGAAGATTATGGTGCAATAACATCTCAGAATCTTTAATGAAGCACAAATTCAAATTAGATGAGCGGGGCTTAGAGGCTTTTTACTTCTGAATAGTTTTGGCATCTCACTTTATCATTTGAAGTTCAGAATGATTGACATCCATAGGAACTCAAAATTTAGATAGTGTTATTGATTCTCCTAGTTACGTATGTTGATTCTTGAACACAGCTACTTATGAGTCTTGGCTGTGATCCTAAGCATCTTGTTTTCCTGTATTACCACCAGATACATAAATGCCACAGACACATAACTGAGTGAACCTTTCCAGATTGTGACTCAGCTTTGCTAGAGTCCCCAGTTAAAGGTGTCTAGAGTTCTCAAGCACACTCTTTTGCTTTGGATCACGACTTTAACCACTCAGTCCTAAGCTTTTCACTTGGACCTTCATGACACAAGCACATGGTTAGGGATGGCTTGATTTAGCAGCTTAGGCCAGGATTTTATTTCTTTGGGCCCTCCTATCCACTGATTCTCAAAGACATGGATCCTCTTTACCCTTGCCTTTTATTTTAAAAGGTTACTGGCTTTTTCTGCTTGCTTTTTTTTTCTTTCTTTTTTTCACCTATTTTTTTTAGTTTTTTTTTCAAGCGTTGTATTTTTCACTGTTTTTTCTTGCTTTAAGAATCAATTTTATGATTTTTTAGATTATCAATAACACTTCTCTTTTTTCATTATTCTTTCAAGAGCCAACAATTTTAACATTCATAAACTTCACTATAAAAAATATGTATTGTTCAAGCATTCATTCAGAGAGCTAAAGTAATACCACCACATATAAATAACTTGAATTTTTCTTATTTTGTACTCAAAATATTTGCACCCTTGTTCTTCTAAAAAAATCTACTATTTTATTCATGTTTGATGATGATAAGAGGAGTAAATTATACCCAAATTGAAAAAATAACACTAATGCTCATGCAACTCTAATACTAATACTCATGCAATCCTAAAATAGGTCTCTAATAACAGAAGTTATCACAAACTTAGGACTCAACAACCTTTATTTTGAGAGGGAGATGTTCCCTCAATCTGTGGGACGGCTAGCTCATCAAAGGACAGCTTCTGGCACTTTAGCTCCTGTATCTCACTCCCTTGCTTCTCCTGTTCTTTAAGCAGTTTGCAGAGCATGCTATTCTGATTCTGCTGCTCTTCTTTGAGTTGATCCATAGTTTCTTTCAGCTTGGTGATAGATGCTTCTAAGCGGGCACAATAGTCAAATTGAGGAATTTCCAGGAGGAGCTCATGTGCCCTCCTCTTGATGAGGTTGTCTTGAACTTGAGGTCCATCCATTACCTTTTTGGTGATTGGGCATTCAACTGGGATGTACTCATCCACTTCTATCTTCACCCCCGCATCTTTACATAACAGACTGATCAAGCTTGGGTAAGCCAATTTGGCCTCAGTAGATTCCTTGTTTGCAAATATGTAAATCTCACAAGGAATCAGCTAATGAACCTCCACTTCTTTTTCTAGCATAATACAGTAAATCATCACTGCCCTTTTGACAGTGACTTCAGACCGATTACTGGTGGAAAGTATAGAACGCACAATAAAATCCAGCCAGCCCCTAGCAACTAGTTTGAGATCTCCTCTCTTCAGCTGGTTTGGGACACCTTTTGAGTTGGTTATCCACTTGGTTCCAGGGAGGCATATGTCCTTTAGAACTTGATCCAACTTTTTATCTTTAGCCATTCTCCTATTAAAGGATTCTAGATCATCTTGTAGCTGAGGAAGTTTGAGGACTTCTCTCACTTTATCAAGATAGAAGTAAATAACCTTTCCTCTGACCACAGTCCGAAAGGTGTGGAAGGCAGTTCCCTCCATTCTTTGCTTATTTTTCTTCTACAGATTTGCATAGAATTCATGGATCATGTTTCTTCCAACATGTATCTCAGGATTAGCCAGGATTTCCCAGCCCCTGTTTCAAATCTGCTCTTGGATCTCTGGATATTCGTCTTCTTTCAGATTAAATTTAACTTCCGGGATAACTGATCTTTGGCACACAATTTTGAAGTAATGGTCTGCATGTTCTTTACTGCAGAACCTCTCATGTATCCAAGGTTTTAGATTGTTTTCTTTCTTGCCTCTTGGAGTGGTTTGTTTTCCTTTAGGGGCCATGATCTTGATCTGTTTTGACTCAGTGATCACGAAAAAACATACCAAACTTAAAGGTTTGCTTGTCCTCAAGCAAAAGAAAGAAAGAAGAGGAAGAGAGGGAGAGATAGATTCGAATGATGGGTCTAGGAAGGTGGCCGAATGTATTTTAAAAGGGAGGGAGGGAATGGGTTTCAAATTTTTTGAAAAAGAAAAGATAGAAAGATATGATTTGATAAAAGATAAACATGATGTGAAAAAGATAGGATTTAAAAATTTAAAAGATATAAAAGAGATATGAGGAGGTAAAATCTGAATTTTTGTTAATGCATAAAAAATAAAAGATAATATGGATGAATGAAGAAGATTTGGGAAGGAATTGGAGAGATAAATGAGTTTTAAAAGATGTTTTGAAAAAGAATTGAAAAGGAATTGCACAGATTTTATAAGATTATTAATTTTTTTGAAATGAAATGGGGATTGAAAGATGAAGATTTGTAGTATTTTTATGCAGAAAATTATGAATTAAAATAAGAAATTTGAAAAAAATTTGAATTGGAAACGAAATTCCCTCCCGCTTGCTGTTTTGGCGTTAAACGCCCAGAATGATAGCCATTCTGGCATTTAACGCCCATCTGGTGGCCATTTTAGGCGTTTAACGCCCATCCAGGTACCCTGGCTGGCGTTAAATGCCAGAAAGCCTTTGTCACTGGGCGTTTTTCTAAACGCCTAGAATGGTACCTTTACTGGCGTTAAACGCCTAGAATGATAGCCATTTGGGCATTTAACGCTCAGTTTGCTACCTTTACTGGCGTTTAAATGTTAGTAAGCTTCTTTTCCATTGGCTTCTCTATTTTTTCTGTTCTGGACTCTTCTGTTACTCTGTAAAGCTCTGCAATTGACCATATACCTTAAAAATAAACTATATTAAACTCGTATAATTTTTATTTGAATAACAACACCTTTGCTAATGGATGGGTTGCCTCCCAGCAAGCGCTTCTTTACTGTGTTTAGCTGGACTTTATTGAGCTTTAATCCAATCTCAGTCTTGAGCATTCTTGCTCAAAATTGCCTTCAAGATAATGCTTAACTCTCTGTCCATTAACAATGAACTTTTTGTTAGAGTCAATATCCTAAAGCTCTACATATCCATATGGTGACACACTTGTAATCACATATGGTCCCTTCCACCGGGATTTCAGTTTCCCAGGGAACATCTGAGCCTAGAGTTAAATAGCAGAACTTTCTGTCCTGGCTCAAAGACTCTAGATGATAGCTTTCTGTCATGCCACCTTTTTGCTTTCTCCTTGTAAATTTTAGCATTTTCAAAAGCATTGAGTCTAAACTCCTCTAGCTCATTCAACTGGAGTAATCTCTTTTCTCCAGCTACCTTAGCATCAATGTTTAGGAACCTGATTGCCCAGTCGGCCTTGTATTCCAGTTTCACTGGCAGATGACAGGCTTTTCCAAACACAAGTTAGTATGGAGAAGTTCCTATAGGAGTCTTGAATGCGGTTCTGTATGCCCACAGAGCATTATCCAGACTTCCTGCCCAATCCCTTCTATGGGTATTTACAGTCCATTCCAGGATTTGTTTTAGTTCTCTATTTGAGATTTCAGCCTGCCCATTTGTCTGTGGATGATATGGAGTTGCTACTTTGTGGTTAATTCTGTATCAGATCAAAGCAAAGTCAAGCTGTTTATTGCAGAAATGAGTGCCTCCATCACTGATCAATACTCTAGAGACACCAAACCTGTTGAAGATATGCTTCTGGAGGAATTTCAGAATTGTCTTAGTATCATTAGTGGGTGTTGCAATTGCCTCTACCTATTTAGATATATAGTCTACTGCCACCAGAATATAAGTGTTTGAATATGATGGTGGGAAAGGTCCCATGAAGTCAATACCCCATACATCAAACAACACAATCTCTAAGATCCCTTGTTGAGGCATGGCATAACCCTGAGGCAGATTACTAGCTCTCTGGCAACTGTCATAGTTACGTACAAACTCTCGGGAGTTTCTATAGAGAGTAGGCCAATAGAAGCCACATTGGAAAACCCTTGTGGCTGTTCGCTCACCTCCAAAATGTCCTCCATATTGTGATCCATGGCAGTGCCATAGGATCTTTTGCGCCTCTTTTCTAGGTACACATCTACAGATCATTCCGTCTGCACACCTCTTAAAAAGATATGGTTCATCCCACAAATAGTACTTTGCATCAGAAACCAATTTTTTTGTTTGCTGCCTACTGTACTCTTTGGGTATAAATCTCATAGCTTTATAGTTTGCATTGTCTGCAAACCACGGTGCTTCCTAAATGGCAATCAATTGCTCATCCGAAAAGGTTTCAGAGATCTCAGTATGAAGGAGGGACGCTCCTGCTAATGGTTCTATCCGGGACAGGTGATCGACTACTTAGTTCTCTATCCCTTTTATGTCTCTTATTTTTATATCAAACTCTTGCAGAAGCAACACCCATCTTATGAGTCTGGATTTTGAATCCTGCTTTGTGATGAGATATTTTAGAGCAGTATGGTCAGCGTACACAATCACTTTTGATCCTACAAAATAATACCTGAACTTGTCAATGGCATAAACCACTGCAAGCAACTCCTTCTCTGTGGTTGTGTAATTATTCTGTGTGTCATTTAAAACACGACTAGCATAATAAATGACATGCAGAAGCTTGTCATGCCTCTGTCCTAATACTGCACCAATGGCATGGTCACTGGCATCACACATTAGTTCGAATGGTAAAGTCCAGTTTGGTGCAGAAATGATTGGTGCTGTGACTAGTTTGGCTTTCAGAGTCTCAAAGGCCTGCAGACACTCTGTGTCAAAGACAAATGGTGTGTCAGCGGCTAGTAGATTGCTCAGAGGTTTTACAATTTTCGAAAAATCCTTTATAAACCTCCTATAGAACCCTGCATGCCCTAGAAAGCTTCTGATTGCCTTAACATTGGCATATGGTCGTAATTTTTCAATTACCTCTACCTTAGCTTGATCCACCTCTATTCTCTTGTTTGAAATTTTGTGCCCAAGGACAATTCCTTCAGTCACCATAAAGTGACATTTCTCCCAGTTTAAAACCAGGTTAGTCTCTTGGCACATTTTCAGAACAAGTGCTAGATGGTCAAGACAGGAACTGAATGAGTCTCCAAATACTGAGAAGTCATCCAAAAAGACTTTCAGAAATTTCTCCACCATATCAAAGAAGATAGAGAGCATGCATCTCTGGAAGGTTGCAGGTGCATTGCACAGCCCAAATGGCATCGTTCTGTAGGCGAATACTCCAGATGGACATGTGAATGCTGTTTTCTGTTGGTTTTGGGGATCTACTGCAATTTGGTTGTAGCCTGAATAGCCATCCAAAAAGTTGTAGTAATCATGACCTGCTAGTCTCTCTAGCATCTGGTCTATGAATGGTAAAGGGAAATTATCTTTTCTGGTGGCTATATTGAGCCTTCTATAGTCAATACACATACGCCACCCTGTAACTGTTCTTGTAGGAACCAGTTCATTCTTTTTATTATGAACCACTGTCATGCCTCCCTTCTTGGGGATAACTTGGACAAGGCTCACCCAGGGGCAATCAGAAATAGGATAAATAATCCCAGCCTCTAGTAACTTAGTGACCTCTTTCTGCACCACCTCCTTCGTGGTTGGATTCAACCGCCTCTGTGGTTGAACCACTGGTTTAGCATCATCCTCCAATAGGATCTTGTGCATGCATCTGGCTGGGTTAATGCCCTTAAGATCACTTATAGACCACCCAAGAGTTGTCTTGTGTGTCCTTAGCACCTCAATTAGTGCTTACTCTTCCTATGGCTCTAAAGCAGAGCTTATGATTACCAGAAAAGTGTCATTTTCTCCCAAAAATGCATATTTCAAGGATGGTGGTAGTAGTTTGAGCTCGAGCTTAGGAGGCTTCTCCTCTTCCTGAGGAGTTTTCAGAGGTTCTTCTGTTTTCTCTGGTTTTTCCAGATCAGGCTGAACATCTTTAAAAATGTTCTCTAGCTCTGATTCGAGACTCTCAGTCATATTGACCTCTTCCACCAGGGAGTCAATAATATCAATGCTCATGCAGTCTTTTGATGTGTCTGGATGTTGCATAGCTTTGACAGCATTCAACTTAAACTCATCCTCATTGACTCTCAAGGTTACCTCCCCTTTTTGAACGTCAATGAGAGTTCGTCTAGTTGCTAGGAAAGGTCTTCCTAGAATGATAATTGCACTCTTGTGCTCCTCCATTTCCAACACTACAAAGTCAGTGGGAAAGGCAAATGGCCCAACCTTGACAATCATGTCCTCAATTATGCCTGATGGCATTTTAATAGAGTCATCAGCAAGTTGGAGACATATTCGGGTTGGTTTGACTTCTTCAGTCAAACCCAGCTTTCTGATAGTGGATGCAGGTATTAGGTTGATACTTGCACCAAGATCACACAGAGCCGTCTTGGTACAAGCAAGCACCCTCTAATGTGCATGGTATCATAAAGCTTCCGGGATCCTTAAGCTTCTCTGGTAAGCTTTTCAGAATGACTGCACTGCATTCTTCAGTGAGAAAAACTTTTTCAGTTTCTCTCCAATCCTTCTTATGACTTAAGATCTCTTTCATGAACTTAGCATAAGAGGGTATTTGCTCAAGTGCTTCTGCAAACAGAATCTTTATTTCAAGAGTCCTGAGATAGTCCGCAAAGCAGGTAAATTGTTTATCCTGTTCCGCTTGGTAGAGTTTCTGAGGATAAGGCATCTTGGCTTTATATTCTTCAACCTTAGTTGCTGCAAGTTTATTACCTACAGAAGTGGTTGGAGAAGCCTGCTTAAGGGGGTTGTTATTAGCACTTGCAGGTGTCTGATCCCTCATTAGCATTTGAACGCCCGAACTGGGTACTTTTTGGGTGTTTAACGCTAGGTTTCTGCCCTGTTCTAGCATTTGAACGCCAGAACTGGGTGCTTTTTGGGCGTTTAACGTCAGGTTGCTGCCCTTTTCTGGTGTTTGAACGCCAGAATCATTCCTCTCTGGGCATTTACTGTCCTCAGAGGGATTTTGGACAGTGAATTTTTTATCCTCTGTCAGCTGTTCTTTTCTTGGCTTTCTGCTGCTTTGAGTTGATGCATTTAATGTCTTTTCACTCCTTAAATGAACAGCTTGGCATTCTTCTGTTATCTGTTTAGATAACTGCTATTTTGTCTGATTCAATTATTTTTCTACATTCTGGTTAACATCTTTGGTCTCTTATAGCATCTCCTTAAATTCTGCTAACTGTTTTGTTATAGAAAATAGATGCTGACTGAATTCAGCAACTTGTTCTAAGGGACTAAGTTTAGTGGATACTGTTTTAGCCTCTTTTTCATGGAGGACTCACTACTTAAGTACAGATGCTAATTTCTAACAACCATATCTATGAGCTCTTGAGCCTCTTCAATTGTCTTTCTCATGTGTATAGATCCACCAGCTGAGTGGTCTAGAGATATATAGGCCTTTTCTGTAAGCCCGTAGTAGAAGTTGTCTAACTACACCCACTCTGAAAATATTTCAGAGAGGCATTTCCTTAGCATCTCCATGTACTCTCCCAGGAATCATAAAGGGATTCACTATCCTCTTGTTTAAAACCTTGGATGTCCAGCCTTAGCTGTGTCATCCTTTTGGGGGGGAAATATTGATTCAGAAATTTGTTTGATAACTGTTTCCAGGTTCTTATGCTAGCTTTGGGTTGGTTGTTTAACCACCTCTTAGCTTGGCCTTTTACAACAAATGGAAACAGCAATAATCTGTAGACATCCTGATCCACTTCCTTATCACGTACTGTGTCAGCAATTCGTAAGAACTGTGCCAGAAACTCAGTAGGTTCTTCCTATGGAAGGCCGAAATACTAGCAATTTTGCTGCACCATGATAATGAGTTGAGGATTTAACTCAAAAATACTGGCTCTGATAGAGGGTATCCAGATACTACTCCCATATGAAGCAGTAGTGGGGTTAGATATGACCCCAGAGTCCTTCTGGACGGTTCATTTCCACTTAGGTCCATGATGGAGAAAGGAGAATGATGTGAATTGTAAATAAACAATTTTCTCTCTCTTTTTTTTTGAAAACCGAAATTAGAAGAAAAAATAAAATAAAATAAAATAAATGAAAAATTGAATATAAGTTTCAAAACTTAAGAAGAGAAAAAGAGATAAAAGAAATTAGAAAACTAAATTAATTAATTAATTAAAAAGATTTGAAAATTTTTTTGTGTGGATTTTTGAAAAAAAAATAAGGAGAGAGAAAGTGGTTAGGAAGTTTTGAAAAAGATATGTCATAAAATTAAAGATACTTGAAAATTAATACTTGTAAGAAAATGAATAAAAGAAAAGATTTGAAAAAGATATGATTTAAAATTTTAAAGATTGAAACTTTCTTAACAAGAAAACACCAAACTTAAATTTTTTTCAATCAAACTAATAAAATGGGGTAAGTAATTCAAAAATTTAAAAAGAAAAAGGATTATGAAAAAATTTTATAAAAGATTTTCGAAAAATATAAAAAAAAGTTGAAAAAGAATTTATTTTGAAAAAGATTTAAAAAGATAAATTTTAAAAATTGAAATCTTGACTTGACTAACAAGAAACTACCAAATTTTTAAAAATTTTGACTAAGTCAACCTAAGGGATTCAAAAATGATGAGTAAATAAAGGAAAAGACATATATATATATATATATATATATATATATATATATATATATATATATATATATATATAAATATATGAATTTAATGAGAAAAGAGAAAAACAACAAAATGACACCAAACAAGAAAATTCAAAGATCAAATAGAGAAAATTATCAAGAACAATAATAACATGCAATTGACCCCAAACTTAAAACATGAAACAAAATTTCAAACAAAAGACTCAATTTATTGACTCTAAACCAAAAAAAATAAATTATTCCTAATCTAAGCAACAAGATGAATCGTCAATTGTCCAAACTCAAACAATCTCTGGCAACGGCGCCAAAAACTTAGTGCACGAAATTGTGATCACACTTTTCACAACTCCGCACAACTAACCAGCAAGTGCACTGGGTCGTCCAAGTAATACCTTACGTGAGTAAGGGTCGATCCCACGGAGATTACCGGCTTGAAGCAAGCTATGGTTATCTTGTAACTCTTAGTCAGGAGATTAATGATAAAAAGGATTTTGTTGCAAAAAATAAAAGAGCATGAAATGAATGATACTTGTTATTCAGTAATGGAGAACAGGTTGAGGTTTTAGAGATGCTCTGTCTTCTGAATCTCTGCTTTCCTACTGTCTTCCTCTCTAAAATGTGCAAGGCTCCTTCTATGGCAGGCTGTATGTTGGTGGATCATCGTTGTCGATGGCTACCATCCGTCCTCTCAGTGAAAATGGTCCAAGTACAGTTTCTGTCTGGCTAATCATCTGTCGGTTCTCACTTGTATCGGAATAGAATCACTTTATCCTTTTGCACACTGTCACTGTGCCCAACATTCGTGAGTTTGAAACTCGTCAAAGTCATCCCTTCCCAGACCCTACTCGGAATATCACAGACAAGGTTTAGACTTTTCGGATCTCAGGAATGCTGCCAATTGATTCTAGCCTCTACCACAAAGGTTCTAATCTCACGAATTCGAATACTCTTTTGTCAGGAGAGGCAAGTCAAATTCGTGGATCAGAAACCCAAGAGATACGCACTCAAGCTGTCGCCCAATGACTACGTTGAGCTAAGATAGAACGGAAGTGGTTGTCAAGCACACGTTCACAAGTTTGAGAATGATGATGATTGTAACGGATCATCACCTTCATCATATTAAAGTACGAGTGAGTATCTTAGAGCGGAAGCAAGGGCGATTGAATAGAAAACAGTAGTAATTGCGTTAATTCATTGAAACACAGCAGAGCTCCTCACCCTCACCTTTGGGGTTTAGAGACTCATGCCGTAGAAGATATAATATGAAATGTAAAAAATGTCATAAGTCCCCAAATGAATCTCTAAAAGAAGTTTTTATACTAAACTAGTAACCTAGGTTTACAGAAAATGAGTAACTAAGTGCAGATAGTGTAGAAATCCACTTTCGGGGTCCACTTGGTGAGTGTTTGGGCTGAGCTTTGAAGCTTTCATGTGCATAGGCCATTCTTCGAGTTAAACGCCAGCTTTGGTGCCAGTTTGGGCGTTTAACTCCAGTTTTGGTGCCAGTTCTGACGTTTTATGCCAAAAAATGGTTTTTGGCTGGCGTTTAACGCCAGTTTGGGCCATCAAATCTCGGGAAAAGTATGGACTATTATACATTTCTAGAAAGCCCAAGATGTCTACTTTCCAATGAAATTGAGAGCACACCAATTGGGTTTTTTAACTCCAGAAAATCCATTTCGAGTGCAGGAGGGTCAGAATCCAACAACATCTGCAGTCCTTTCTCAGCCTCTGAATCAGAATTTTGCTCAGGTCCTTCAATTTCAACCAGAAATTTCCTGAAATTACAGAAAAATACACAAACCCATGGTGAAGTCTAGAAATGTGATTTTTAAATAAAAATTAAAAAAAAACATAACAAAAAGTGAATAAAACATGCTAAAAACTATATGAAAACATTACCAAAAAGCGTATAAAATATTCGCTCATCATGACCAATAAGATAGGATTGGATTTGAATGGTTGATGAGTTGTTGGATGTATTTGTATGATGATGTTTGATGAAATGATGAATTTTGATTTGATAATGATGATTAATAATGATATGATGAGGATGAATGATTTGTGAAGTTGAGTAGTGGATTATGTTGATAAATGCGATATTGGTGATGAATGATTGGTAACATAGTTGGAAAATTGTTAATGAAGTTTGATATATGAGATATGTTGATGTGATGTTGTGGATGAGGAAAGGTGAAGGAAAAATGCGGTAAATTTAGGATAGTATGACATAGATGGTTGATTTCGATGAAAAGTGGAGTTTGGACTAGTTTGGTTTGGTTTTGGTTATAATTGATAAAGGAATTGGGAAAATTGTGATTTTGAGTAAAAGTGAAATTTTGGTGAACTTTGTCTGATCATAACTTTTGCCTCGGTTTTTAAAATTGGTTGAAATTTGTTTAGAATTAAAGTTCTTTGAAAACCCTTTAAAGGTATAAAGTTTGTAAAATTTGGAATTTTGTAGAGGATGTTATGATCATTCAAAGTTGGTGTTGAAAATCTGAAAATTCTGCAAAGTTATAGAATTCTAAATTTTCTGGTATGTGCTCACGCACACTCTGCGTAAATGGTGACCTGAGTGCACGCACAGACCTGTGCGTCCGCACACACAGAGGTAGGCAGTCTGCTTGTAGCGCTGGCACAGTCTGTGCGCGTGCACACCAAATGGGAAAATTGCAAGTCTGTTGGGGAGGCAAGTCTGTTGGGGAGGCAAGTCTGTTGGGGGCGCTAGCACAAGTTGTGTGAGTGCACAGACCCTTTTATGTTTTGACACCTGTGTGTACGCACACCCCTGTGCGTATGAACACTTTTAAAAATTTCCTCGGCGTGCACACGCACACCCCTTATTTCTCAAATTTTGCTTTGTTTTCAACTATTTCACCTTCCCGACAAGGTTATAAGCTTTTATAACACCTTTTTAAGACTTTTGGACATATTTTTGGGTGCCCAAACATGGGAAATGGTTTAAGGGTTCTAGACATTATTATTTGGAAAAAGTTAGCAAACAGAGTACTAGGTTTCTGTTGTACTGGGGAGGTTTGATGATGTGTGATGAATGGTTGATGAATGAGATGTGAAAGCAAGGAAAGGAAATGTGAAGAACAATGGTTGAAAAGGGTCGATGACTCTGAATGAAGTGTTGGATCCATCTTGTGCGAAAAATGTTTTTGAAAACCAATGTATCACTTTTTCATTGAGATCATGAGACGCTATGCGCCTAGCAGGGGCCGAGGTTGGATCTCGCCTGTCAAGGTAGCGATGGCAGCGTAAGGGTGGTGGTTCATCCCGCTTGTGCTTAGATGTAAGGTCGGTGGCAATAGATCCCGCTCACATCCCTTCGGATCATCAGAGCGTACAGGCGCAAAACCTTGGATAGTGATCCAAGCACTATATCTCGGGGGTTCCCACACCATGAATCCGAAGGGCAACATCTCCTTGGAGATATGTCGGGTTGGCAGTTGAACCGATAATGTGATATCACAACTGATGCAAGTGCATATTTGCTTTATTAGTTAGTTAGTTTAGTTAGTTTTAGCTTAAATTCACTCATTTTCTCTAAATAAACAAGTCCTTTTATGAGTTTTGTTTCCATGCATGATGATATCAAGGAACATGTTAATTCTAGCCAAATTCATGCAAATGATTTAAGGAATGCATATATGAATGAGTATGAATGAATCTCATGAAATTTATTGCTTGAATTGGTAAGACTTTGAAGCTATTTCCCTTGTTGATGATAGGTGATGAAACAAGGAAGCATGGAAGCAAGAATGATGCAAGCTGGGCAAGAAGTTGGCGTTGCCAACTTGGGATCCACGTTGCCAACTCCACAACACAAGGCAAGCTTGGCCCTGGAGGCAACCAAGGCAAGAAGTTGGCGTTGCCAACTTGGGATTGGCGTTGCCAACACCACAACACAAGGCAAACTTGGCCCTGGAAGCAAGGTTGGCGTTGCCAACTCTAGAACCAAGTTGCCAACGCCCACTCAAGCAAGGAACTTGGCCCTGGAAGCAAGGTTGGCGTTGCCAACTCTAGAACCAAGTTGCCAACGCCACACACAAGCCACAAGCAAGCAAGCTTGGCCCTGGAAGCAAGGTTGGCGTTGCCAACTCTAGAACCAAGTTGCCAACGCCACACACAAGCCACAAGCAAGCAAGCTTGGCCCTGGAGGCAACCAAGGAGCAAAGTTGGCGTTGCCAACTTGAAAACCACGTTGCCAACGCCACACACAAGACACAAGCAAGGAACTTGGCCCTGGAGGAAGCAAAGTTGGCGTTGCCAACTTGAAGCTGGCGTTGCCAACGTCCACCCAAGCAATCTTAGAGAGCTAATTTGGAGCCTCGAGCACGTTGCCAGCCTAGAGATGAGGGGCGTTTTTGAGGACAACGCAGGCTAACAACGCCAAACAATCAAGCTTGGCCCTGGAAGAGAAGGAGCTGGCGTTGCCAACTCAAGATGGGCGTTGCCAACGCCACACAACCAAGCAACAAATGGAGCCCTGGAAGAAAAGGAGCTGGCGTTGCCAACTCAAGAATGGCGTTGCCAACGCCACACAAGAATACTTGGCTAGGCACCAAGTCTTGGTGCCAACCAAGTTCCAAACGCCCACCTGCCGTGCCAACCAAGTTCCAAACGCCCAAATGCCGCACCACTCACGTTGCCAACGCTAGATGGGCGTTGCCAACGCCAACTTACCAAAACAAGGCAGCCTGAACATGTCCACTTCAATGGAAGATATCTTGAGCTACAGAGATCCAAATTGAGTACTTCCAGTTGCGTTGGAAAGCTAACATTCAGAGCTTTCCAACCATATATAATAGTTCATGGTGGAGCACAAATTGGAGCCAAACCAGAGTCATCTTTAGGCCCTAAAAACAAGAACATGAAGTGAAATTCAAGAAAGCTAGAGATTGGCCTTGGGGTGTGGGTCGAGCACATTGCCAACGTGCCACAAGGGGGGCATGTTTTGCAACAACGCCAGCCCCAAGTCCTTGCCTTAGGAGAGTGATGCACGGGCACGTTGCCAACTTGGGGTTGAGGGTGCGTTATTCACAACAACTTGGCAACAACTTGGCAGCTTGACCTTACCTTCTTTGAGGAACCATAACTTGAGCTAGGAAAGTCCAATTGAGGTGATTCCAGTGGCATTAGAAAATAGACATCAAGAGCTTTCCAATGATGTATGATAGTCCATATTGAAGCTGAAGGTTGACACTCAAATTCTGGGCTACATTTAGCATGAAAGTAAGGCCAAGAAGAGGAAAAGCAAGTTGTTGGCAACAACTTGGGCTAGCAACGCCCAAGTCTCATACTTCATGCCCAGGAAATTGTCCTGCACGTTGCCAACGTGCATTTGGCCTGGAGTTAGTGCCAATAACGCCCTCAATGGGCCAGAATTGGTGCCAACTTGCTCTACTTCCCCTATTCCTCACAAAGGCCAGAAACTTCATCAATTGAGCCAAGAATTCAACAAAGAGGAAGCCCATCTTGCTAACCCACTTGAAGATCTTTAGGACTAGTATAAATAGAGATTGAGTTTGTACTTTTAGGGGACTTTTTACACTTTTACTCTACTTTTTACACTTAGTCATTTTTACACTTTTTAGCACTTGTATTTGAAAACTCTTTTGGTACTTCCGAGAGGAGACCCAGAGAGCTACTCTTGGTTCATCTTGGAACTTCTCTTCTTCATTTTCTTAATCTTCAAGCATTTACCTCTTCTTCTTCATCTTTCTTTGCAATTTAGTTTAACTTTGATTGATGGCAATTGTTGTTGAAATTGGAGCTATGATTCACTAAACCCCTTTCATTAGGGGGAGGAGCTCTGTTGGTTGGAATGAATTGGTGAACCCATCTTCTCTTTCTCAATTTTAGTGGTTGATCTAAAGAGGGAACTCTTGTTCTTCAAAGATTCAACCACCATCGAGAGAGGGGTTAATCTATATGAATTATGTGGTGAATTTGATGAATGAGCCACATAATTCAGTTTAGAGTTCATCCTCTCATGATTTCCTCAATCAACATACCTTGGTTAGTATGTGAGATGTAACTCTCCTTGGTTGAGATTTTGGAAATTGTGTGGCTGGATTAAAATTGATCTTCATCTCTTCTCATGAACAATTAGATCACGAGAGTGGCAATTGGCTATGTTGAGAGAGATTGAATCACCAAGAGATTGGGATTCAATCACCCATTTGCCATGGATCTATACCCATGATTGAGAAGGATTTGACTAACATCAATTCATGAAAACTAACATCTCTAATCCCTAATGATCCTCTCTATCATTAACTCTCATTTCTCTTGCTCTAGCTATTTGATTACCCAATTCCCAATCCCTTTCTACATTCTGTCTATTTACTACTCTTGTTATTTACATTCTGTTCATCTACTTCTTGCCATTTACTTTTATGCTCTTTAAATTTCTGCACCCTTTAATTTCTTGCCATTTACCTTTGATGTTATTTAAGTTTCTTGCAATTTAAGTTTCCGTCATTTACTTGCACTTCATTTCTTTATTCTAGTTCTTTATATTCTTTGCCATTTAAATTCTTGCAATTATGTTTAAAAATCAAAATGCTCATGAAATCAAAAATCATGTTTGCTTGACTAAATCTACCATTTAACTAAAGTTGCTTAATCTACCAATCCTCGTGGGATCGACCTCACTCTTAGTGAGTCTTACTACTTGATATGACCCGGTATACTTGCCGGTTATACGTGAAATTCTCATTTTTACGTATCAAGTTTTTGGCGCCGTTGCCGGGGATTGGAAAGATTGACAATGATTAAGTGAAAGGTGGTTTAGATTAAGCATTTTCTTTGTGTTTTTGTTAAGCCCACTAACTGTTTGATACTTTGTTTCACTAACCCCAATTTCACTCTAGTTTTAGAGTGTCGCACTTGTGATTTTGGTTTTGTTTGTGTATGTCAGGAGCTAATAGACATAATATTGAGGACGAGAGAACCCGCCGAAGGATAAGGAGAGCAGAAAGAGGAAAGTTCATAGTTGGTGAAGAAGGGTCAGAAGAGTCAGAGGAAGAAGACCAAACCATGGAGGATGAGATGCAAAACCCTCCTGGAGGGGTCAACAATAATGGTGGACAAGCTAGAAGGGTGTTATCCTCATTTACTATTCCTGATCCAAGACATTGTGGGAGCAGTATTGCTACACCAAATGTTCAGGCCAATAACTTTGAGTTAAAACCTCAGCTCATCACTTTGGTACAGAACAATTGCTCATATGGAGGGGGACCTCTTGAAGACCCAAATCAACATCTCTCTGTTTTTCTAAGGATATGCAACACAGTGAAGACAAATGGAGTGCATCCAGATGTTTACAAGTTGTTACTATTTCCATTCTCTTTGAGGGATAAAGCCACTCAATGGCTAGAATCATTCCCCAAGGAAAGCCTCAATGATTGGAATGAAGTGATGAGCAAATTTCTAGCAAAATTCTACCCACCTCAAAAGATCATCAAGTTGAAGACAGAGGTCCAGACTTTTAGGCAAATGGAAGGGGAGTCATTGTATGAAGCCTGGGAAAGGTATAAAGCACTAATGAGAAGATGCCCCCCTGACATGTTTAGTGATTGGGTCAAGCTCCAAAACTTCTATGAAGGCTTAAGCTTCGAAGCAAGGAAGGGACTAGATTACTCATCAGGAGGATCACTCAACATGATGAAAACTGCCGAGGAGGCCCAAGACCTCATTGAGATTGTGGCAAACAACCAATACTATTACTCATCAGAGAGGCAACACAATCCGCCCCCAAAGAAAGGTGTAATGGAGCTTGAAGGTGTTGATGCTATCTTAGCACAAAACAAGTTAATACACCAACAAATCCAACAACAAATGGAGATGATGACAAAGAGAATGGATGGTTTCCAGCTAGCATTAGTGAACACAACAAATCAACCCTCACTTGAATGGAGCCAAGGTGAAGGGATCACGGTTGAACAACCACAAGAACAAGTTCAATACATGCAGAACACTTCAAATTCTCATGATGAATTTCATGGAGATACATACAACCCATCTTGGAAAAATCATCCCAACCTAAAGTGGGGTGAGAACCATTGGCAAAAGAATAGCAACCACAATCAAAACCGTCACACAAGCAACCAAAATCACCATGCCAACAACACTAACCAATATAGAAAACCACAAAACACATATCAACCACCCCATCATAACTCACAAACCCACCAAAATAACTTCCCTGCACCAACATCCAACACACAGAATTACCACACTAATCCACCCAACAACTTTCAACAACAATCCACCCCCATCATATCCCCAATTGACCATTATGAGACTAGAATTTCAAGTCTTGAAGCAACCTTACAAGCACTTGCTCAAACCACTCAAGCCTTAGCTAAGGGACAAAAGGAACATGAGGCCACCATGAAGAGTATTGAGCGACAAGTGGGACAATTAGCCAAACAAGCTGAACGGCCAACCAATGTTCTTCCAAGTGATACGATACCCAACCCAAGAGACACAGAAAAAGCCATAAAATGGGAGGAGTGTAAAGTAATCACCCTGAGAAGTGGGAAGAAAGTGGAGACAGAAGCCATTACTCAGGAAGAGCACATCAAAGAAGGCTTAAAAGAAGAGGTGAAGGAACAAAAGCAGGAGCAAGAAACCTATACACAAAGTGATAAATTAGCTAAGAAGGAGGCAGTGAAAGCATACCAACCAATGCTCCCATACCCTCAAAGGTTTAAAGAAGAGAACAAAGAGAAGCAATATTCCAAATTCTTGGAAATATTCAAGACACTACACATCAACATACCCTTCATTGAAGCACTTGAACAGATGCCCCTATATGCTAAGTTCATGAAGGAATTGTTGACAAAGAAAAGATCCTTGAAAGAGGGACAAACGGTTGTGATGACCAGGGAGTGTAGTGCCATCATCCAGAAAAAGTTGCCAAAGAAGATGAAAGACCCAGGGAGCTTTCACATCCCCTGCACAATAGGCAACATGATGATTGAGAGAGCATTTTGTGATCTTGGTGCAAGCATAAATCTGATGCCTCTATCTCTGATGAGAAAGCTTCAGATTCATGAATTGAAACCTACAAAGATAGCCCTTCAAATGGCGGATAAATCTATTCAACAAGCACTCGGGGTTGTAGAGAATGTATTAGTAAAGGTGGACAAATTCTTCCTCCCAGTTGACTTTGTCATCCTAGACATAAAGGAAGATGACAACACTCCCATTATTCTAGGGAGGCCCTTTTTAGCTACTGCCAGGGCATTGATAGATGTCGAAAAAGGAGAATTAATGCTAAGGGTGCATGATGAGCATATAGTGTTCCATGTCTTCAAGAATTTGCAAGACTCCACCCAAGAGGAAGAGTGTATGAAGATTTATTCCATAAATCCAAACTTGAAAGAGGCACCTGATGAGGCACTTCCAAGCTCATGCAGGAAAGAAAATGAAGAGGTGGAGGTGCTGCAACAAGCTCAAAGAATAGAGGAGAAGCTACAATCAAAGTCAGCATTTAAGATTCATAGCAAGGACTGTCCAAAAATTGAGATTCCAAAACCTGAACTATCTCTTGGAAAAGAAGAGAGTCCCAAGAAGAAAATGCCAAGAGGATGGAGAAACAAGAAAATCTCCACTGAAGACTTCTCCCCAGGGGATAAAGTGATGCTAACTTACCAACCAAAAGAGACATCTCCACACTTTTCTGGATACTACACAGTGAACAAAATCCTCTCACTTGAACATGTGGAAATCATCAAGAATGATACTGGAAGGAAGCTCACGGTGAGAGGGGAAGGATTAAGACACTATGATCTTCATCCGCCCTAAAGAGGGACAAATGTCAAGCTAGTGACAATAAAAGAGCGCTTGTTGGGAGGCAACCCAACCAGAGGTAACCATCTTTTCATATCTAATTCAATAAAACTGTTAATTAGTTTCATCTAGATTGCAAGAAGCTAAGTTTGGTGTTGCACACCAAAACAATCTAAGGGAGAATGAAGGATTCTAAGTTTGGTGTTCCACCAAAAATCCCATCATAAAACACATTCTCACTTTCTGCCATAAGGCTAGCTTCATGCATTTAGACGGACTAGTTAATTATCTTGCTGTTTTCCAGTTTTTAGTCTATTACCTTAGAAAAAGAAGAAAGAGTTTCACACATGGTTAATTTGATGCATTGGCAAGGTACTAAGTTTGGTGTTCCCACACCAAAGTAAGTTCAAAAAGCCCACAAATAAATCATGCAGACTAACCACTGTTTCTAAGTGCTTGGGGAACAAGCAACTTTTAATATCATTGTAGAATGTCATACAAGCCTTTGGAGGGATTAAGCATCATCAATCAAAGAAGCAAAAGATGAACATAAAGGCTAGCAATGATGATGATGAGAAGAAAAGCAAGTGAACTCCAACAGGTTGTATTGTTAAGTAATATTTTACATCAAATGTTGCTGTGATTGAAAGTTGGATTGTATCCTTATTTGCTCTGTTTGACTGCATCATATAATTTTTCTTTTTATATTCCCGCTCTGATTGAAATTCTCATTTTTACGTATCAAGTTTTTGAGAATTTCACGTATAACCGGCAAGTATACCGGGTCGTATCAAGTAGTAAGACTCACTAAGAGTGAGGTCGATCCCACGAGGATTGGTAGATTAAGCAACTTTAGTTAAATGGTAGATTTAGTCAAGCAAACATGATTTTTGATTTCATGAGCATTTTGATTTTTAAACATAATTGCAAGAATTTAAATGGCAAAGAATGTAAAGAACTAGAATAAAGAAATGAAGTGCAAGTAAATGACGGAAACTTAAATTGCAAGAAACTTAAATAACATCAAAGGTAAATGGCAAGAAATTAAAGGGTGCAGAAATTTAAAGAGCATAAAAGTAAATGGCAAGAAGTAGATGAACAGAATGTAAATAACAAGAGTAGTAAATAGACAGAATGTAGAAAGGGATTGGGAATTGGGTAATCAAATAGCTAGAGCAAGAGAAATGAGAGTTAATGATAGAGAGGATCATTAGGGATTAGAGATGTTAGTTTTCATGAATTGATGTTAGTCAAATCCTTCTCAATCATGGGTATAGATCCATGGCAAATGGGTGATTGAATCCCAATCTCTTGGTGATTCAATCTCTCTCAACATAGCCAATTGCCACTCTCGTGATCTAATTGTTCATGAGAAGAGATGAAGATCAATTTTAATCCAGCCACACAATTTCCAAAATCTCAACCAAGGAGAGTTACATCTCACATACTAACCAAGGTATGTTGATTGAGGAAATCATGAGAGGATGAACTCTAAACTGAATTATGTGGCTCATTCATCAAATTCACCACATAATTCATATAGATTAACCCCTCTCTCGATGGTGGTTGAATCTTTGAAGAACAAGAGTTCCCTCTTTAGATCAACCACTAAAATTGAGAAAGAGAAGATGGGTTCACCAATTCATTCCAACCAACAGAGCTCCTCCCCCTAATGAAAGGGGTTTAGTGAATCATAGCTCCAATTTCAACAACAATTGCCATCAATCAAAGTTAAACTAAATTGCAAAGAAAGATGAAGAAGAAGAGGTAAATGCTTGAAGATTAAGAAAATGAAGAAGAGAAGTTCCAAGATGAACCAAGAGTAGCTCTCTGGGTCTCCTCTCGGAAGTACCAAAAGAGTTTTCAAATACAAGTGCTAAAAAGTGTAAAAATGACTAAGTGTAAAAAGTAGAGTAAAAGTGTAAAAAGTCCCCTAAAAGTACAAACTCAATCTCTATTTATACTAGTCCTAAAGATCTTCAAGTGGGTTAGCAAGATGGGCTTCCTCTTTGTTGAATTCTTGGCTCAATTGATGAAGTTTCTGGCCTTTGTGAGGAATAGGGGAAGTAGAGCAAGTTGGCACCAATTCTGGCCCATTGAGGGCGTTATTGGCACTAACTCCAGGCCAAATGCACGTTGGCAACGTGCAGGACAATTTCCTGGGCATGAAGTATGAGACTTGGGCGTTGCTAGCCCAAGTTGTTGCCAACAACTTGCTTTTCCTCTTCTTGGCCTTACTTTCATGCTAAATGTAGCCCAGAATTTGAGTGTCAACCTTCAGCTTCAATATGGACTATCATACATCATTGGAAAGCTCTTGATGTCTATTTTCTAATGCCACTGGAATCACCTCAATTGGACTTTCCTAGCTCAAGTTATGGTTCCTCAAAGAAGGTAAGGTCAAGCTGCCAAGTTGTTGCCAAGTTGTTGTGAATAACGCACCCTCAACCCCAAGTTGGCAACGTGCCCGTGCATCACTCTCCTAAGGCAAGGACTTGGGGCTGGCGTTGTTGCAAAACACGCCCCCCTTGTGGCACGTTGGCAACGTGCTCGACCCACACCCCAAGGCCAATCTCTAGCTTTCTTGAATTTCACTTCATGTTCTTGTTTTTAGGGCCTAAAGATGACTCTGGTTTGGCTCCAATCTTGTGCTCCACCATGAACTATTATATATGGTTGGAAAGCTCTGAATTTTAGCTTTCCAACGCAACTGGAAGTACTCAATTTGGATCTCTGTAGCTCAAGATATCTTCCATTGAAGTGGACATGTTCAGGCTGCCTTGTTTTGGTAAGTTGGCGTTGGCAACGCCCATCTAGCGTTGGCAACGTGAGTGGTGCGGCATTTGGGCGTTTGGAACTTGGTTGGCACGGCAGGTGGGCGTTTGGAACTTGGTTGGCACGGCAGGTGGGCGTTTGGAACTTGGTTGGCACCAAGACTTGGTGCCTAGCCAAGTATTCTTGTGTGGCGTTGGCAACGCCATTCTTGAGTTGGCAACGCCAGCTCCTTTTCTTCCAGGGCTCCATTTGTTGCTTGGTTGTGTGGCGTTGGCAACGCCCATCTTGAGTTGGCAACGCCAGCTCCTTCTCTTCCAGGGCCAAGCTTGATTGTTTGGCGTTGTTAGCCTGCGTTGTCCTCAAAAACGCCCCTCATCTCTAGGCTGGCAACGTGCTCGAGGCTCCAAATTAGCTCTCTAAGATTGCTTGGGTGGACGTTGGCAACGCCAGCTTCAAGTTGGCAACGCCAACTTTGCTTCCTCCAGGGCCAAGTTCCTTGCTTGTGTCTTGTGTGTGGCGTTGGCAACGTGGTTTTCAAGTTGGCAACGCCAACTTTGCTCCTTGGTTGCCTCCAGGGCCAAGCTTGCTTGCTTGTGGCTTGTGTGTGGCGTTGGCAACTTGGTTCTAGAGTTGGCAACGCCAACCTTGCTTCCAGGGCCAAGCTTGCTTGCTTGTGGCTTGTGTGTGGCGTTGGCAACTTGGTTCTAGAGTTGGCAACGCCAACCTTGCTTCCAGGGCCAAGTTCCTTGCTTGAGTGGGCGTTGGCAACTTGGTTCTAGAGTTGGCAACGCCAACCTTGCTTCCAGGGCCAAGTTTGCCTTGTGTTGTGGTGTTGGCAACGCCAATCCCAAGTTGGCAACGCCAACTTCTTGCCTTGGTTGCCTCCAGGGCCAAGCTTGCCTTGTGTTGTGGAGTTGGCAACGTGGATCCCAAGTTGGCAACGCCAACTTCTTGCCCAGCTTGCATCATTCTTGCTTCCATGCTTCCTTGTTTCATCACCTATCATCAACAAGGGAAATAGCTTCAAAGTCTTACCAATTCAAGCAATAAATTTCATGAGATTCATTCATACTCATTCATATATGCATTCCTTAAATCATTTGCATGAATTTGGCTAGAATTAACATGTTCCTTGATATCATCATGCATGGAAACAAAACTCATAAAAGGACTTGTTTATTTAGAGAAAATGAGTGAATTTAAGCTAAAACTAACTAAACTAACTAACTAATAAAGCAAATATGCACTTGCATCAGTTGTGATATCACATTATCGGTTCAACTGCCAACCCGACATATCTCCAAGGAGATGTTGCCCTTCGGATTCATGGTGTGGGAACCCCCAAGATATAGTGCTTGGATCACTATCCAAGGTTTTGCGCCTGTACGCTCTGATGATCCGAAGGGATGTGAGCGGGATCTATTGCCACCGACCTTACATCTAAGCACAAGCGGGATGAACCACCACCCTTACCCTGTTATGGTGCTACGGCTTAAATTGTATTAAGGAATTACATATTATGCTGTTTTAGTTTAGTATGCTTTAAGTTTGAATTCTTGTGATGGATGTGGAGTCTAGTGATGAGCGGATAATTTGTACGCTTTTTGGCATTGTTTTTAGTATGTTTTTAGTATGATTTAGTTAGTTTTTAGTATATTTTTATTAGTTTTTAGTTAAAATTCACTTTTCTGGACTTTACTATGAGTTTGTGTGTTTTTCTGTGATTTCAGGTATTTTCTGGCTGAAATTGAGGGTCATGAGCAAAAATCTGATTTAGAGACTGAAAAGGACTGCAGATGCTGTTGGATTCTGACCTCCCTGCACTCGAAGTGGATTTTCTGGAGCTACAGAAGCCCAATTAGCGCGTTCTCAACGGCATTGGAAAGTAGACATCCTGGGCTTTTCAGCAATGTATAATAGTCCATACTTTGCCCGAGATTTGATGGCCCAAACCGGCGTTGCAAATCAGCATCAGAATTTCCAGCGTTTAACGCTGGAACTGGCATAAAACTTGGAGTTAAATGCCCAAACTGGCACCAAAGCTGGCGTTTAACTCCAGAAAAGGTCTCTACACGAAAAGTATCAATGCTCAATCCAAGCACACACCAAGTGGGCCCCGGAAGTGGATTTTTACGTCATTTACTCATTTCTGTATACCCTAGGTTACTAGCTTACTATTAATAGGATCTTTTGACATTGTTTCTGTACCTCATGACACTTTACACGTTTCTTTGTGTACCTTCCACGGCATGAGTCTCTAAACCCCATGGTTGGGGGTGAGGAGTTCTGCTGTGTCTTGATGGATTAATGCAATTACTACTGTTTTTCATTCAATCATGCTTGCTTCCATTCTAAGATATCACTTGTTCTTAAACCGGATGAATGTGATGATCCGTGACACCCATCATCATTCTCAACTATGAACGTGTGCCTGACAACCACCTCCATTCTACCTTAGATTAAGTAGATATCTCTTGGATTCTTTAATCAGAATCTTCGTGGTATAAGCTAGAACTGATGGCGGCATTCAAGAGAATCCGGAAGGTCTAAACCTTGTCTGTGGTATTCTGAGTAGGATTCAATGATTGAATGACTGTGACGAGCTTCAAACTCCTGAAGGCGGGGCATTAGTGACAGACGCAAAAGAATCACTGGATTCTATTCCAGCCTGATTGAGAACCGACAGATGGATAGCCGTGCCATGACAGGGTGCGTTGAACATTTCCACTGAGAGGATGGGAGGTAGCCACTGACAACGGTGAAACCCTTGCATACAGCTTGCCATGGAAGGAGCCTTGCGTGCTTGAAGAAGAAGACAATAGGAAAACAGAGATTCAGAAGATGGAGCATCTCCAAAACCTCAACCTGTTCCCCATTACTGCAGAATAAGTAATTATTTCATGTTCTTTGACTCTTCATAATCAATCCTGATAATTTCTGATATCCTGACTAAGATTTACAAGATAACCATAGCTTGCTTCAAGCCGACAATCTCCGTGGGATCGACCCTTACTCACGTAAGCTATTACTTGGACGACCCAGTGCACTTGCTGGTTAGTTGTGCGGGGTTGCAAAAGTGTGATTGCAATTTCGTGCACCAAGTTTTTGGCGCCGTTGCCGGGGATTGTTCGAGTTTGGACAACTGACGGCTTATCTTGTTGCTTAGATTAGGACTGTTTTATTTTTGTTAGTTTAGGGTCTTTTAGTTGAGTCTAGTTTCATATTTTAAGTTTGGTGTCAATTGCATGCTTTTGCTTTTCTTTTAATTTTCGATTTTGCATGTCCTTAGTCCCTTTTTGATCCGTAAAAATTCTAAGTTTGGTGTCCTCTTTGTGTTTTTTCCCTTAAAAATTTTCAAAAATTAGTGTTTGATTTTCTAAAAATTTTAAGTTTGGTGTCATTTTGTTGTTTTTCTCTTTCCTCTTTTCAAAAATCAAATCTTTTTCATAAAAATCTTTCAATCATATCTTTCTAATTGCTAATCTCAAAATCTTTTTAATTAACTAATTGATTCAGTTCTCAATTTGCTTTGATCTTATTTTCCTTTTGATTTTCGAATTTTTTATTTTAATTTCCTGTTGTTTTATTTTATTTTTTTTCGGTTAATTCAAAAAAAAAAAAAACAAAATTTATCTATTTGCAATCCATATCATTTCCCTTTATTCATTATGGACTTAAGTGGGATTGATCAGTCCAAAAGGACTCTGGAGTCTTATGCTAACCCCATTACAGCTGCATATGGGAGTAGCATCTGTACACCTCCCATCAAAGCAAGCAGCTTTGAGCTAAATCCTCAACTCATTATCATGGTGCAGCAAAATTGCCAGTATTCCGGTCTTCCACAGGAAGAACCTACTGAGTTTCTGGCACAGTTCTTACAAATTGCTGACACAGTACATGATAAAGAGGTAGATCAGGATGTCTACAGACTATTATTGTTTCCATTTGCTGTAAAAGATCAAGCTAAGAGGTGGTTGAATAACCAACCTACAGCAAGCATACAGACATGGAAACAGTTATCAGACAAATTCCTGAATCACTTTTACCCTCCAAAGAGGATGACACAGCTAAGGCTGGACATCTAAGGCTTTAAACAAGAGGATAATGAATCCCTTTATAATGCCTGGGAGAGGTATAGAGGTATGCTAAGAAAATGCCCCTCTGAAATGTTTTCAGAGTGGGTGCAGTTAGACATCTTTTACTATGGGCTTACAGAAAAAGCTCAGATGTCTTTAGACCACTCAGCTGGTGGATCTATACACATGAGGAAGACAATTGAAGAGGCTCAAAAGCTTATAGACACTGTTGCTAGAAACCAATATTTGTACTCTAGTAATGAGTTCTCTCCAAAAGGGGAAGTCATGGCAGTAACCACTGATCCTAACCCTCAAGAACAGATGATTGAGCTTAATCAACAATTGCTCCTGATGACAGAACAGTTAGCAGAATTTAAAGAGATGCTCCATGAAACTAAAGTTGCTAACAAGAACATAGAACTGCAGTTGAATCAAGCAAGACAGCAAATATCTAAACAGATAACAGAGGAGTGTCAAGCAGTTCAACTGAGGAGTGGGAAGACACTGAATAACACTGCTCAAAAGAGCAAACAGCCAAATAAGGAACAATTGATAGAGGATAACCAAACCACTGTTCAAAATCCCTCTGAGGACAGTAAGAGCCCAGAGAGGAACACTTTTGGCGTTCAAACGCCAGAAAGAGGGGGAAAGCTGGCGTTAAAGGCCCATTCCCTGCCCAGTTCTGGCGTTCAAACGCCAGAAAAGGGGGAAAAGCTGGCGTTAAACGCCCATTTTCCACCCAATCCTGGCGTTCAGACGCCAAGGGAGGATCAGACACCTGAGAGTGCTGACAGTAATCCCTCTAACAAGGCTTCTTCAACCACTTCTGTAAGGAATAAACATGCAGCATCTAAGGTTGAAGAATATAAAGCCAAGATGCCTTATCCTCAAAAACTCCGCCAAGTGGAACAGGATAAGCAATTTGCCCGCTTTGCAGACTATCTAAGGACTCTTGAAATAAAGATTCCGTTTGCAGAGGCACTTGAGCAAATACCTTCTTATGCTAAGTTCATGAAAGAAATCTTAAGTCATAAGAAGGATTGGAGAGAAACTGAAAAAGTGTTTCTCACTGAAGAATGCAGTGCAGTCATTCTAAAAAGCTTACCAGAAAAGCTTCAAGATCCAGGAAGCTTTATGATACCATGCACATTAGAAGGTGCTTGCACTAAGACAGCCCTGTGTGACCTTGGAGCAAGTATCAATCTAATACCTGCATCCACTATCAGAAAGCTTGGGTTGACTGAAGAAGTCAAACCAACCCGGATATGCCTCCAACTTGCTGATGGCTCCATTAAACATCCATCAGGCATAATAGAGGACATGATTGTCAAGGTTGGGCCATTCGCCTTTCCAACTGACTTTGTGGTGCTGGAAATGGAGGAGCACAGAGTGCAACTCTCATTCTAGGAAGACCTTTCCTAGCAACTGGACGAACTCTTATTGATGTACAAAAAGGGGAAGTAACCCTGAGAGTCAATGAGGATGAGTTCAAGTTGAATGCTGTAAAAGCTATGCAGCATCCAGACACACCAAATGACTGCATGGGCGCTGACATTATTGACTCTCTGGTAGAAGAGATCAATATGACTGAAAGCCTAGAATCAGAGCTTGAGGACATCTTCAAGGATGCTCAACCTGATCAAGAAGAACCAGAGGAAACAAAGGAATTTTCAAAAATTCCTCAGGAGGAGGATAAGCCTCCCAAACCTGAACTCAAACCACTACCACCATCCCTGAAGTATGCATTTCTGGGAGAGGGTGACACTTTTCCAGTGATTATAAGCTCTGCTTTAAATCCACAGGAAGAGGAAGCACTGATTCAAGTGCTAAGGACACACAAGACAGCTCTTGGGTGGTCCATAAGTGATCTTAAGGGCATTAGCCCAGCTAGATGCATGCACAAGATCCTGTTGGAGGATAATGCCAAACCAATGGTCCAACCACAAAGGAGGCTAAATCCAGCCATGAAGGAGGTGGTGCAGAAAGAGGTCACTAAATTACTAGAGGCTGGGATTATTTATCCTATTTCTGATAGCCCCTGGGTGAGCCCTGTCCAAGTTGTCCCCAAAAAGGGAGGCATGACAGTGGTTCATAATGAAAAAAATGAACTGGTTCCTACAAGAACAGTCACAGGGTGGCGTATGTGTATTGACTACAGAAGGCTCAATACAGCCACCAGAAAGGATCATTTTCCTTTACCATTCATAGACCAAATGCTAGAAAGACTAGCTAGTCATGATTATTACTGCTTTTTGGATGGCTATTCAGGTTACAACCAAATTGCAGTAGATCCTCAGGACCAAGAGAAAACAGCATTTACTTGCCCTTCTGGCGTGTTTGCCTATAGGAGGATGCCTTTTGGTCTGTGTAATGCTCCTGCAACCTTTCAGAGATGCATGTTATCCATCTTCTCTGATATGGTGGAGAAATTCCTGGAAGTCTTCATGGATGACTTCTCAGTATATGGAGACTCATTCAGCTCCTGTCTTAATCACCTAGCACTTGTCCTGAAAAGGTGCCAAGAGACTAACCTGGTTTTAAACTGGGAGAAATGTCACTTTATGGTGACTGAGGGAATTGTCCTTGGGCATAAAATTTCAAGCAGGGGAATAGAGGTGGATAAGGCAAAGGTAGAGGTAATTGAAAAATTACCACCACCTGCCAATGTTAAGGCAATCAAAAGCTTTCTGGGGCATGCAGGATTCTACAAAAGGTTTATAAAGGATTTTTCAAAAATTGCAAAACCTTTGAGTAACCTGCTAGCTGCTGACACACCATTTGTGTTTGACACACAGTGTCTGCAGGCATTTGAGACCCTGAAAGCTAAGCTGGTCACAGCACCAGTCATCTCTGCACCAGATTGGACATTGCCATTTGAACTAATGTGTGATGCCAGTGACCATGCCATTGGTGCAGTGTTGGGACAGAGGCATAACAAGCTTCTGCACGTCATTTATTATGCCAGCCGTGTTCTAAATGACGCACAGAAGAATTACACAACCACAGAAAAAGAGTTACTTGCAGTGATCTATGCCATTGACAAGTTTAGATCCTATCTAGTAGGATCCAAAGTGGTTGTGTACACTGACCATGCTGCTCTTAAATACTTACTCACAAAGCAGGATTCAAAACCCAGGCTTATAAGATAGGTGTTGCTTCTGCAAGAGTTTGATATAGAAATAAGAGACAGAAAAGGGACAGAGAACCAAGTAGCTGATCATCTATCCCGAATAGAACCAGTAGCTGGGGCGTCCCTCCCTTCTACTGAGATCTCTGAGACTTTCCCAGATGAGCAACTCTTTGCCATTCAGGAAGCTCCATGGTTTGCAGATATTGCAAATTATAAAGTTGTGAGGTTCATACCCCAGGAGTACAGCAGAGTGCAAAGAAAGAAATTAATTTCAGATGCCAAGTACTACCTCTGGGATGAACCATATCTCTTTAAGAGATGTGCAGACGAAATGATCCGCAGATGTGTACCCAGAGAAGTAGCACAAAGGATCCTATGGCACTGCCATGGATCACAGTATGGAGGACATTTTGGAAGTGAGCGAACAGCCACTAAAGTCCTCCAATGTGGCTTCTACTGGCCTACTCTCTATAAAGATGCCCGAGAGTTTGTGCGTAACTGTGACAGTTGCCAAAGAGCTGGTAACCTGCCTCATGGATATGCCATGCCTCAACAAGGGATATTAGAGATAGAGTTGTTTGATGTATGGGGAATTGACTTCATGGGTCCATTCCCACCATCATACTCAAACACTTACATTCTGGTGGCAGTGGACTATGTATCCAAGTGGGTAGAAGCAATTGCTACACCCACTAATGATACCAAGACCGTGCTGAAATTCCTCCAGAAACACATCTTCAGCAAATTTGGTGTTCCCAGAGTACTAATCAGTGACGGGGGCACTCATTTCTGCAATAGACAGCTATACTCTGCTATGGTTAGATATGGAATTAGCCACAAAGTGGCAACTCCGTATCATCCACAGACAAATGGGCAAGCTGAAGTCTCTAACAGAGAGCTAAAAAGAATCCTGGAACGGACTATGATAGCCCGAAGAAAGGATTGGGCAAAGAGTTTGGATGATGCTCTGTGGGCATACAGAACAGCATTCAAGACTCCTATAGGAACCTCTCCATACCAGCTGGTGTATGGGAAGGCCTGTCATCTGCCCGTGGAACTGGAACATAAAGCCTACTAGGCAACCAGATTCCTAAACATGGATGCTCAGTTAGCTGGTGAAAAAAGATTGCTCCAGCTAAATGAGCTAGAGGAGTTCAGACTCAATGCCTTTGAAAATGCAAAAATTTATAAGGAAAAGGCAAAGAAGTGGCATGACAAGAAGTTGTCATCCAGAGTCTTTGAGCCAGGACAAAAAGTTCTGCTCTTCAACTCTAGGCTCAGATTGTTTCCAGGAAAACTTAAATCCTGGTGGAGGGGTCCGTATGTGATTACAGGAGTGTCACCATATGGATATGTTGAGCTTCAGGATATTGATTCTGACAAAAAGTTCATTGTTAATGGACAGAGAATCAAGCATTATCTTGAAGGCAATTTTGAGCAAGAATGCTCAAAACTGAGACTTGAGTGACTCTCAGTAAAGGTCCAGCTAAAGACAGTAAAGAAGCGCTTGCTGGGAGGCAACCCAGTCGTTAGCAGGTTATATGTTTTGTTTTTACAAAGGCAAGTATCAAAAATGAAGGAATTCACAGAGTTACAGAAGGATTCAGCGCAAAAAGCAGAGAAAAAGAGCTTACTGGCGAAAAAACGCCAGTAAGGGGCATTTTGGGCGTTAAACGCCAGAATGGGCACCATTCTGGGCGTTTAACGCCAGTAAAGGTGCCATTTTGGGCGTTAAACGCCAGAATGGGCACCATTCTGGGCGTTTAACGCCAGGTGTGCAGTATCCTGGGCGTTTAGCAAAACGCCCAGTGATAAAGGGAATTCTGGCGTTTAACGCCAGCCAGGGCACCTGGCTGGGCGTTAAACGCCCACAATGGGCAACAAATGGGCGTTAAACGCCAGAATGGGTGCCATTCTGGGCGTTTAACACCAGAAAGGTGGAGGACCAAGATTTTGATTTCCAATCAAATTTTTTTCAAACTTTCCTTTTCTTACCCATACTTTTCTACATAAACACATCTCAACCTTTCATCATTCACTTTCAAATCTTCAAAAATCAAAATCATTCTTCAAATCTCTCTCAAATCAATCCCAAATCTTATTCAAAAACTCACCCTTCTCTTAAATTTTCCCCATATCTTCTCAAATCTCCTTTCAATTTTTTCGAAATCTCCTTCCCCCCTTATAAATACATGTTCGGCCTCCTCATTCCCCCACACCATTCGAATTTGCTCTTCTCCTCTCTCTCTTCTTTCCTTTCTTTTGCTTGAGGGCAAGCAAACCTCTAAGTTTGGTGTGCTTTTCCGTGATCACTAAGCCAAGATTCATCAAGATCATGGCTCCCAAGGGAAAACAAACCAATTTAAGAGGAAAGAAAGAGAATAATCCAAAGAATCTTTGGAATCAAGAGAAGTTCTTAACCAAAGAACATGAAGACCATTATCACAAGATAATGGGTCTGAGGTCAGTGATCCCGGAAGTTAAATTTGATCTGAAAGAAGATGAATATCCGGGGATCCAAGAGCAAATTCGAAACAGAGGATGGGAAGTTCTAACCAATCCTGAGATAAAGGTTGGAAGAAATATGGTTCAGGAATTCGACTCAAATCTGTGGCTAACAGATAAGCAGAGAATGACTGGAACTGCTTACCATACTTACAGAACCATGGTCAGAGGGAAAGTTATGTACTTCCATCTGGACAAAATAAGAGAAATCTTCAAATTGCCTCAACTGCAGGATGATCCTGAATCCTTTAATAGAAGAATGGTGAGAGCAGATAAAGTGTTGGATCAAGTTCTAGAGGACATATGCCTCCCTGGAACTAAGTGGATAACCAATTCAAAGGGTGTCCCAAACCAACTCAAGAGGGGAGACCTCAAACCAATTGCAAGAGGTTGGCTAGACTTTATTGGGCGTTCCATACTGCCCACTAGCAACCGTTCTGAGGTCACTATCAAGAGAGCATTGATGATTCATTGCATTATGCTTGGAAAAGAAGTGGAGGTTCATCATGTGATTGCTTGTGAGATTTACACAATTGCAAATAAGAATTCCACTGAAGCCAAATTAGCTTACCCAAGCTTAATCTCCTTGCTCTGTAAAGAGGCTGGGGTAAAGATGGGAGTAGATGAATTCATACCCATTGAACATCCAATCACCAAGAAGTCAATGGAAGGACAAATGCAAGACAACTCTATCAAAAGGAGGGCGCAGGAGTTCCTCCCTGAATTTCCTGAAATTGGCTACTGGGCCAGCCTAGAAGCATCTATCACCAAGTTGCAAGAGACTATGGAGCAACTTAAGGAAGAACAGCAGAATCAGAACTGCATGCTCTGCAAATTGCTGAAGGAACAAGAGAAGCAGGGGCGTGAACTCCAAGAGCTGAAGCGCCAGAAATTCTCCTCTCAATTTGAGGGAGCATCCACTTCTCAAAATCAAGGTTGTTGAGTTCTAACTCTGTGAAAACCTCTATCATTAGGAGCCTATTTAAATTTTTTGTTTTCTATTTTTAGTCTCATCTTATATCTATTTTTGAGTCTTGTTCTTAATTCATAATTAATAAAATTTAAAATTCATGTCTTAAAGCTATGAGTGTCCTATGAATCCATCACCTCTCTTAAATGAAAAATGCTTTAATCACAAAAGAACAAGAAGTACAGGATTTCGAATTTATCCTTGAAACTAGTTGAATTAGTTTGATGTGGTGACAATACTTTTTGTTTTCTGAATGAATGCTTGAACAGTGCATATGTCTTTTGAATTTGTTGTTTTGAGAATGTTAAAATTGTTGGCTCTTGAAAGAATGAGGGAAAAAGAGAACTGTTATTGAGGATCTAAAAAATCATCAGATTGATTCTTGAAGCAAGAAAAAGCAGTGAATACAAAAAAAAATTATTTCGAAAAAAAAAAGAGAAAGAAAGAAAAAAAAAGAAAGAAATAAAGTTGTGATCCAAGGCAAAAAGAGTGTGCTTAAGAACCCTGGACACCTCTAATTGGGGACTCTAGCAAAGCTGAGTCACAATCGGAAAAGGTTCACCCAATTATGTGTCTGTGGCATGTATGTATCCGGTGGTAATACTGGAAAACAGAGTGCTTTGGGCCACAGCCAAGACTCATACACTAGCTATGTTCAAGAATCATTATATTTAACTTGGAGAATCAATAACATTATCTGAGTTCTGAGTTCTTATAGATGCCAATCATTCTGAACTTCAAAGGATAGAGTGAGATGCCAAAACTGTTCGGAAACAAAAAGCTACTAGTCCCGCTCATCTAATTGGAGCTAAGTTTCCTTGATACTTTGGAGTCTATAGTATATTCTCTTCTTTTTATCCTATTTTGATTTTCAGTTCCTTGGGGACAAGCAACAATTTAAGTTTGGTGTTGTGATGAGCGGATAATTTGTACACTTTTTGGCATTGTTTTTAGTATGTTTTTAGTATGATTTAGTTAGTTTTTAGTATATTTTTATTAGTTTTTAGTTAAAATTCACTTTTCTGGACTTTACTATGAGTTTGTGTGTTTTTCTGTGATTTCAGGTATTTTCTGGCTGAAATTGAGGGTCCTGAGCAAAAATCTGATTTAGAGACTGAAAAGGACTGCAGATGCTGTTGGATTCTGACCTCCCTGCACTCGAAGTGGATTTTCTGGAGCTACAGAAGCCCAATTAGCGCGCTCTAAACGGCATTGGAAAGTAGACATCCTGGGCTTTCCAGAAATGTATAATAGTCCATACTTTGCCCGAGATTTGATGGCCCAAATCGGCGTTGCAAATCAGCATCAGAATTTCCAGCGTTTAACGCTGGAACTGGCATAAAACTTGGAGTTAAACGCCCAAACTGGCACCAAAGCTGGCGTTTAACTCCAGAAAAGGTCTCTACACGAAAAGTATCAATGCTCAATCCAAGCACACACCAAGTGGGCCCCGGAAGTGGATTTTTACGTCATTTACTCATTTCTGTATACCCTAGGTTACTAGCTTACTATTAATAGGATCTTTTGACATTGTTTCTGTACCTCATGACACTTTACACGTTTCTTTGTGTACCTTCCACGGCATGAGTCTCTAAACCCCATGGTTGGGGGTGAGGAGCTCTGCTGTGTCTTGATGGATTAATGCAATTACTACTGTTTTTCATTCAATCATGCTTGCTTCCATTCTAAGATATCACTTGTTCTTAAACCGGATGAATGTGATGATCCGTGACACTCATCATCATTCTCAACTATGAACGTGTGCCTGACAACCACCTCCGTTCTACCTTAGATTAAGTAGATATCTCTTGGATTCTTTAATCAGAATCTTCGTGGTATAAGCTAGAACTGATGGCGGCATTCAAGAGAATCCGGAAGGTCTAAACCTTGTCTGTGGTATTCTGAGTAGGATTCAATGATTGAATGACTGTGACGAGTTTCAAACTCCTGAAGGCGGGGCGTTAGTGACAGACGCAAAAGAATCACTGGATTCTATTCCGGCCTGATTGAGAACCGACAGATGGATAGCCGTGCCGTGACAGGGTGCGTTGAACATTTCCACTGAGAGGATGGGAGGTAGCCACTGACAACGGTGAAACCCTTGCATATAGCTTGCCATGGAAGGAGCCTTGCGTGCTTGAAGAAGAAGACAGTAGAAAAGCAGAGATTCAGAAGATGGAGCATCTCCAAAACCTCAACCTGTTCCCCATTACTGCAGAATAAGTAATTATTTCATGTTCTTTGACTCTTCACAATCAATCCTGATAATTTCTGATATCCTGACTAAGATTTACAAGATAACCATAGCTTGCTTCAAGCCGACAATCTCCGTGGGATCGACCCTTACTCACGTAAGGTATTACTTGGACGACCCAGTGCACTTGCTGGTTAGTTGTGCGGGGTTGCAAAAGTGTGATTGCAATTTCGTGTACCATCTAGGATTGCCTTTGGGGTCCCGGGGTCTTATATTCTACATCACTGGGAACTATTACTATACTGAGAACCTCCTGTTCTCATACCATATTTCTGTTGTATTTTTTAGATGCAGGTCGCAACCCACCTCGGTGAGTTGTCTGGTTGGTGACAGAAGCAGAGGATCCGGATATTTCTTTTGAGCTTTTTATGTATTTTGAATATGTCTCTCACTTTTGTATTTTGTTTCGCTTAGAGGCTTGTGTTTGAGAGAACAAAACTTGTATAAGCTGTTTTTACTGTCTGGTTTCATATATGGTCTGTATCTGGCTAGCCGGCTTAAACTCCGCGAGTCGTGGCTAGCTCCTTATGATATTATACTATTATACTATGGTGCTTTGTTATTCTATACCTGTTTCTTATGCTTTAAGTCAGTAGCTTCGTTAGTACATTTTACGCTGTTGAAATCCATATTTTGAGCTATACTTTTCATCAGGCTTTTAGATAATGTTATTCCCTTCTATATAATTTATGTATAGCCTTAGAACTGTCGTAACCTTTGATTAACCTTTGCTTTATGATGCGTGGTAAGGCTTAGGCTAATTAAGGTGTTACAAATGGCCTTACCCTTTTATCCACCTTTGTTAACCAATTTTGAGCCTTTGTTCAACTCCCTTTTGTTCTTAATATTAGCACATTACTAGCCTTAAAGCAGAAAATAATAAATATCCTCAATTTGGATCTTTGATTAGCTTAGGCTAAAGAGTGTGTATCATCTAAGTGTGGGAAAACTTGGAAACATTGGTTGAGATAAAAGTAATTTTTGTATTTTTGTTAAAGATCTTGGGAATTGGGTACATACTCATGCATTAATTAAATGTTTAACCCATATGCATTGGTACCTTTGTATATAAGTCATCAAAAGAAAAAGAGAAAAAAAAACAAAAGAAAAATAAAAAGAAAAAAGGGGTAAAAGAAAAAGAAAAGAAAAAGAAAGCAATAAAAAGGGACAAAAATACCCCAAAATAAAGTAATGATAACAATGCATATCGGATATGAATTAAAAAGAATGTATGAGTGTGTGAAAAAGTGAAGAATGGGTAGTTAGGTTTGCATTTAAATTTTATAGGTTGTTATATGTGTTAGTGAGAGCTTAGGTTAATTAAAGATTCAAATTTCAAGCTCACTTAACCATATATATCCTTACCTTGACCCTAACCCCATTACAACCATTGAAAAAGTCCTCATGATATTTGTATACATGCATTGAATAATTGTTGATTGTTAGATGAAATACAAATTTTAGAAAGCATGATTAGAGGAGAATTTAGTGAATCAACCCTATACACTTGAGCGACTAGAGCGGATACACATCCGGTGAGGGTTCGATTGCTCAATTGCAAGTTTAAAATTTTTTTCAATAACTCAATTCAATTATAGATTTGATTCGATTATGATTGCTTTAGCCCTTGTGTTCATATATGTATTTTTGGGAATTGATTTATTTTGACCAAGTAGTTGCATGCATTTAAATAGATTGCATTTAGATAGTTTGCATTAAATAAATGTCCATATCTCCTTTCTTGTCTTTCTTGGTTTAGCATGAGGACATGCTATTGTTTAAGTATGGAGAGGTTGATAAACCATAATTTTATGGTTTATTTTGTATTGAATTTGGTGGATTTTACCAACTTTTCCTACATTTATTCATATTAATTGCATGGTTTTGTGAATCCTTCCTAATTTGTATTTAAGAATGAAAACATGCTTCCTAGGCTTTAAAATTGCTAATTTTTAATCCTCTCTCATTACCATTCGATGCCGTGATGTGTTTGTTAAGTGTTTTCAGAGTTTATAGGACAGGAATGACTTAGAGGATGGAAAGGAAACATGCAAAAGTGGAAAGAACACAAAGAATTAAAGATTTGAGAAGCTAGTATCGACGCGTACACATGGCTGAAGCGTGCGAATGATGAGGACCAGCATCCACTTGATGCGTACCCGTGACTGACGCGTACGCGTGGCCAGTGCAGAGTTCAAATGACGCGCACGCGTGGCTAACGCATACGCGTGACAAAGCGGCACGTGCCTCACTAAAGTGAAAATGTTGGGGGCAATTTTTGAGCTGATTTTTGGCCCAATTTCAAGCCCATTTTGTATATTAGAGGCTGGGAGTGAAGAAGGATGAGAGATGGATTCATTCATTCATAAACTTTAGTTGGAGATAGATATAAAATTATAGAGAGAGAGGCTCTTTCCTCTCTCTAGAATTTAGGTTTCTTATTTTCTTCTTTTAGATCTAGATCTTAATCTCATTTTAATTTAGTTTTTCTTTACTTTTATTTGTTCTAGTACTTTATTATATCTTCTTCTCTTGTTAATTTTCTTATATTGTCAATTTTGGTTCATGCACTCTTTTGTTAATCTTAATTTCTTCTTAAGGTAATTTTATGTTTCCATGTCTTTTAATGTTTACCTTAGTTGTTATTATTGGTTTCTTGTTTATGTTAGTTATGGCTTTTATTATTTCTTGCACTTTATGATGTTCACCTTTATTTCATTCTAGGTATTTGATAGAATGTTTCTTTTAACCATAGAGTAGATTTTCCTTTTTTTGACTTGGATTGGTAACTTAGGTGACCTTAAGTTGCTAATGTCTAAGTGATTGGTAATTGGTGTACATTGACACTAGTCTTCACTAATTCAATTAGTGAGTGACTAGGACTTATAGATTGGGATTAATGAAGCTCATTTGACTTTTCTTCAATTGTTAGAGGATGACAAAATGGGATTGATCCTTATAATTATCATATTGTGGTTGGTAACAAGGATAGTGATCCTTAACCATCAAGCCTTGCCAAGACCTTTTACCATTTGAATTTCCTTTCCTTCTTTAGTTAATTGTCATTTACCTTCTTGTCTTTTACATTTCTTGTCTCTTATTACAAAATTTCCAAAAAAAACTTCATAGCCAATAATTGAGCACCCGCTTGCAATTCTTTGAGAGACAACCCGATATTTAAATATTTCGATTTATTTTTATTGGAGTTGAACTTGTGACAACCTAATTAAACTTTGATGTGGGGATAATTTGTTGGTTTGGACTATACTTGCAACGAAATTCCTTTGAAAAATTTTTAACCGACATTTATCCTACGTCAAAGTACTGATATTTACTCATATCGACAGATTTTGAACTCGATAATAATATTATTAAACAAATCCTTATTTTAATTAAAACGGATAAAAATAAAATATCAATATAATGATAATAATAGTTATTTTATCTTTTCTCAAAATATCTCATTATAATAAAAAATATATATAAAAATCTTAATTAATTTAAACTTTAATTACCATAAAATCAATTAAGTAAAATATTTTATTATAGAAAAACTATATAATAATCTTAATTTATCCAAACACAAATTATAATAATAATTATAAAAATTTATTTAATTTTGCCTATTAAATAGTTTCTAATAAATAGTTTAAACTAATAGAGTAAATCATAATTAATTTAAATTTTACTAATCATAAAATTAATGTAATTATTTTTTAATAAAATAATTTTTAAAAATATAAAATTTAAAATTAATAAAATAAATCATAATTTATTTATATTTAAATTTTAAAAAATATGAAATGTTACACAAAACTCGACACCATAATATACGGCGTAGTTAAACAGCTATTAATTCATAAGTTTTTCCCGCCTTTTAACATTTAACAATTCGTGCATAGCAAGCAGAATAGATCGAACTCTTCTCTTTGCCATGCGAACATTTAATCTCTTAAATTTCTTTCACCATTTTCGGTGTCTTTCTCTTTTTTATTGTTCTCTTTTATTTTCTTATATTTTAACAATATAAATTATATTTGCACTCCTCTTTCTCCTTTTCCTAAGTTATTTATGAAAAGTGAATCAAATATTTTTAACTTATATTTGTCTTGCTAAAATTTTTAGAAAAGATTACTATTTTACTCTTCTGTTATATTATGAAAAGATAATAATTATATTATTATGAATAAACTAATATTAATAAAAAAAATATTAGTATTATTATTTTAATATCAAAAACTTATTTAGTACAGTCTTATACTTAAACTTTTAAGAATTTTATTTTAACTTTGAACTTTTAAATATTTTTACTTTTATCCTAACATATTTTACAAATGAATAAAATAACTTTACTTATTTTATAAATATCAGAAATATCCTTAAATTTTTATAAAATATTCGTTTTATCTTTAAATTTCTTTATTAATATCCAAAATACCGTTATACTTGTTTAATTACTAATTTAACGTCAATCTTTATTTAAATTACCATTTTATACTTAAAATAAATTAAGTGTTGGTGATATTCCCTTTCTCATGAAAACCAAACTCCTCCTTCATTTTTTTTCAAGTTTTCTATTTGATTTTTAATAAATTTTTTAAGCTTTTTAATTACCGATTTCTTTCGGCTTTCACTTTAATCTTCAAACTACCAAATTTCATCAATTTTCTCAATATTTAAATTTAAAAATAGCTTTCAAAATCAAGCTACAACAGATCAATTTTGGCAGCCTCATCAAAACTAAAACATAAAGCATAAAATCAATAATATTTCATCAAAATTCTAGCATAAAATTATTCAATTTTAAACCACAGACATTCAATCAACAATCACACATTAAGAAAATATTTAATTATTATAAAATTACTAAATTCTACCTTTATACGACAGCCACCAAATTGAAACACTAAGAAAATTTTTTGAACAAGAAATCGAAAAAGAAAACGTCAAAAATCGGTTACTCATTCCAATGCACTATTTGGCTAAACTATCAAAGGAGGGAGAAAATTTCACAATCAATTTTTCTCGAAGAAAAATAATACCAACGTGAAGAGAAAAAAAATATGAATACTTTAATCGGTTTAGATTTTTTATTGGAATTATGGAGCTCAAAAAATAAACTCAGAAGGTCGAAGATTCCGTGATTTTCTCTCTATCTCACTCTCGGTCTCTCTCTCTTTTCCTTTTGTTTTCGTGAATGAAGGAAGAAAATGAGATTAAGATAGATGATTATGTGATGTAATTAATAAAGGGGATTGGGTGTTATTCATTTAAACTGTTGAGTCAACAATTCAAATTATAAATATCTTAAATGGATAACTTTAAAAGTTAAATATATTAAAATACAAGTTATATATATATATATATATATATATATATATATATATATATATATATATATATATAATGACATTAGTAATATAAAGATTATATTACTAAACGGTATATCATGAAACATTAGTAAAGCTAAACTCATTATAGAATACCGATATTTACTAATATCGGCAGATTTTAAATTTAATTATAATATTATTAAAATAATCTTTATTTTAATTAAAGCGAGTAAAAATAAAATATCAATATAGTTATTTTTTTTAGAAATATTTCATTATATAAAAAAATTATATAAAATTTCTAATTAATTTAAGCTCTAGTTATCATAAAATCAATTTAGCTATTTTTAATAAATTAATTAGTTTCTAAAATTAAGGAGCTCAAATTAATAAGATAAATTATAACTTATTTATATTTAGATTTTAAAAAATGTGGGTCGTTACAAGGATGACTCGAAAAGATGGAAAAGCCTGAAAAAGTGAAGATTTTATGGTGAAATAAATATTTGACAAAGCTGCAGAGATGTGTATATATACATTATACATGTATACGCATGAGATACATATGCATTATACATACGTACGCATCATAGTGATCTCGTACCTCATTAAAAAAGTACGTAACTCACGATTTCAGGACATTTTTGGGTCCAATTCAATTCATTCCTGATGCATGTGAAGGAAGCATGAGGAGGATCGTGACCCGCAATTTATACTCATTTTTATAATATTTTTAGGTTTTTTTGTTAGATTCTAGCGATCTAAAATCTCTAGGTTTTACTCAATTTTCTCTTTATAGGTTTTAATTTTGTTTAATTAAAGGTTTTGCTCATAAGTTGTTGGTTTCTCTTCTCTAAGTTTCTTAGAATTTTTTTCATTCTGTCTATTTTTCTATTTTAAGTTTTTAAATTCTTGTTGAATTCAATATTATTTTTAATAAATTTGATGTTTTACATTTTATTATTGCTTAATTGTGTTGTTATTATTGAATTCTTGTGGTGGATAGTTCTAGTTTTACTAATTATTGCAATGTATGATGTTTTATGTTTATGTACTTTAGGTGTTTGATAAAATACTTAACTTTTAGGTGTTTGATATTTTTTCATTCATGGTAATTATCATGTTAAAAATTTGGGTGATTTTAAGTTACTAATATACAAATTAATTGGTAAGTAAGAAATATTAATTAATTTTATTTTCACTAACGTTAATATTTTTCTTCATTCAATTTTTTAGTTATTAGGACTTGTGAATTAGGCTTAATTAAACTTAATTCACTTTTTTCAATTTGCAAAAATAGGCAAATTAGGTTTGCTCTTGATAATTATTATATTGTAGTTGATAATTATTATATTGTAATTAGTGATAAAGATAATAATCTTTAACCCTCAACTCATGCCAACATTTTTTTTAGAGCTTAAATTTACTTTCTTTTTCTCTAGTTGATTGTTTTGATTACTATTAGCTTAATTTCTTTGCCATTTAATCTTTAATTGTGCTTTTAATTTATTGTTATTTAAATTTCGTCAATTGCATTCAAACCCCTATTATATCATAGCCAATGATCATTGTTATTTAATTGTGCTTTTAAATTACATTGTGATTCTAAGGAACAACAATTCGAGATTAAACTTTTGGTTATTATTTTAAAATTTTGTGACATTTTTGAAACAAACTTTCATAGTGTTAAATTCCAATTTAAAATTATATCTACAATGAACTTGAACTTTATAACTTGAAAATTTTTAAACTAATTTGTAGCACTCATTAACAAGTTTCACCTACGCACATAATTATCAAAATTAAATTAGCAATTGACTTGCCAAAATATTGAATCATTGGTTGAACCCGCTAATCTAGTTATTATTGAATAACTATATTGAATTCTAATATTTTCTTCTTCATAATACTTATTTTTTAATTTTATTTTTATATTAAAGTAACTATTTTTAATTTTAATATCTAATTAATTGGTTTATACTTATTATATTATTATACACTATATGTTTTTATTAAAAAAATAATATTAATAAGAAACATATAATCACAAAAAAATTATGTTGTAATTAATAAAATATTTAATCTTTTTCTTTGTACATATTTAATAACATTTATATTTATATTAATAATATGTATAACTAAAAGTATAATTGATTTAAACATAAATGAGTATAAAATTAAAACAATATCAAACAAAATTATTATATATTTTTATTATATAATTAATAATTAACATATATAATAGTAAGGCACAATATAACTTGGTGGCAACATTAATATGCATCCATAACAATGAGGACTTGTGTTTGAACTATATTTTTCTCAATTTTAAAATTTTAACACTGGAATGTGGATTATGGTGGAGCTGGGACGCCCTGGAGAATTATGGACTTGCAAACACGCGCTAGTGTATTGTGGACATGCAGATGTATTGAAGCTCCGTAATGAGTTACTCGACCAGTTTGGGTGGACTAGTTTTCGCCGGCAGATTTGATCAGTTTTTGTTCAAATTAATTGATTCTCATCAGTTCTCAAGCAGAAATGGTTCTAGGACTGGACTAGACTAATTTGAGATCTGTTTCACCGAGTTTTTAGTTGAATTGGCCGGTTCGATCTGAATTTTACAACTATACCTATGCCTCACTAAAGACCATGTAATTAGGTTCAACGTTTCATCATATCTATACTTATAATCAAGATAGTTACTTATATGAATATATTTTTATATGAAAATAATATTGTAAATAGTTAAATAATCTAATACATTTTAGAAAAAGTATGAGGAGCCAATGAAATATTTGTACAATGTGCACAATAGAGGTTTATGGAATATTAGAGATATAATCATTAGTGTTACTTCTTTCCATCAGTTGAAGTTTTTGGGATGAGTGATATCATAACATGGTATTAGAGCACTAGATCCGAAAGGTTAAGAGTACGATCCTTGGTGAACTCCAAAATCAATTTAAGCTTTTGGGAAGATGTTTATTATCTCTAGTAATCGGATGATTATTCTAGATAGTATGGGAGATGTTCATTTTGTAACTCAATAACCTATTATATACATTGTACAAATAGTCCATTGTCTTCCTAACGAGATCCTACATTTAACTATATATGTTTAACTGAATCGCCTAATAATTCACAATATCATTTTTACATATCTTTCCAAGACTTTTATTTGCTTTTTCTTTTTTAACTCTTTTAAGACTCGTCATTATTATATATATTTTATTATAATAAAATGTGATTATCAATTTTAGAAGGACTAATTCAGTGTTTCATGATCATAGAAAAATGAATAGTGATTTTTAAGTGGGAGCACATTGTGAATTATTTAAAATATAATTATGTTACATATATACATATAAAATTAGTCATGCATTAATCAACTATTGTATAAAAAATGGCAAGTATGGTTTTGATCTCTAACATTGAGGCTCAGAATCGAAACCGTTCCCGATATAATTTTTTATTTAGAATCATTCTTAACGTTTTTTTTTCGTATTAAAATCGTCTTTTTTAATAAATTTTTTTATGTTACTCCTAAACTACCCCTATTCCTATTTTAATAATAAAAGTTATAAAATTTTTAAAAAAATAAAAGAAAACGCGTAGGGGGGAAGGGAAGAAAAAGGTATACGAAGGGGGAGGGAAGGGGAAGGGAAGGGAGGGGAGGGAAGGGAAGGGGAAAGGGGAAGGAAAGAGGGGGAGGGGGAGGGGAGGGGGAAGGGGAAGGGGAAGGGGGAGGGAGACGGTGCCGGCGCTGGCGAAACTTGGAGCTGCCGTCACCGTCGCCGAAAGAAAGGAGAGAGGGGCTGCAACGGGAGAGAAGAGAAGAGGGAAAGGACACCACGCCACTAGGGCTCGCCGCTGCCACCGCTGTCGCGTCGTCCTCAGGAGACTACACCGCTGCTCCGGTACGGTAGTTCTGCTTCTTCTTCTGAATCTGCTTCCTTCTTCTTCTTGGAGCTGCCGGCGCCGGCGAAGTTTAGAACTGCCGTCGCTGTCGCCGTCGCGAGCCAGGGAGAGAACCTCGGCTCCCGCTCCACTGCTCCTTACCGCCGTGTTCTCGCCACTGCTTCACGCTGCCTCGCCGCTTCGATCTCTGTTTCTGCTTCGTCTTCTGCTTCTTCTGCTTCTGCATCTTCTGGGTTTGCTTCTGCATCTTCTGGGTTTGCTCTGCTTCTGCATCTTCTGCTTCATCTTCTACTTTCTGTTTCTGCTTGAGTACTTTCTGCATCTGCTTCTGCTTGAGTTCTTGTTTTGATTTCTGAATTTGATTTGTTTTGGATTGTTGTTGCTTTTTTCATTTTCTATTTCTTTAATCTAAATCTATTGTTGTTGTTGTTGTTGGATTTGAAGAATAATTTTTGCTTTTTTTTTGTTCTGATGTTGTTTTTGGATTGCTTCTGGATGTTGTTGCTTTTTTTATTCTTTTTGTTTTTTTTTTTTAATTCTGAATCTGTGGTTGTTGTGGTTGGATTTGAAGAATTTGATGTTGTTTATCGCAATTTCTAATTTTGTAAGGATTTGTGATTGTTGTTGTTGTTGATTGTATTTAATGATTTGTAGTTTTAAATTTTGTTAATGGAAGAAAAATGATTTGTAGTTTTGAAATTTGTTAATGGAGAAGAAGAGTGACCTGGTGGAGAAGAAGAAAAATGATTTGTAGTTTTGAAATTTGTTAATGGAGAAGAAGAGGGACCTGGTGGAGAAGAAGAAGAAGACTGAACTGGTGGAGTGAACTGGGAAAAAAGGAGTATTTTGTCATTTAGAAAAAAATTTTATTAAAAAGAACGATTTTAATACGAAAAAAAAAATGGTAAGGATGATTCTAAATAAAAAATTACACTGAAAATGGTTTCAATTCTAAGCCTCAACGTTAAAGACCAAAACCATACTTACTCTATAAAAAATTACAAATATACATTTGCTGTAAAGAAATTTTTTTATTATATTATTATAGAAATATATATTTGACTGTCTTATCGTACCTGATTCGATTATTCTATTTTAAAATATTTATTTATTTACGATAATTTATTATTTTATTAAAAAATATATAAAAATATATATATACAAAAATATATGATAATTTATATGATTGTTAATTGTTTGGTATTTATAAAATATTTTTGTTAAAATTTGAGTTTAATTTAAATTCTCTAATAAAGTTAAATATTTTACACATTCATTCACTTTATTCTTTTAGATAATTATTTGCATAATAAATTAAAAATAGTTAATTTTACATGATAACATACATAATTATATAAGTATTAAGTGTAGAAAAATTAAACTCATACTATTTCTAAGAAATAGCCGGTTGTTTGGTATATCGCACAAAATGACGAGAAATTTGAGCAGATATTCAGGATTTTGACCTGTGCGGTGCCTCTCTCAGTTGGTTCAAACTTCAAACAGAATCTAACATGACGATCTGACAAGGGCACGCAAGTCTTGGGCGCAAGTTTTTACAATATCATAGGAGACACAATATATTAACACAATATCATAGGAGACAATCAATGATAAAATAAACTAAAGAAAAAGGAGTGAAAATCAGCGTCAAAATTATCGTCTAGTATTGTATTGAATGGAATCGGTACCTTGTTGTGTTTATGGATATATATATCATATATATAGCAATGGGACTTGGAAATTTGAAACCAACAATAATGAATCAAACATTTCTGCTCGATCTGCCAAACAAAGTGTTTTTTATTTTGAAATTCTAGTACTATATATACTATAGGAAACTTTTGACATGTTCCATTACACTTTATTGAAACACTGCTTATACCTTGTCTATTAAGAGTTTAATTTAATAATAGGACATTTTTAATATACAGATGTAAATTTAAAGATATGTTTATGTGGCAAAATCTAAACCACACATTCTAAAGCCACACTTTTCACTTAAAACCGTAACTCTTCACAAAGAAAAGCGTCACCTTATGGAAAAAAAGTAAATTAGAAGATTTAAGAGAAGAAATAATTATGTTATCAAAATTAATAGATCAAAAATTAATGATTTTAACTAATGTCAATTGTAATGACACCGAATTCTTAAAATCAATACAAAATGATTTTTCTCAAAATCTTTATTTTACTATAAGTTTTATTGAAGGATTTCAAAAACCTGAAAAAACTTATTTTTCACATGAAATTTCTAAAAAATGTTACCATGGAAATGATTCCTCACATCTTTATCATACTTTTAACCCACAATTAAATTCTATAGTAGATATGCTTGAAGAAATATTAGTATCCATAAAATTTCAAAGAAATAAAGAAAAAGAGAATCCCAAAGAAGAAAAATTTCAAAATATAATTAACATAACAGATTTAAAAGTAAAACCACCATTGAAATTATGAATATTGAAAAAAAAATAGAAGTTACAATGCTTTTCAAACAATTAAAAATGGCTCAAGAAAATAATATTATGGAACATGGATTTCAAATAGAAGAAGAATTAGTAAATTCCGAAAATATAGAAAATGAAGAACACATCCTAGATTATTCAAGTGACGAAGAACCAGCAATTCCAATTCAAGTAAAAAATGAAGCTGGAACATCTAAGGATAATCAATCTCAATTTAAATGGGAAACAGGTTTTGATAATTATGCTTTTAAAAAAGGATTTATAAATAAAGATTCAAAATATACAAAAATACCATCAAAATACGTTCCTAAAATCCAGGAAATGGAAGGAGAAAGAATGCTTGACTTAGACTGTAAAAAGAATAAAAAAGAAATTTTCGAAAATTGGTTAAATTCCTTTTTATTAGAAGCCTTTACTAATCCAAAACTTAGTGAATTGTCTGGAAGAGATATTTGGAATTACATAGGATTTCATACTAAAGGAACTATAAGAGATTATATGATATCAATAGAAAACCAAATAATAGAAGAATTAGCAACAAAAACAACAGCTTATGATACGATATTATATATAATGATGATTCTATATAAAGAATTTTTTGGAAAAAATATTATAGATCATAGACAAGAAGTCTATAATAAAGAATATCAAGAAGCAAAAAATCATTTAGCTAATATTCAGATATATGATCTATGTAATGTGGAGTCTTATATATGTGAATATAGAATACATTATTACAAATTAAAAGAAGAAGATAAAAATCATTATCTTAGTATGTATATAACAAAACTTCCATATCCTGCTAATGAATTTATAATGGGAAGATTTATAAGAGAAATAAATAGAGGGACAATTGAAAATAATTTTGGTGGAGCAACCTCTGCAATTAGAGAGGAAATAAAAGAACGTTGTATGCAAGAAGCAACTCAAAAAAGATTTGCAAATATAATTAGAATTTGCTGTCAGGATAATGAAGAGATACCCCAAAAATATGGGCTTAATAAAAATTTTCAAAGAAAAAAAAATACCAATTTAGAAAAACAAAATACTATCCAAACTGGAGAAAAAATAGGTATTTTAGAAAAAGAAATAACAATAAAAACAAAAGACAAAAAAGTGACTATTGCCCGAATAAAAAAGAAAACTGTAAGTGTTGGTATTGCCAAGAAGAAGGACACTGTGCAAATGAATGTCCAAAAAAGAAGGATAAAAAAGACCTTACTAAACAAATAGAAATTGCTAAGTCTTGTTTCATGGAACCTTTAGAGGAATCTGATGATAACTTAGACTATATTTTTGAATATGTCTCAAAAACAGACTCAGAGACTGAGTAATAATGCCACATTTATTACTATAAAAATAACAGAAAAGTTTATAAATGCTTTTATAGATTCTGGAGCAACACAATGCTTTGCTAGTTCAAATATAAAACTTGATTGGAAAAAATTAAAGAAACCATTAAGAGTTAGAATAGCTGACAAATCAATACATAAAATTGACCAAAAAGCAGAGATGGCTAAAATTTTTATTCAAAATTATAGGTTCATTATTCCATCTATATATATGTTAGATTCCGGGATGGATTTTATCATAGGAAATAACTTTTTAAAGCTATATCATCCATTCATTCAAGAATTAACATATATAGTTTTAAAAGCTCCACACGATTCTTCAATAAATCAAAAATCAAAACGTATAAAAATACCAACTACTACTATAGATAAGATCTTAAAATTTAAAATATTTTCTATATTAGAAACATGTTATTTAAATTTATACTTTCAGATAAACATTTCCAAAAATAATCTTGAAATAAAGATAGAAGAACTTTTGGATAAAATTTGTGCTAAAAATCCTTTAGATATTAAAAATACAAATAACGAATTAGTAAGCATTAAATTAAAAGATCCTACAAAAGAGATAAATGTTCCAAATAAAATTCCTTATTCCGCAAGAGATAGAGAAGAGTTCTCATTAGAATGTAGAGATCTTTTGGAAAAAGGAATTATAAGATTAAGTAAAAGTCCTCATGCGACTCCAGCCTTTTATGTCGAAAACAATAATGAAATTAAAAGGGGAAAACGAAGAATGGTTATTAACTATAAGAAGATGAATGAAGCAACTATTGGTGATGCTCATAAACTTCCAAGAAAAGACTCTATTTTAGAAAAAATCAAAGGAGCAACTTGGTTTTCATCTCTTGATGCAAAATCAGGATATTGACAACTTCGTTTAGACGAAGAAACAAAGAAATTAACTGCTTTTACTTGCCCAACAAAAGAATCAACAAGTGTGTTGCTCTATGAATGGAATGTATTACCATTCGGATTAAAACAAGCCCCAGGTATTTATCAAAGATTTATGGAAGAAAATCTAAAAGAGTTAAATGAATTTGTTTTAGTATACATTGATGATATACTAATTTTTACAAAACAGGATAAAGAAGATCATCTTCAAAAATTATTAATAGTTTTAGAAAGATGTAAGGAAAAAGGATTAGTTCTTAGTAAAAAGAAAGCAAGAATAGCAAAACAAGAAATAGAGTATCTTGGATTAATTCTATCCACTCAAGGAAAGCTAAAACTTCAACCAAATGTTCTAGAAAAGGTAAATTTATTTCCTAATAAAATAGAGGATAGAAAATAATTAAAAAGATTTTTAGGGTGCATAAATTATATTTCTGATCAGGAATTTTTAAAGAATATAATAGAATACACTAAAAGCTTATTTCCAAAAATAAGTACTAAAAAAGTATGGAAATGGGATGAAAAAGATAGTATACCAATTCAAAGAATTAAAGAATTATGTGAAAAACTTCCAGAACTTTATATTCCAGAAGAAAATGACTACTTAATAGTAGAAACAGATGCTTCAGACATAACCTGGTCAGGATGTCTAAAAGCTAAGAAAGCTATAAAAAGTTTGGAACAAGAAAAAGAATCACTAGATTCTAAATATCCCCCAAAGGAATTACTTTGCAGGTATATTTCAGGGACTTTTATTCCAACAGAACAGAGATATATTACTCATGAAAGGGAAACTCTAGCAGCAATTAAATCTCTTAAGAAATGGAAAATTGATTTACTACCCAAAGAATTTACATTAAGGACAGATTCAAGTTACTTAACAGGTTTCATACGATATAACTTAAAAGTTGATTATAATCATGGACGATTGGTAAGATGGCAGTTATTTTTGTTACAATATCCAATAAAAATTGAATATATTAAGGGTGACAAAAATGTTATTGCAGATACATTAACAAGAGAATGGAGTTCGTCTACAACGCATTAGATCAAGAAATTCAAAAATACGAACAAGAACTCGAAAAATGCAAGCATTGTCAGCAAATAAGGACACAGATCCAATCCCTGAAGAAAGCCATCGAAGCAATGAAATCAACACAACAACCAAAACCATCAGAGTTCATCCAGCTAAGCGTGATGAACAAATCAGGTGAAGAAAAAATTCCAGAAAATAAAACAATTGCTGAAATTATCAAAAAATTCACCTAAGATAAAAAATATTATGTAATTTATAATGGCCCCATGAAAGGAGTATATGATGCCTGGGAAAAAGCAGCACCATTTACACATCAATCAAGGATAATTCACAAAGGAAGGTTTTCAACACTGGAAGAAGCAAAGGAATCCTTCAGGGAATATGAAGCTCTTCATCCAGAGCAAACCCTAAAAAGAGCAGATAAAGCTCCAATTCAAACCCAGAGAACAGGGATAATAAGAAACATTCCTACAAGGGCTGAAATCAAGGAAAAGAAAAGGGTCTGTAGATCAAATCTCAGAGAAACCCTTAACATAGTCCTGAATTGGACTGAAGAAAAAAGGGCAATCTTGGGATATTATCCTATTGCCAAAGAACAGCTAACAAAGCTGGTTATATTTCCAGATGCTTCCCCATCTGACACCTATCAGTTTTTCCAGTATGGATTAATTGATACAATTTTAATCTTTAATGATTTGAAAATTATTAGTGAGTTTCTTGCAGGATTCGTTGATGCAGTAAAGAGATTTAAAAATATGATTGACAACGTAAATTCAAGGGATATATCCCTAAAATTTACAAACAGTCAACCTATTTTTAATGAAGAAGAAGAATGCTTGGTTCCAACACACCAAGTAATATTCATGTCCGTCTTCCCAGGAAATTTTCAACCAATTGATCAGATTCAAGATTTAACAATTTACAGTCATGAAGGAAGGCTAGCCAGTACATTAGCAAGGGTTTTTGAAAGAACTCAAAAAATAACAAAGGAATCTCACACAAGGATTAATTATAAAAGTAGAAATACTCTAATTGTGTCCAGTAAAAAGAATGAAATTGAAGAAAGAGAGATGAGACTCTTAGCGAAATTTGAATTAGCATTCTACAACTTATCTGGACTCTTAGAAAAGCTCCCCGAAGGGATAAAGAGGAATCTCTGCTATTTGATAAAAGACAGAGAAGACCACAAGTGCCAGCTATGTGAAGAAAGCAATAATGAAATGGAATCAACCCACATGATAAAGGAAGAAGACAACGCATCTGAAGGTCACATGATGAAAGAGGAGGACAGCACATCTGAAGCATCTCTCAACATTATTGCATAGTGACGTAAGCACTTAGGTCATAAAGCACCAACAATGTAGCTGGTGCAAGATAGCAAACAGTGACGTAAGCAATGACGTCATAAGAAGGGTAAGGATGGGAATTGTCCATCAAACACAACTATTATAAATAGGTTGTTTAGGCAATTGTAGAAGCATCAGACAATAGAAAGCAGGAGGCTAAGAGTACTCATATGCTAGGAGAGCAATGAGGAAGCTGCCGAGGCGATTCTATAGTCTGAAGAAGAATTCCCTTAGGAAAAACCAATTCTAAAATCCCCCCTGAAGTTAGTATCTACAATCTCTCCTCTGGAGATAAAAACATCTTATGTAAAATATTCTAAATAAAGGAAGTTTTTCTCCAGAAAGGTACGCCTTTATCCTAATCTCTTAGTTATGAATTATTTAGAAAGTTTAGAATTAACGGAAGAATCTGATTATTATAGATTATCTACCTTATTAGATAATGAAAAACAGGCTGTTCTAAAAACAGAATTAAATCTCAAATCAAATGAAAATTTTAATAAACAAAATCTTTTAAAAGAAGTTTTTAATAGAAAAAATATAATATACTATGGAAAAATTCAACTTGAAGCCCCTATAAAGATAAAATCCGCCAATGGAGAACTTGAAATAGCTTTGATAAATGATGAAGAATTGAGTAAACAGATTGAGAAAATTAAGGATCAACAAAAAAGATCTAAAATTGGATCCATATTAGTACTATACAAGTCTTAATCAAATCTACATATATGAAAGGAATTAATTCACCAATAAGCTTAGCAATCTGTGATAAAAGAATTATTGATGACCCAATAGATCAAATAATTGGAATTGTTCATAGAAACTTGGCAAACGTAAATGTTAAATTCAATGCCTATCTTGGATACGCTATACCTTTATCAACTGAAAATCTTGGAAGATCTATAAGCTTAGCTTATAAATTTCACAGAAAGAATCTAATGGAACAAGATGATGAACCATTTTCAATTACATATGCAATAAATTATGCTTTAACAAATAGCCATCATAGTATAATATTTAAAAACAGAGAAAGAATTTATGTTGATGAATTATTTCAGAAAATTGTAAAAACAGAAATACCAAAATATAAAGCTATTGAAAACCTAGTTCTATTATTAAAAGAACCATCAGGAAAATTAGTTTCATCGAATTTTCAAATAAGAGAATCTAAAATTAATAGCCCTTTAAGTTTATCTAAGTTAAAAATCAAAGAAGAAAATTCTGAAATAAAAGAACTAACAAAAAAGGTCGAAAAATTAAATGAAACCCTAAACACTAAATTATGACAATAAATAAAGAAGAAATATATGTAACTTATCAAGACAAGAAACAAGAGCTATTTGAAAGAAAAAATCGTTTGAATTATTTACAGTTCTCTGAAATAAATCAAAGAGCATTTGAAGCCCTAAAAATAATCTATGACAAGTTGAAAAGAGAAGTTGAAGAGCTAGAGAAATTAATAAAATCTCTAAAAAATAGTGATGAATCAATGATAGAGTTTGCAGAAATTTTAAAATAAATAATGAAGCATAAAAAGATTGAAAAACTAGAAAATAAAATTAAAAGAAATAGGACGAGAAAATTAAAAGGTAAAATAAAGGAATATAAAAGGGAATTAAACAATCTTCAGATTGAAATTAATGATCTTATAATAAAAAGGATAGAAATAAGAATAAATATAAACAAGTTGGAATTAAACTTAAAAAATGCCTGGAAAACCATATTATGACTTAAAAGAATTAAAGCTGTTGAAAGAAAAAATGGAGAATGAAATTGAAAAATTAAACAGATATTTAGAAACAGGAGAAAGTGTAGAAATAAAAGAAGTTATTGAGGATTTGAGAAATTATATAAAAGATTTTATATACAATAATCCATGCAAAAAAGAATATTATAAACTAAAACAAGATTGAAAAGTTATAAATCAAAACTAGTAGAAATGGTCAATACTTTTCCTTTAAATAAAGCACCTATACAAATTATAAACTTATTCAAAATAAAATATGAAGAGCTAATAGAAATTTCGAAAAAGAAATTAAAAGAAAAGTCGAAGTTAAAAAATTGGTATCAGAGCCAAGTTAACGATTAAGAGTAATACTTTCTCTTTAAGTAACACTTTTAGTGATACGCTTTTAAAATCAACAAACAACTATAAAAGACAAAAATCTGTACATCTACATCTGTACACTAGATGGACCCTTAATAATAAAATAAACATAAGATTCAGATTGACAGAATAGTTTCTCATATGGGAGTCTTTTTATGTAGAATACTGTGGAGACTAGACGTGTTGCTTCCTTCACCCAACAATCCAGGTTTATAATACCAGCCTTGTCCTCCTGTGATTTGATGGTTAGCGTGGATGCTAGCTAGCTCTTATTTATTATGGGAGCCGATCAATGGACAAGTCAGGGCAGAGGTACGTGTGGTTTTGGGTTCATTTAAATGTGTTTGGCAGCTGTGAATTTTTTACAACAAAATTTTTAAAATGATTGCCACGAAACGTTAAAAAATAAATTCTGATTACTATGATACGTTAAGAAATAAATACGTATCGATTTAATACGTATATTGTTTAATAATAAATTAACATGTGGACTATATTATCCGCAAAAATAATTTATTGCGGTAAAAATATATTATATATTTTTTAATATTAATATATCCTTTAAATTAATTATAAAAATATTCAAATATTCTCTTAAATAAATTTATTGAAAATATTAAATTTTTTTATATTATTCTAAAAAAATAGTATATTATTATTAATATTAAAAATACTAAAAAACCTTTTGTCTTAGTATTGTTTAATTGTATTTTGAAACACTTGTATTCTACTTTAAAAATATTAAAATATTTGCAAAGTTCATTTTAAATAATTAAAATAATTTTTAGCATTTATTTTAAAAAGATTAAAATATTCTTTAAGCAACATTTTTAAAATTACTAAAATACTACTTAAAAAAGAGTAACTACCCTTTTAGAGTAAAACGTTGTATAAAATTATGTTACACATGATAATTTTGATATTTTTTTATAAAAATACTAAGGCTGAGCAAAATAAACTTATTAAAAGATTTTAAATAAAAAAATATTTTAAGGTTAATTTTCAAAATATTATAATTTTAGAATTAATTCATATTATTTTATTGTATAAGAAATTAGAAACTAAAAATTTCATGTTAATTTTAAAAATGAAAAAAAATTATTTATTTTAACACTATAAGAAAGTCGCCAAAACTGTCGAATTTACCGATGAATAAATCTGACGGTATAAATTTCGTCGGTAATTATTTAATGGCAAATTTTTTCGTCTGCCACTAATTACTGACGAATTTAGCAGTGGATATAAAGTATAAACTTGTAATTGGTGAAATTTGACGGTAATATATTATTTATTAATAATTAAATTAATAACTGCTAGCAGGTTTAATTGACGGTAAACTTAAATTTTATTTTTTAAAAAAAAAATTTTAATATATAATTTTAAAGATTTAAATTCAATAATGATTAAACTAACAAAATTTATATTTTATAATTTACTATAATAATTTATTTAAAATTTTTAATTCAAAGTTCACAAACAACTTCCAACATCAAAGTTTATGATTAAAGTTTATTAAAGTTTCAGTTCCACTCAACTCTTCATATCCAATCTTCTCAAAATACCATATTTTCACCTTTCACCCCCAAATGTAAACATCTCATACACACTTTTTACTTCAAACCATTCGGTTAATGATGCATAATCAAATTATATATCATTAATTTAGTTAAACTTTATTAAAGTTTAATTTTTTGAATATTTAAGTAAATAACCAGTGGTGACAATGGCAATGGATATTGGGGTTAGAGGAATGTAGGGTAAGAGTTTAACAAATGCTAACAATATAAAAAAATAAAAGAAAAAAGGAAAGAAGGAAAGAAAAAAGACATACCTGAATGAAAGAGAAAGAGTAGCATCGTAGTTGACAAAAGCAAGCTGTGACGGTGGCGAACGATGGAAGTAGCAATTCGCAGAGAGAAAACAAGCTCATTTATAGTAGAAATAAGCTTGTGAATTTAGGGTCAATTCTACTGGAAGATTTATCATTGAACGCATAGTCTGTGATCAAAATAGCGCGTTTTATTTAATTACCTTACAGTCGGATTTTTTCTCCCTTAAATTTAATGGTAAAATGTGTGCCCACCAAACTTTTTTTTTTCACCATTTGTTACTGTTGGATTTAGGGTTGAAAATATAAATCCGACAGTAATATTTTGTGGATAACAAATTTAGTGTTACAACTTGGTGCACGAAATCTTAATCCGAATTATCAAAATCAAAATTTCTTATGATCTCGTACCACTAACCAGCAAGTGCACTGGGTCGTCCAAGTAATACCTTACGTGAGTAAGGGTCGATCCCACGGAGATTATTGGTTTGAAGCAAGCTATGTTTATTTTATTAATCTTAGTCAGGATGCCAATAAGGTTATTTGGATTTAATTGTAAGAAGTAAAAGTGTTTGGAATAAGTAATTGTTACTTTATTTATGGAGAATATGTTGGGGTTTTGGAGATGCTTTGTCCTCTGACTTCAACTCTTCCTTGAAATCCTTTTCCACACGCAAGGCTCCTTCCATGGCAAGCTTTATGTAGGGTGTCACCATTGTCAGTGGCTACCTCCCATCCTCTCAGTGAAAATGGTCCAGATGCTCTGTCACAGCACGGCTAATCAGCTGTTGGTTCTCGATCATGTTGGAATAGGATCCAATGATCCTTTTGCGTTTGTGATCACGCCCAGCAATCGCGAGTTTGAAGCTCGTCACAGCCATTCAATCCTTGAATCCTACTCAGAATACCACAGACAAGGTTTAGACTTTCCGGATCCTCAAGAGTGGCCGCCATCAATTCTAGCTTATACCACGAAGATTCTGATTAAGGAATCTAAGAGAAGCTCATTCAATCTGATGTAGAACGGAGGTGGTTGTCAGGCATACGTTCATGGATCCGGGAAGGTGATGAGTATCACGGATCATCACCTTCTTCATGTTTAAGCGCGAATGAACATCTTAGATAGGAACAAGCGTGTTTGAATGGAAAACCAAGGTAATTGTATTAATTCATCGAGACGCTGCAGAGCTCCTCACCCCCAACAATGGAGTTTAGATACTCATGCTGCCAAAAGGTACAAATTTCAGATCTAAAATGTCACGAGGTGCAAAGTAAATCTCTAAAAGTTGTTTAAATAGTAAACTAGTAACCTAGGTTTACAGAAAATGAGTAAACTATGATAGATAGTGCAGAAATCCACTTCTGGGGCCCACTTGGTGTGTGCTGGGGCTGAGACTTAAGCTTCTCACGTGCCTGGGCTGTTTTGGGCGTTCAACGCCAGGTTGTAACCTGTTTCTGGCGTTGAACTCCAGCTTGTAACCTGTTTCTGGCGCTGGACGCCAGACAGCAGCATGATACTGGCGTTGAATGCCAGTTTACGTCGTCTATCTTCGCGCAAAAACTATTATATATTGCTGGAAAGCCCTGGATGTCTACTTTCCAACGCCGTTGAGAGCGCGCAAATTGGACTTCTGTAGCTCCAGAAAATCCATTTCGAGTGCAGGGAGGTCAGAATCCAGCAGCATCAACAGTCCTTTTTCAGCCTAACTCAGATTTTTGCTCAGCTCCCTCAATTTCAGCCAGAAAATACCTGAAATCACAGAAAAACACACAAACTCATAGTAAAGTCCAGAAATATATTTTTGCCTAAAAACTAATAATATTCTACTAAAAACTAATTAAAACATGCTAAAATCTACATGAAATTACCCCCAAAAAGTGTATAAAATATCCGCTCATCACAACACCAAACTTAAACTGTTGCTTGTCCCCAAGCAACTAGATGAATAAAATAGGATAAAAAAAATTTAAGGAGTAATAAAATCTCCGAGTTTTAAGTGAAGCTCAGATTCTAATTTAGATGAGCGGGGCTAGTAGCTTTTTGTTTCTAAACAGTTTTGGCATCTCCCTTTATCCTTTGAAATTCAGAATGATTGGCATCCATAGGAACTCAGAATTCAGATAGTATTATTGATTCTCCTAGTGTAGTATATTGATTCTTGAACACAGTTACTTTATGAGTCTTGGCCGTGGCCCTAAGCACTTTGTTTTCCAGTATTACCACCGGATACATAAATGCCACAGACACATGACTGGGTGAACCTTTTCAGATTGTGACTCAGCTTTGCTAAAGTCCCCAGTTAGAGGTGTCCAGAGCTCTTAAGCATACTCTTTTTGCTTTGGATCACGACTTTAACCACTCAGTCTCAAGTTTTTCACTTGGACCTGCATGCCACAAGCACATGGTTAGGGACAGCTTGATTTAGCCGCTTAGGCCTAGAACTATTTCCTTGGGCCCTCCTATCCACTGATGCTTAAAGCCTTGGATCCTTTTCACCCTTGCCTTTTGGTTTTAAAGGGCTGTTGGCTTTTATTCCCTTTCTTGATCCAATGATTCCTTGTAATTTTTTTTTTTCACTTTTTTTTTCGCAAGCTTGTTTTTCACTGCTTTTTCTTGCTTCAAGAATCAATTTCATGATTTTTCAGATCATCAATAACATTTCTCTTGTTCATCATTCTTTCAGGAGCCAACAATTTTAACATTCATAAAATTCAATATAAAAAATATGCACTGTTCAGGCATTCATTCAGAAGACAAAAAGTATTGCCACCACATATAAATAATTAGAATTTTCCTTATTAAGAACTCGAAAAAATATTGCCTCTTTATTCTAAGAATCTACTAATTTATTCATGTTTGATAATGATGAGAAAAATAAATTATAGCTTAATTGGAGATAAAATCAAAATAGAGATACTAATTACTACTACTCCTATATAACTTCTAAGGTAAATTTCTATAAAAATACTATCACAGAGTTAAAGCTTAAAATTAGAACTTAACAACCTGTATTTTGGGAAGTGGATGTTCCTCTAGTCTGTGGGGTGCTTGGTCCTTCAAGGAATAGCTTCTGACGCTTTAGTTCCTTCAGTTCACATCCTTGCTCTTCCTGTTCCCTTAGGTGCCATGATCTTGATGAGTTTTAGCTCAGTGATCATGGCAACTCACACCAAACTTAGAGGTTTGCTTGTCCTCAAGCAAAAGAAAGGAAAGGAGAGGAATAGAGGGAGAGGTAATTTCGAAATCCAAAAGATATGATGAGTTGAAAAAGATTTGAAAAAGATTTGGATTGGAAAAAGATTTGTGTTTATGAATTAAGATACATTTGACATTTTTGAAAAAGGGATTTTAGAAATTAGTGTTTTTAGAAAATTAGGATTAAAATTTTTGGAATTGAAGGATGATATTTTAAAACATGTTTATGCAGGAAATTATGAATTGAAACATAAAAATTAGAAAATTTGTGAAGAAAAATGAATTTTACCTCCTCCCCACCATTCTGGCGTTAAACGCCCAAATGCTGCTTGTTTTGGGCGTTTAACGCCCAATTGCTGCTTCTCCTGGGCGTTCAATGCCCAGCTGTTGCTTCTTTCTGGCGTTGAACGCCAGGAAGTCCTTTGTCACTGGGCGTTTTTCTGAACGCCCAGGACGCTGTCAATCTGGCGTTAAACGCCCAGAAGGTGCTTCTTTCTGGCATTCAACGCCTAGAAGATGCTCCTTTCTGGCATTTAACGCCCAGATGGCTACCCTTACTGGCGTTGAACGCTTAGTGGGTGCTTCTTTGGGGCGTTCAACGCCCAAAATGTTTCTTACTGGCTTTTTCACGCCAGTGAGCTTCCAAATTCCCTTGTAACTCTGTGAATCCAATCAATTGCTATTTTACCTTTTGAAGATACTTTGACATATACCTGTTAAAATTAATTAGCAAAAACAAATAAAATTAAATTTTGTGAATGGCTGGGTTTTCTCCCAGCAAGCGCTTCTTTATTGTACTTAGCTGGACAGTGAGCTCTCATAGAGTCTCACAGATAATCAGAGCAAGGTTGGGACCTCCCAACATCAAACTTAGAGTTTGAATGTGGGGGTTTAACACCAAACTTAGAGTTTGGTTGTGGCCTCCCAACACCAAACTTAGAGTTGGACTGTGGGGGCTTTGGTTGACTCTGCAGTGAGAGAAGCTTTTCATGCTTCCTCTCCATGGTTACAAAAGGAGAACCTTGTGTCTTATAGTTTGCAATGTCTGCAAACCACAGAGCTTCCTGAACAGCAAACAATTGCTCATCCGGAAAGGTTTCAGAGATCTCAGTAGGAGGGAGGGATGCTCCTGCTACTGGTTCTATCCGGGACAGGTGATCAGCTACTTGATTCTCTGTTCCTTTTCTATCTCTTATTTCTATATCAAACTCTTGCAGAAGCAACACCCATCTTATGAGCCTGGGCTTTGGATCCTGCTTTGTGAGTAGATATTTAAGAGCAGCATGGTCAGTGTACACAATCACTTTTGATCCTACTATGTAGGATCTAAACTTGTCAATGGCATAAACCACTGCAAGTAATTCTTTTTCTGTGGTTGTGTAATTTTTTTGGGCATCATTTAAAACACTGCTAGCATAATAAATGACATGCAGAAGCTTGTTATGCCTCTGTCCCAATACTGCACCAATGGTATGGTCACTGGCATCACACATTAGTTCAAAGGGTAATGTCCAGTCTGGTGCAGAAATAACTGGTGCTGTGACCAGCTTAGCTTTCAGGGTCTCAAATGCCTGCAGACACTTTGTGTCAAACACAAATGGCGTGTCAGCAGCTAGCAGATTGCTCAGAGGTTTTGCAATTTTTGAAAAATCCTTTATAAACCTCCTATAGAATCCTGCATGCCCCAGAAAGCTTCTGATTGCCTTAACATTGGCAGGTGGTGGTAAATTTTCAATTACTTCAACTTTAGCTTGATCCACCTCTATTCCCTTGTTTGAAATTTTATGCCCAAGGACAATCCCTTCAGTCACCATAAAGTGACATTTTTCCTAGTTTAAAACTAGGTTGGTCTCTTGGCATCTTTTCATAACAAGTGCTAAATGGTTAAGGCAGGAGCTGAATGAGTCTCCAAATACTGAAAAGTCATCCATGAAGACTTCCAGAAACTTCTCTACCATATCAGAGAAGATAGAGAGCATGCACCTTTGAAAGGTTGCAGGTGCATTGCACAAGCCAAATGGCATCCTTCTGTATGCAAATACTCCAGATGGGCATGTGAATGCCGTTTTCTCTTGATCCTGGGGATCTACTGCAATTTGATTATAACCTGAATATCCATCCAGGAAGCAGTAGTATTCATGACCTGCTAGTCTTTCTAGCATCTGGTCTATGAATGGTAAAGGAAAATGATCCTTTCTGGTGGCTGTATTGAGTCTTCTATAATCAATACACATACGCCACCCTGTAACTATTCTTGTAGGAACCAGTTCATTTTTTTCATTATGAACCACTGTCATGCCTCTCTTCTTAGGGACGACTTGGACAGGGCTTACCCAGGGGCTGTCAGAAATAGGATAAATAATCCCAGCCTCTAGTAATTTAGTGACCTCCTTCTGCACAACTTCCTTCATGGCTGGGTTCAGCCGCCTTTGTGGTTGGACCACTGGCTTGGCGTCACCCTCCAATAGGATCTTGTGCATGCATTTGGCTGGGCTAATGCCCTTAAGATCAGTGATGGACCACCCAAGAGCTGTCTTGTGTGTCCTTAGCACTTGAATTAGTGCTTCCTCTTCCTGTGGCTCTAAGGTAGAGCTTATGATTACAGGAAAGGTATCACCTTCTCCCAAAAATACATATTTTAGGGATGGTGGTAATGGTTTGAGCTCGGGTTTGGGAGGTTTCTCCTCTTTCTGAGGGATTTTCAGAGGTTCTATTATTCTCTCTGATTCCTCCAAATCAGGCTGAACATCTTTAAAGATGTCCTCTAGCTCTGATTCGAGACTCTCAGCCATATTGACCTCTCTTACTAGAGAGTCAATGATATCAACACTCATGCAGTCATCTGGGGTGTCTGGATGTTGCATGGCTTTGGCAACATTCAACTTGAACTCCTCCTCATTGACTCTCAAGGTTACTTCCCCTTTTTGGACGTCAATGAGGGTTCGGCCAGTTGCTAGGAAAGGTCTTCCTAGAATGAGAGTTGCACTCTTGTGCTCCTCCATTTCCAGCACCACAAAGTCAGTAGGAAAGGCAAATGGCCCAACCTTGACAATCATGTCTTCAATCACGCCTGATGGGTATTTAATGGAGCCATCAGCAAGTTGAAGACATATCCGGGTTGGTTTGACTTCTTTAGTCAAACCAGGCTTTGTGATAATAGATGCAGGTATTAAGTTGATAGTTGCCCTAAGATCACATAGAGCCTGCTTGGTACAATTACCCTCTAATGTGCATGGTATCATAAAGCTCCCAGGATCTTTAAGCTTCTCAGGTAAGCTTTTCAGAATGACTGCACTGCATTCTTCAGTGAGGTAAACTTTTTCAGTTTCCCTCCAATCCTTTTTATGACTTAAGATCTCTTTCATGAACTTAGCATAAGAGGGTATTTGCTCAAGTGCTTCTGCAAACGGAATCTTTATTTCAAGAGTCCTGAGATAGTCTGCAAAGCGGGCATATTGCTTATCCTGTTCCGCCTGGCGGAGTTTTTGAGGATAAGGCATTTTGACTTTGTATTCCTCAACCTTAGTTGCTGTAGGTTTATTGCCTACAGATGTGGATTGGGAAGCCTTTTTAGAAGGGTTATTATCAGCACTTGTATGTGACTGATCCCCCACTGGCGTTTGAATGCCAGGGGTGGAAGCTGGAGTGGTGTTAGACGCCAACTCCTTATCTGTTACTGGCGTTTGAACGCCAGAACTGTGCTCCCTTTGGGCATTCAACGCCGGATTCATGCTTGTTTCTGGCGTTGAACGCCAGGAATGAGCATGGTCTGGGCGTTCAGCGCCAGCATTATTCCTCTCTGGGCTCTGATTGTCCTCAGAGGGATTTTGAGTAGCCATTTGTTCATTTCTTGGCTTTCCACTGCTTTGAAGTGAGGTATTTAACTGTACTTCCATATTCCTATTAGCCATTCTTGTTTCTTGTAGTATTTCCTTGAATTCGGCTAGCTGCTGAGTTAGAAAGTCTAATTGCTGATTGAATTCATTAGCCTGGTCTACAGGACTGAGTTCAGCAGTTACTGTTTTAGCTTCTTCTTTCATGGAAGATTCACTGCTTAGGTACAGATGCTGATTTCTGGCAACTGTATCAATAAGCTCTTGAGCTTCTTCAATTGTTTTTCTCATATGTATAGATCCACCAGCTGAGTGATCTAGAGAAATTTGAGCTTTTTCTGTAAGCCCATAGTAGAAGATGTCTAATTGCACCCACTCTGAAAATATTTCAGAGGGGCATTTTCTTAGCATCTCTCTATATCTCTCTCAGGCATCATAAAGGGATTCATTATCTCCTTGTTTGAAGCCTTGGATGCTTAGCCTCAACTGTGTCATCCGTTTTGGAGGAAAATATTGATTCAGGAATTTTTTTGACAGCTGTTTCCATGTCCTTATGCTGTTCTTAGGTTGGTTATTCAACCACCTCTTAGCTTGATCTTTTACAGCGGATGGAAATAGTAATAGTCTGTAGATATCCTGATCTACTTCTTTATCATGTACTGTGTCAGCAATTTGTAAGAATTGTGCCAGAAACTCTGTAGGTTCTTCCTGTGGAAGACCGGAATACTGGCAACTTTGCTGCACCATGATAATGAGTTGAGGATTCAACTCAAAACTACTAATTCCAATGGAGGGTATACATATACTACTCCCATATGAAGCAGTAGTGGGGTTAGCATATGACCCCAGAGTCCTTCTAGACTGTTCATTTCCGCTTATGTCCATGTTGGAGTAAAGGGGTAATGTGGATTTAAATTTTTAGTTTATAAATAAATAAAAAAAATTCGAAATAAAATAAAAACCAAAATAAAAATAAGATAAAATAAGAAAATTAATATAAAAAAATTTAATAAGAATTTGAAAATATTTTATGAAGATTTTTGAAAAAGTGAGGAGAGAGAAAGTGGTTAGGATATTTTTGAAAAAGATAATTTTTTTTTAAACTTAAAAAGATAAGAATTGAAAAATTTTAAAATTGAAATCTGAATTTTTATAAAAAAATTTCGAAAAAATAGTTCAAAATTAGTTAGAAAAGATATTTTTTTAATTTTGAATTTTATGATGAAAGAAAAAAACATACAGAAGAGACAAGACTTAAAATTTTTAGATCTAATGCTCCTTATTTTCGAAAATTTTGGAGGGAAAACACCAAGGAACATCAAACTTAAAAATTTTAAGATCAAAACACAAGAAAAACTCAAGAACACCTTGAAGATTCACAAGAACACAAGAACAAAAGAAAGAATACCAAACTTAAAATTTTTAGAAAACTTCACTAAATTTTCGAAAATTGAAGAAAAATTAACAATAAAACACCAAACTTAAAGTTTGGCACAAGATTAAATCAAGAAAAATTATTTTTAAAAGAAGTTTTGAAATAAAGATACCCAATTACCAAGAACATAGACCAACGCTCTAGCCAATTGGGCAGAAAATGTAACAATTGTTCTGAATAGGTATATTTCTTTTGGAAGACTAATGCTTTGGATTAGCACAAGAAAAACAAGAAAAGACACAGAACAAGAAAAACTCAAGATCAAACAAGAAAAATAAACAAGAACAACTTAAAGATCAATGAAGAACAAAAAAAAAACACAAATTCAAAAATTTAAAGGAAAAATATAACATATGCAATTGACACCAAACTTAGAACAAGACACTAAACTCACGAAAAAGATTAAAATTGGTAAAGAAAAATAATATTTTTGAAAGATTTTTTTAAAAAGAATTTATCCTATCAGAATTTAATGACTCTATAACAACAAAAATAAACTATTCCTAATCTAAGAAATAAAATAAACCTTTAGTTGTTCAAACTCAAACAATCCCCGGCAACGGCGCCAAAAACTTGGTGCACGAAATCTTAATCCCAATTATCAAAATCAAAATTTCTTATGATCTCGTACCACTAACCAGCAAGTGCACTGGGTCGTCCAAGTAATACCTTACGTGAGTAAAGGTCGATCCCACGGAGATTATTGGTTTGAAGCAAGCTATGTTTATTTTATTAATCTTAGTCAGGATGCCAATAAGGTTATTTGGATTTAATTGTAAGAAGTAAAAGTGTTTGGAATAAGTAATTGTTACTTTATTTATGGAGAATATGTTGGGGTTTTGGAGATGCTTTGTCCTCTGACTTCAACTCTTTCTTGAAATCCTTTTCCACACGCAAGGCTCCTTCCATGGCAAGCTTTATGTAGGGTGTCACCATTGTCAGTGGCTACATCCCATCCTCTCAGTGAAAATGGTCCAGATGCTCTGTCACAGCACGGCTAATCAGCTGTTGGTTCTCGATCATGTTGGAATAGGATCCATTGATCCTTTTGCATTTGTCATCACGCCCAGCAATCGCGAGTTTGAAGCTCATCACAGCCATTCAATCCTTGAATCCTACTCGGAATACCACAGACAAGGTTTAGACTTTCCGAATCCTCAAGAGTGGCCGCCATCAATTCTAGATTATACCACGAAGATTCTGATTAAGGAATCTAAGAGAAGCTCATTCAATCTGATGTAGAACGGAGGTGGTTGTCAGACACACGTTCATGGATCCGAGGAAGGTGATGAGTGTCACGGATCATCACCTTCTTCATGTTTAAGCGCGAATGAACATCTTAGATAGGAACAAGCGTGTTTGAATGGAAAACCAATGTAATTGTATTAATTCATCGAGACGCTGCAGAGCTCCTCACCCCCAACAATGGAGTTTAGAGACTCATGCTGCCAAAAGGTACAAATTTCAGATCTAAAATGTCATGAGGTGCAAAGTAAATCTCTAAAAGTTGTTTAAATAGTAAACTAGTAACCTAGGTTTACAGAAAATGAGTAAACTATGATAGATAGTGCAGAAATCCACTTCTGGGGCCCACTTGGTGTGTGCTGGGGCTGAGACTTAAGCTTCTCACGTGCCTGGGGCTGTTTTGGGCGTTCAACGCCAGGTTGTAACCTGTTTCTGGCGTTGAACTCCAGCTTGTAACCTATTTCTGGCGCGGACGCCAGACAGCAGCATGATACTGGCGTTGAACGCCAGTTTATGTCGTCTATCGTCGCGCAAAGTATGGACTATTATATATTGGTGGAAAGCCCTGGATGTCTACTTTCCAACGCCGTTGAGAGCGCGCCAATTGGACTTCTGTAGCTCCAGAAAATCCATTTCGAGTGCAGGGAGGTCAGAATCCAGCAGCATCAGCAGGCCTTTTTCAGCCTAACTCAGATTTTTGCTCAACTCCCTCAATTTCAGCCAGAAAATACCTGAAATCACAGAAAAACACAAAAACTCATAGTAAAGTCTAGAAATATGATTTTTGCCTAAAAACTAATAATATTCTACTAAAAACTAATTAAAACATGCTAATATCTACATGAAATTACCCCCAAAAAGTGTATAAAATATCCGCTCATCACAACTGCTAATAAATTTAACAGTAACGTCCAACGCTAAATCTAACGGCAATCAACATTTCTCTTATAGTGTAATGATTAAAATAGTCTCTTTAAAACTCTAACAAAAATAATTTTTTATGATTAATTTTAAAAGAATATAACACTTGAGGTTTAAGTATGATTATTTGTATTAGAAAATAAAATCTGAATATGACTTAAAAAATACTAAAATTTTTGCAGAATTTATTTTAAGAGATTAAAATAGTTTTTTAACATTAATTTAAAAAGACAAAAATATTTTTAAATATCAAATTTAAGGTAGAAAACATAGACTATAATCTCATAAATTGTTTAATTATATTAAAAAATATAAATTTTAATGTCTACAAAAATTTCAAAATAATAAAATACAGCTATAAATCCTAATTATGTTACAACAAAATAATCCCAAAAAACTCCAACAAACTAACTCACGGTTCCTTAAAAAAATTAGCCCATGATGAGCTACAATTCAATAGAAAGCTTGGCTTGCCTTGAAAGTGTTATATTAGTCTTTTTATGCATTATTTCAGGGATATTTTGGACATTGTATCATGTGTTAGACGATAAATACTTTATTTATTACCGTTTAATACATGGTATATCAATGTTCCAATAAAGTAAATGTTTGAAAGTCTTCCTATACTATATAATTATATCATATGTGCATTCATTTCATCCCAATTGTCTGGGATTTTTTATTTTAATAATAAAATAAATATAATTTTTATCGAAATCTGTAATTTAAAAAAATTTACCATTTTAAATTTTCTTTTGTTATCTCGTTTATACTGTAAACGAAATGGTAGTCCGTATATATCGTTTACAGTGTAAACGAAATAAGACATATCAGTTGTCACGTGTATATCTCGTTTACACTGTAAACGAGATAAGGCCTGTCTGTGCCTATAAGTATAAGTCGTTTACATCATTGTTTCGGGTCCTATTTTGACTTAGTCAACCTTTTTCTCCCCACTTTTAACCCTTTTCTACCCTATTTTCACTACAAGAAAAAGCGTGTTTTTCGATGCCAAAAATTGACGGCTATTTCTGCCGTCCATAATTTTCGACGGCTTGCTGTCGATATTACTAAAAAAAATAATTAAAAATAAAATATTAAAATTGACAGCCTAGTCGTCGAGATTTTTATAATATCGTCGTATTATCAACGTACCAGAAGTCGAAAATAAAATCGACGAATGTGGCATCTATTTCATTATTTAAAATATTGACAACTTTGTCGTCGATAAATTTGAACGGTCTAGATTACTTTCTAAAATGAAATGGACGGTATAAATTTAATTTATAAAATAGACGTTACATGTGTTGTTATTTTAGATTAAAATCGACGAATATGACGTTGATTTTATTATTTAAAATATCGACAATTTTGCCGTCGATAAATTTGAACGGTCTTAATTGCTTTCTAAAATGGAATGAACGGTATAAATTTAATCTATAAAATAGACGCTATATGTGTTTTTTTTTAATTAAAATCGACAAGTATGCCGTCGATTTTTATCACTAAAGTAAAAAGTAAAATCTCATCTTCTCGCGTCCACTACCCCAAATTGTACAGAAATGCAAACTCCCCCAAATTGTTCAGAAACGCAAACCACCACCACCTCATTCGCCCTCTGCCGAAGCTTCCACGGCAGGTTGTGCCCTCGCCGGTGCAACTGCAGGTTCTGGTCCCTCTGGAACCCTTTCTTGCATATGTCGCATACGAAATGGTTCTTCGCCATCAACGACTTTGGCGATAGAGCTATTACTTCTACCTCTGGATCTGCATGCTTCAATTCATCAAGCTAGGTATTCTTTAATTTCTCGCCTGGTCTTGTTGGTTGACTTCGCTTTCTCTTCACTGCTACTGGAATTGAATTAGGGTTTCGGTAACTGGAAGGAGCTGTTGCTGATGAAGACATCATCATGATTGATGAAATATGCTATTTATTGCTTGTTTTGAATAAGCTAAGCATGAGATGCATGATACTAGTTAATTATATGCATTTTTTTATTAGCCCTGTATTTTCCCCTTCATCATGAAACCAAAGTTTATAAATTGTAAGATGTCATTGTGCCCTTCATCATGAAACCAAGATTTATAAATTGTAAGATGTCAATGTGTTTGATTTACATGCCTTGAAATGATCCTAGGAAAGTTGATCAACAAAATTATGTGAAATAAGTGGCTTGTTCAAGGCTGGTTCATAAGAAATGGCTCTAACTATTAAACTCACATTGTGATTGTTAAACTAATCTAATATATCATGGATATTTCTGAACTGAATGCACTTGAAATCAATAAGATTGGATTTTCCTGACTTTCTAAGTGTGAGATTAGAGATTTTCAATGTAATCATTTCTAGACTTGATTTGCTTATTGTTAACTCTTGTGTTTTGACTTTAACCATTCTTCGGAAGATTGCAACAAAAAGTATTCCCTTATCTTCTTAAGCTTTAGTAGAATTCAGGTAATTTAGAATTTAGATAGCAAGCCCTCTTGAATTAATTTTTTCTTCTCACATAAGGTGGCTATAGCATACATAATAAGAATGCTTTATTTATTACAATTACAGATGTTAATATTATTTCTGATACTCCTTTGCAGAAAGCTCTGACCCCACCATTAGGAAGACTGTAAAAGGATGCTCATTACTTCCTCAGGTATCAGCTTCTCTACACTCTCAGTACCTTTGTAACCATTCTACAGCTTTTTCTGAATTTATAATAAAGTCACTCAAGGTAGTTAAACTCATATATATAGCAGAGGAACATTTAGCTTAATTAAAGTGTCAAGATAATTATTATTTTGACATTAACTAATAGGCTACACAATCTCTTATGAACATCTAACACTAACTTTTTGTTTGTTTGCCGGGTTTTATTACTTAACGAGTTTCTCTTTCTCTCTGTAATCTTCTTTCTTCTTATTCCATGGGTTTTCTTCTTCATAGGTCGTTAGTCTTGAAGACTGGAGGGGGCTTCAGTGGTTCCCAGATCTGGAAACTTATTCTCTTTTGAATTCTGGTCGCTTAGGGTAATATTTTCAATCTGATTCTACTTTCATCGACATATTTCTGTTAATTCCATCTTCAACTTTGTTTTTGCAATTTGTTTGCTACGTGATAATTGGATTGCTGGTTTTTTGTGCTGTTAAGGCTTTCTTATTGTTTCTCGTGTGAAGGCTTCTTCTTATTTGTTTTTCTGAGCTGTTACCAGCTGGTTTCACATATCCTTTACTATGTTTTGTTTTTGACAGAATATTTGAACTTTTCTTTGGTAAGTGATGTTACTTTGCAATTGGTTTGTTGGCTTTTGGTCATTCAGATTGTGGTTTTTGAGCTAGGGGACCATTTTTGATATAGTTGTTGTTTACTAATCAGTCTTATTCTCCATATTCTTATGTTCTTAGTTGGTGAATTTGCTAGACTTGGTTCTGGAAGTTTTAGTGTTTTCTTTGTATGTCTTGCTCATTAATCATTAAGTTTAATGATTGAATTTTTGGAATAAGTAAATAGTCCTTGATGTGATTGATTAATAATTTTCTCTCTTTATGTTGGTAATATGGAGGCAACTTCGTTATTCTTTTAATGATTTACGTTACTTCTTTTTGGTTCAGTTGTTTCTTTTCCCTATTTAATAGCTTAGTTCTAATGTTCTAAGATTCCAAGCGATGTGTTGTTTTTGTGATTTTGTTATCTTGGATCTACTGCTTTGTTACATGGAAGCTGTAAATTTTTCTTACCTGTTGCTGCATCTCTTGTTTTGATCTACTTCTAACATCTTCTTTATTAGCACTATTTATTACTACATACATACATGCTGGTTGTATAACTATCTTACTATTACGATATCTTGAATAAGTAGCTGAAGCCATGTAGCTAGTGTGTTCTGTGTTGGTTATACTAAGCTTGTTTTCATTTGCTACAAGAGGACTACTCTCTTCCATTGATTTCCTAGCCTGTGGCTTGATATGACTCATGCTCAAATTTCATGCAGGGGGTCTTTAGCATTCCTTTATATATTTCAAAAGCGAATTGAAAGCTTTGAAAGTAAAATCATATATTTGAAGGATTTTATTATTGCTTGGAAACACCATACAAACAAGGCAGGAATGGATCTTTCACCAATTAAATTAGCAAAGGTCAGAGAAATCTTCACGGTGTTTTCAGTTTCCTTATCTTTTTGTTTCGTTTTTGTTTGAAGTATTAATTAATTTCAAGTTCCCTCTTTCTTTTTGGTCTGTTTCAAGGCAAAGATATATTTGACATTTGTCTTCTTGAAAGAATTAAGTTCATACTTTAATGACATGAAAAAACTTTCCTTGTCTATAATCTGATCCTATCCTCTTGTTTTTAGTTCTTGTCATAATTCATTCCTAGTTTTTATACATCAAGATGCTTTTATCTCATACTTGCTTGTTACTATTGGTCGTTTCTGTTTTCACATTTTCTTAACATATCAAAAGAGTCAACTCGTTGTGTAAGAATGGACTCATGATTGATGTGAGGGGTAAAAACTTGACTTTTAGTTTTACTTTAGATCATATAAACAGACTGCATAGTTGGGGTGGTGAAAGGGCTATCCAAGTCTCACTGGGTTATTAAAAGAATAACTATCTTCTCCTTAGCCATTAATTCTCAAAGACTTATGTCTTCCTTCTTTGTCAGGGTTGATGAAGCTTAATGATTTGTCCAGAAGGAGCACGCTAAGCTCCAGAGAACTCGTGACATCAGTACTAGTCAATCTTATTAAAGGTTTCTTTCCAAGAAACGTTATAAAATACTTTTGGCAGAATTAGCTTCATTGAAAGAATTTGTGAACTTTGTCCTGTATATTGGAAAATGGATAGATCAGATACATCTGGGTTTGTTAGTGGCGGAGGCTGTATGTTGATATATCTTTTCCCAGTGATAAACTTCTGAAGGTATGTCGATTTTCTAGTAGCTATGCGGTGACCTGCTTTGCTACCTCAACCTTCTGTTAGATGTATTACACGACATCTGGATAATGGATTTAAACAAGAAAGATGCACAATCTCCTTATGATGCTAAACTTAGGAAAAATGATAACTTCGGTGATACTACATTATGCTTAAATGGCATTAGATTTGGAGAAACCATGACTAATTATAGATGTACAAAGAGCAATCTTGGGATGAAATTTTAAAATGCTTCTGACGATGGCTACAGATTGGTTCTGGGGTTGGGCCCAAACCCAATGGCATATGACGATGACTACAACAATTTGGGGTTTAATAAGAAGAAAAATTGTTGAGTGAACAAGTGTTTTTATATTCAAGTTTTTAGAAGACTTTATGTATTGCTTTTAGTGTTGATGTGCCAATATATATATATATATATATATATATATATATATATATATATATATATATATATATATTGGCAGGGTTGACATAATCACAAGTATTATCAAAGTTCCAGTGGCATCCATTTACACTTCTTAGACGATTATTTAGACGAGTATGAGTAGGTTATTTAATTACTTTACTTTGAATATTTTGTATTATTAGTGGATTGCAATTTAAATGAATATAAGTCTAGGTTTAGTTATTTATCTTGTCTTGAGTCTTTATGTTAGAGGGTTTTCTATTATTTTGATAAGTTGGTAAACTCATTATCTAATATTTAGTCTAAATTTTATTTTTATATTTAAAAGTTTATTTGTCTTGTTATCTACTATTTTGTATAAATTTTATTTTTATATTTAAAAATTTATTTGTATTAACGGTTTACTATTTTTCAAATAGAAAAAAAAATTAAAACATATAACTATTAAAATCGTCGGCAAAGTTGTCACTTTTAAAATTTAAAATAGACAAATCTAAACAATTAAATCGACGGCAACTATGTTGATTTTATTCAATCACATATCGACGACGTTGTCGTCGATTTTATTAAACATATTATAGATAAAAGTGTTGTTGATTTTATTGAGTTAAATATCGACACAAAGGCTGTCGATTTTATTGAATCAATTATCGACAAAGAAGACGTCGATTTTAAATAATAATATCGACAACAATGTTGTCGATTTTATTAAGAATGTAAAATTTTCACACCCATATTACAGACGGAACGAACGTCAATTTTATTAAATTATTATCGACGGCCATGAAAGTCGTCGATTTTATTAGCATTTTGAAAAATCGACAAGCTTTATAGCGACCAACTGCGCCGTCTATTTTGCCGTCGAATTTGAATATTATCAACGGCTAAGCCGTCGATTTGGCCGTCTATTTTAACAACGTTTCTTGTAGTGTTTAGACTAATACGATCATGACACGCCAGGCGAAAAATGACAGAGACATCAACAGGCTGAATGAGACGTCGCATTACGCCAGGGTGGCCAACTTCGAGGTTAGTTACATTATGTTGATTTAATCTAGGTATGTGGCCATTGTTAGGGTAGTCCTGTAGTGACAAGAACGTAGTTAAATGGTTTAGGAATAGGTCTCTAGGGTTTATTTAGAACTCTATTTGCTTGTGCAAACTTGTTATGACTTAACTATTGGTTTGGAACTCTGTTTTTGTTGTGCTAGGTTGTTAGTAATGATAGCGTTCTAATTAGGATTTTATTATTGGCTTATGTGATGTAGAGACATGTGTAGGGTTTAAACATGAAAGTATGTTCTTAAGTAGAAGTAGCTGTAGCTTAGATAGAAATATTTGCTTGAAGCAATTACTAAACAGAAAAAAGTAACATATTCATTAAACAAAATCTATAATCATCTCTTTATGAGGCTGAATTTTATTTTATAATTCTTCAGAGGCCTCAACTTCTACTGCCTTGGTGAGTGAGTGATGAGCGAATAATTTGTACGCTTTTTGGCATTGTTTTTAGTATGTTTTTAATATGATCTAGTTAGTTTTTAGTATATTTTTATTAGTTTTTAGTTAAAATTCACTTTTCTGGACTTACTATGAGTTTGTGTGTTTTTCTGTGATTTCAGGTATTTTCTGGCTGAAATTGAGAGACCTGAGCAAAAATCTGATTCAGAGACTAAAAAGGACTGCAGATGCTGTTGGATTCTGACCTCCCTGCACTCGAAGCGGATTTTCTGGAGCTACAGAAGCCCAATTGGCGCGCTCTCAACGGCGTTGGAAAGTAGACATCCTGGGCTTTCCAGCAATATATGATAGTCCATACTTTTCCCGAGATTTGATGGCCCAAACCGGCGTTCAAAATCACCCTCAGAATTTCCAGCGTTAAACGCCGGAACTGGCACAAGAATGGGAGTTAAACGCCCAAATTGGCATAAAAGCTGGCGTTTAACTCCAAGAAGAGTCTCTACACGAAAATGCTTCAATGCTCAGCCCAAGCACACACCAAGTGGGCCCGGAAGTGGATTTTTATGTCATTTACTCATCTCTATACACCATAGGCTACTAGTTCTCTATATATAGGACCTTTTACTATTGTATTTAGAGCTTTGGATCATGTTTTTATGATTGAACCCTCTTTGGGAGGCTGGCCATTCGGCCATGCCTAGATCTTGTTCTTATGTATTTTCAACGGTGGAGTTTCTACACACCATAGATTAAAGTGTGGAGCTCTGCTGTACCTCGAGTATTAATGCAATTACTATTGTTCTTCTATTCAATTCCGCTTGTTCTTGTTCTAAGATATCACTTGTTCTTCAACTTGATGAATGTGATGATCCGTGACACTCATCATCATTCTCACATATGAACGTGTGCCTGACAACCACCTCCGTTCTACCTTAGATTGGGTGAATATCTCTTGGATTCCTGATACACGATGCATGGTTGATCGCCTGACAACCGAGTGCTCGCCTGACAACCGAGCCAGCCATTCCGTGAGATCAGAGTCTTCGTGGTATAGGCTAGAACTGATGGCGGCATTCAGGAGAATCCGGAAGGTCTAACCTTGTCTGTGGTATTCTGAGTAGGATTCAATGATTGAATGACTGTGACGAGCTTCAAACTCCTGAAGGCGGGGCGTTAGTGACAGACGCAAAAGAATCACTGGATTCTATTCCGGCCTGATTGAGAACCGACAGATGGATAGCCGTGCCGTGACAGGGTGCGTTGAACATTTCCACTGAGAGGATGGGAGGTAGCCACTGACAACGGTGAAACCCTTGCATAAGCTTGCCATGGAAAGGAGTAAGAAGGATTGGATGAAGACAGTAGGAAAGCAGAGAGACGGAAGGGACAAGCATCTTCATACGCTTATCTGAAATTCCTACCAATGAATTACATAAGTATCTCTATCTTTATCTCTATGTTTTATTCGTATATCATCATTCATATCCATTTGAGTTTGCCTGACTAAGATTTACAAGGTGACCATAGCTTGCTTCATACCAACTATCTCTGTGGGATCGACCCTTACTCGCGTAAGGTTTATTACTTGGACGACCCAGTACACTTGCTGGTTAGTTGTGCGAAGTTGTGTTTATGCCATGGTATTGAACACCAAGTTTTTGGATTCATCACCGGGGATTATTTGTGTTGTGAAAAGTATTGATCACAATTTCGCATACCAAGTTTTTGGCGCCGTTGCCGGGGATTGTTCGAGTATGGACAACTGACGGTTCATCTTGTTGCTTAGATTAGGTATTTTTTTTCAGAGTTCTTAAGAATGAATTCTAGTGTTTCAAGGTGATGTTCTTATCATTACCAAAGCTGACTGATCTTCATCAATTTAGCTCTTGAATGCAATGTCCTGCTGAAGCTTGTTCAGCCATGTCTAATTTCTTTAGACTGAAGCTTTAGACTCACATTGCATGATTCCTGGAATTCCCATTAAGAATTTTGATACCTTTATTTTCTTTTCCACTTAATTTTCGAAAAAGCACAAAAAAATTACAAAATCATAAAAACCAAAAATATTTCTTGTTGAGTTTAGAGTTTCATTTTAAGTTTGGTGTCAATTGCATGCATTCATTCATGTGTCTTAAGGATCCTCAAGTAATTCTTGATGATTTTCTTGCTCTGACCTTTGAATTCTCTTGACTTGAGTGTTTTGTTGTTTCTCATATGCATTCTCATTTTGTTAGTGTCAGTAGTATACAAACTGCTAAGTTTGGTGTCTTGCATGCATTGTTATTTGATTTTAGTTGCATTTTGATTATTCCTTATTATTAAAAATCCAAAAATATTTTTAATTTGTGTCTTCTCAAGTCAATAATACAGAGGATTGAAGATTCAGAACATTTAGCAGAGGAATTGCACAGAAAAAGGCTGGGCGTTCAAAATGCCCAGTGAAGAAGACAGACTGGCGTTTAAACGCCAGCCAGGGTGCTTGGCTGGGCGTTTAACGCCCAAAAGGGTAGTAGTTTGGGCGTTAAACGCCAGAATGTGCACCATTCTGGGCGTTTAACGCCAGGATGGCACAAGAGGGAAGATTCTGTTTTTAACTCAAATTTTTTCAAGTTTTCAAAATTTTTCAAAATCAAATCTTTTTCAAATCATATCTTTTCAATCATATGTTTTCAAAATCAATTTCTTTCCTTTTTCAAAAATACTTGCTATCAATTAATGATTTGATTCAACAATTCAAGTATGTTGCCTTTTCTATTGAGAAAGGTTTAATGTTTGAATCATATCTTTTCTTGCTAGCCAAGTTATTAATTTTTAAAATCAAATCTTTTTAAAATGTTTTTCAAATCATATCTTCTCAATCACATCTTTTTAAAACCATAACTCTTCAATCATATCTTCCTAATCACATCTTTTTCAAAATAGTTTTCAATCAAATCTTTTTCAAAAAAAAAAATCACTTGATTTCTTTCCCACTCTTATTTTCGAAAATCAATTAAAGTTTTTCAAAATGTTTTTAAAATGTTTTTAATTAATTTTCGAAAATTTCTTCCCCTCTTCTCACATCCTTCTATTTATAGACTAACACTATTCCTTAATGCACAATTCGAACTCCATCTTTCTTGATAAGTTCGAATTTTCTACCCCTTCCTTCTATTTTTCTTTTCCTCTGACACCTCAAGGAATCTCTATACTGTGACATAGATGATTCCATATTTTCTTGTTCTCTTCTCTTTCATATGAGCAGGAGCAAAGACAAAAGCATTCTTGTTGAGGCTGATCCTGAACCTGAAAGGACCTTGAAGCGAAAGCTAAGAGAAGCTAAGGCACAATTCTCTGTAGAGGACCTAACAGAAATCTTCAAAGAAGAAGACCCCATGGCAGCCGAAAACAACAACATTGCCAACAATGCAAGGAAGGTGTTGGGTGACTTTACTGCACCTACTCCCGACTTCTATGGGAGAAGCATCTCTATCCCTGCCATTGGAGCAAACAACTTTGAGCTTAAGCCTCAATTAGTTTCTCTAATGCAACAGAATTGCAAGTTCCATGGACTTCCATTGGAAGATCCTCATCAGTTCTTAGCTGAGTTCTTGCAAATCTGTGACACTGTCAAGACTAATGGGGTTGACCCTGAGGTCTACAGACTTATGCTATTCCCTTTTGCTGTAAGAGACAGAGCTAGAATATGGTTGGATTCACAACCTAAAGAAAGCCTGAACTCTTGGGAAAAGCTAGTTAATGCCTTCTTGGCAAAGTTCTTTCCACCTCAAAAATTGAGTAAGCTTAGAGTGGAAGTCCAAACCTTCAGACAGAAGGAAGGAGAATCCCTCTATGAAGCTTGGGAAAGATACAAACAATTAATCAGAAAGTGTCCCTCTGATATGCTTTCTGAATGGAGCATCATAGGTATTTTCTATGATGGTCTCTCTGAACTATCCAAGATGTCTTTGGATAGCTCTGCTGGAGGATCTCTTTATCTGAAGAAGACGCCTACAGAAGCTCAAGAACTAATTGAAATGGTTGCAAATAACCAATTCATGTACACTTCTGAAAGGAATCCTGTGAACAATGGGACAAATCAGAAGAAAGGAGTTCTTGAGATTGACACTCTGAATGCCATACTGGCTCAGAACAAAATATTGACTCAGCAAGTCAATATGATTTCTCAAAGTCTGTCTGGAATGCAAAATGCACCAAGCAATACTAAGGAAGCTTCATCTGAAAAAGAAGCTTATGATTCTGAGAACCCTTCAATGGAAGAGGTGAATTACATGGGAGAACCCTATGGAAACACCTATAATCCTTCATGGAGAAATCATCCAAATCTCTCATGGAAGGATCAACAGAGACCTCAACAAGGTTTCAACAATAATAATGGTGGAAGAAACAGGTTTAGCAATGGCAAGCCTTTTCCATTATCTTCTCAGCAACAGACAGAGAGTTCTAAGCAGAACACCTCTGACTTAGCAACCATGGTCTCTAATCTAATCAAAACCACTCAAAGTTTCATGACTGAAACAAGGTCCTCCATTAGAAATTTGGAGGGACAAGTGGGTCAGCTGAGCAAGAAAATTACTGAACTCCCTCCTAGTACTCTCCCAAGCAATATAGAAGAAAATCCAAAAGGAGAGTGCAAAGCCATCAACATGGCCGAATTAGGAGAGGAGGAAGAGGCAGTGAACGCCACTGAGGAAGACCTCAATGGACGTCCACTGACCTCCAATGAGTTCCCCAAAGAGGAACCATGGGAATCTGAGGCTCAAAATGAGACCATAGAGATTCCATTGGACTTACTTTTGCCATTCATGAGCTCTGATGAGTATTCTTCCTCTGAAGAGGATGAGTATGTCACTGAAGAGCAAGTTACTAAATACCTTGGAGCAATCATGAAGCTAAATGACAAGTTATTTAGAAATGAGACTTGGGAGGATGAACTCCCTTTGCTCACCAAAGAACTGGATGACTTGTCTAGGCAGAAATTACCTCAAAAGAGACAAGAGACTGGGAAGTGCATGGATGAATCCATCATCCTTGGCAGACCCTTCCTAGCCACAGCAAAGGCTGTGATTGATGTTGATAGAGGTGAAATGATCATTCAAGTGAATGAAGAATCCTTTGTGTTTAAGGCTCAAGGATATCCCTCTGTCACCATGGAGAGGAAGCATGAAGAGCTTCTCTCAAAACAGAGTCAAACAGAGCCCCCACAGTCAAACTTTAAGTTTGGTGTTGGGAGGCCACAACCAACTTCTAAGTTTGGTGTTGAACCCCCACATTCAAACTCTAAGTTTGGTGTAGGGAGGTTCCAACATTGCTCTGAGTATCTGTGAGGCTCCATGAGAGCCCTCTGTCAAGCTACTGACATTAAAAAAGCGCTTGTTGGGAGGCAACCCAATGTTATATTTTATTTATTTTCTTTTGTTATTTTATGTTTTCTGTAGGTTGATGATCATGAGAAGTCACAAAATCAATTGAAAAAGCAAAAACAGAATGAAAAACAGAAAGAAAAATAGCACACCCTGGAGGAAGATCCTGCTGGCATTTAAACGCCAGTAAGGTTAGCAGATGGGCGTTTAACGCCCAATCTGGCACCATTCTGGGCGTTTAACGCCAGAAAGGGGCACCAGACTGGCGTTAAACGCCAGTAAAGGGCAAGAACTTGGCGTTAAACGCCAGAAATGGGCACCAGCCTGGCGTTTAACGCCAGATTTGGCACAAAGAGCAATTTTGCTCGCCACTTGGTGCAGGGATGACTTTTCCTTGACACCTCAGGATCTGTGGACCCCACAGGATCCCCACCTACCCCACCACTCTCTCTCTTCTTCACCCATTCACCAATCACCTCAACTCCTCTTCCCCAAAAACCCTTCACCTATCAAATCCCATATTTCTCTTCACCACTCACATCCATCCTTCATAAAACCCCACCTACCTCACCATTCAAATTCAAACCACTTTCCCACCCAAACCCTCCCATAGATGACCGAACCATCACCCTCCCCCCACTCCTATATAAACCCATCTTCACTCCTTCATTTTCCCACAACATAAACACTCTTTCTCCTCCTTTGGCCGAACCACAAAGCCTTCCCCATCTCCTTCATTTCTTCTTCTTCTACTCTCTTCTTTCTTCTTTTGCTCGAGGACGAGCAAACCTTTTAAGTTTGGTGTGGTAAAAGCATTGCTTTTTGTTTTTCCATAACCATTTATGGCATCCAAGGCCGGAGAAACCTCTAGAAAGAGGAAAGGGAAGGCAAAAGCTTCCACCTCCGAGTCATGGGAGATGGAGAGATTCATCTCAAGGGTGCATCAAGACCACTTCTATGAAGTTGTGGCCTTGAAGAAGGTGATCCCCGAGGTCCCTTTCAAACTCAAAAAGAGTGAATATCCGGAGATCCGACATGAGATCCGAAGGAGAGGTTGGGAAGTTCTTACCAACCCCATTCAACAAGTCGGAATCTTAATGGTTCAAGAGTTCTATGCCAATGCATGGATCACCAAGAACCATGATCAAAGTGTGAACCCGGATCCAAAGAATTGGCTTACTATGGTTCGGGGGAAATACTTGGATTTTAGTCCGGAAAATGTAAGGTTGGCATTCAACTTGCCCATGATGCAAGGAGATGAACACCCTTACACTAGAAGGGTCAACTTTGATCAAAGGTTGGACCAAGTCCTCACATACATCTGTGAAGAGGGCGCCCAATGGAAGAGAGATTCAAGAGGAAAGCCGGTTCAATTGAGAAGGCATGACCTCAAACCCGTGGCTAGGGGATGGTTGGAGTTTATCCAACGCTCAATCATTCCCACTAGCAACCGGTCCGAAGTTACTATAGACTGGGCTATCATGATTTATAGCATCATGATTGGAGAAGAAATAGAAGTTCATGAGGTGATATCCCAAGAACTTTATAAGGTGGCGGACAAGTCCTCTACCTTGGCAAGGTTAGCCTTTTCTCATCTCATTTGTCACCTCTGTTATTCAGTTGGAGTTGACATAGAGGGAGACATCCCCATTGATGAGGACAAGCCCATCACTAAGAAGAGGATGGAGCAAACAAGAGACCCCTCTCATCATCAAATCCCTGAGATGCCTCAAGGGATGCACTTTCCTCCACAAAACTATTGGGAGCAACTAAACACCTCCCTAGGAGAATTAAGTTCCAACATGAGACAACTAAGGGTGGAGCACCAAGAACATTCCATCCTCCTCCATGAAATTAGAGAAGATCAAAGAATCATGAGAGAGGAGCAACAAAGACAAGGAAGAGACATTGAGGAGCTCAAGCACTCCATAGGATCTTCAAGAGGAAGAACAAGCCGCCATCACTAAGGTGGACCCGTTCCTTAATTTCCTTGTTCTTTATTTTCTGTTTTTCGAAAATTATGCTTGTGTTTATCTATGTTTGTGTCTTGTGATCATTAGTGTCTTAGTGTCTATGCCTTAAAGTTATGAATGTCCTATGAATCCATCACCTCTCTTAAATGAAAAATGTTCTTAATTGAAAAAGAAAAGAATTCGATGAATTTTGAATTTTATAACAGTTTAATTATTTTGATGTGGTGGCAATACTCTTGTTTTCTGAATGTATGCTTAAACAGTGCATATGTCTTTTGAATTTGTGGTTCATGAATGTTGGCTCTTGAAAGAATGATGAAAAAGGAGACATGTTACTGAGGATCTGAAAAATCATAAAAATGATTCTTGAAGCAAGAAAAAGCAGTGAATACAAAAAAAAAGGAAAAAAAAATTCAAAAAAAAAAGAGAGAAAGAAAAAGAAAGAGAAAGAAAGAAATAAAGTTGTGATCCAAGGCAAAAAGAGTGTGCTTAAGAACCCTGGACACCTCTAATTGGGGACTCTAGCAAAGCTGAGTCACAATCTGAAAAGGTTCACCCAATTATGTGTCTGTGGCATGTATGTATCCGGTGGTAATACTGGAAGACAAAGTGCTTTGGGCCACGGCCAAGACTCAATAAGTAGCTGTGTTCAAGAATCATCATACTTAACTAGGAGAATCAATGACACTATCTGGATTCTGAATTCCTAAAGAAGCCAATCATTCTGAATTTCAAAGGATAGAGTGAGATGCCAAAACTGTTCAGAGGCAAAAAGCTAAAAGCCCCGCTCATCTAATTAATACTGATCTTCATAGATGTTTTTGGAATTCATTGCATATTCTCTTCTTTTTATCTTGTTTGATTTTCAGTTGCTTGAGGACAAGCAACAATTTAAGTTTGGTGTTGTGATGAGCGGATAATTTGTACGCTTTTTGGCATTGTTTTTAGTATGTTTTTAATATGATCTAGTTAGTTTTTAGTATATTTTTATTAGTTTTTAGTTAAAATTCACTTTTCTGGACTTTACTATGAGTTTGTGTGTTTTTCTGTGATTTTAGGTATTTTCTGGCTGAAATTGAGGGACCTGAGCAAAAATCTGATTCAGAGACTAAAAAGGACTGCAGATGCTGTTGGATTCTGACCTCCCTGCACTCGAAAGTAGACATCCTGGGCTTTCCAGCAATATATGATAGTCCATACTTTGCCCGAGATTTGATGGCCCAAACCGGCGTTCAAAGTCACCCTCAGAATTCCCAGCGTTAAACGCCGAAACTGGCACAAGAATGGGAGTTAAACGCCCAAACTGGCATAAAAGCTGGCGTTTAACTCCAAGAAGAGTCTCTACACAAAAATGCTTCAATGCTCAGCCCAAGCACACACCAAGTGGGCCCGGAAGTGGATTTTTATGTCATTTACTCATCTCTGTACACCCTAGGCTACTAGTTCTCTATATATAGGACCTTTTACTATTGTATTTAGAGCTTTGGATCATGTTTTTATGATTGAACCCTCTTTGGGAGGCTGGCCATTCGGCCATGCCTAGACCTTATTCTTATGTCTTTTCAACGGTGGAGTTTCTACACACCATAGATTAAGGTGTGGAGCTCTGCTGTACCTCGAGTATTAATGCAATTACTATTGTTCTTCTATTCAATTCCGCTTGTTCTTGTTCCAAGATATCACTTGTTCTTCAACTTGATGAATGTGATGATCTGTGACACTCATCATCATTCTCACCTATGAACGTGTGCCTGACAACCACCTCCGTTCTACCTTAGATTGGGTGAATATCTCTTGGATTCCTGATACACGATGCATGGTTGATCGCCTGACAACCGAGTGCTCACCTGACAACCGAGCCAGCCATTCCGTGAGATCAGAGTCTTCGTGGTATAGGCTAGAACTGATGGCGGCATTCAGGAGAATCCGGAAGGTCTAACCTTGTCTGTGGTATTCTGAGTAGGATTCAATGATTGAATGACTGTGACGAGCTTCAAACTCCTGAAGGCGGGGCGTTAGTGACAGACGCAAAAGAATCACTGGATTCTATTCCGGCCTGATTGAGAACCGACAGATGGATAGCTGTGCCGTGACAGGGTGCGTTGAACATTTCCACTGAGAGGATGGGAGGTAGCCACTGACAACGGTGAAACCCTTGCATAAGCTTGCCATGGAAAGGAGTAAGAAGGATTGGATGAAGACAGTAGGAAAGCAGAGAGACGGAAGGGACAAGCATCTTCATACGCTTATCTGAAATTCCTACCAATGAATTACATAAGTATCTCTATCTTTATCTCTATGTTTTATTCGTATATCATCATTCATATCCATTTGAGTCTGCCTGACTAAGATTTACAAGGTGACCATAGCTTGCTTCATACCAACAATCTCTGTGGGATCGACCCTTACTCGCGTAAGGTTTATTACTTGGACGACCCAGTACACTTGCTGGTTAGTTGTGCGAAGTTGTGTTTATGCCATGGTATTGAACACCAAGTTTTTGGATTCATCACCGGGGATTATTTGTGTTGTGAAAAGTATTGATCACAATTTCGCATACCAGTGAGTCATACCCTTCCTCCACCTGACGTCATCATCTCGTATCTGGTTGAGGCCGGATTCGGTGAAACGGTGCCCCTCAGGGATTTCACTTTTGACAATTCCCTTGGGGTGAGGTCACCATCACCCTGCAGGACGTGCCGTACCACCTAGGCCTATGCGCACATGGTAATCCCGTGGGGGGTGCCTCCGTGACTTCGGTAGGTGGTACAGCACGGAGACATGGGCTATGGTGGAGAAGCTGCAGGGTGCCAGACCTCCGGTGGTGGCACAATAGGCTGCGCAGAGGAAGGAGTCCTTTACGCTGAAGCTAGTGTGGCTGAGGGATCGAGTATGCCAGATGCTCCCGACAAATGACCCAGATACCTTCCGACATTACGCCAGGTGCTACATTATGTTACTTATCGGAGGTTATCTGATGACTGACAAGTCCAACAACCTGGTGCACAAACGGTGGCTGCCGCTTCTCCAAGACTTCAGGGAGTGTAAGGCGCTTTCCTGGGGCTCGGCTGTGCTTGCCTATACGTACTAGTCACTTTGTTTGGCAGCACAACAGAGCATCACGGACATTGCCGGTTGCACTCCACTTTTGATGAGATCTATCAGAGATTTTCTCAGTGGTGTCCACCCGATAGAGGGATCTACCAGTATCCGCTGGCTGTGAGGTAACAAATGTTTATTTATGTATTTGCATTCAATATTGTTGTCACATCTTATGGGATGTTACTTATGAAATGTACGTATGTTTTCTTCGGATATGTCAGGTTGGTTGGATTACAGCAGCAGAGTAGGGATCAGCATCAGGACAAAAAAAGCCCAAAATACCTTGTCGAACATGCTGCAATCGTCCATCAGGAGGTGTCCATCATAGAATGGCTTGACGCGCAAGTCACAGATGCTTCCAGGAAAGCAATTCTGCAGCACCTGAAGCAGCTTCGGCACTTTGTTGTACGACTCTTTCCAATCCCCGTATATATGTGCAATTGCTTCTGCTTTACCATCCACACCTTTCTATAGGATGGTTTGAAGAGATAACTTGCCTGCACCGCACCTTGCAAAACCGGAATACTCATAGAGAGGTTGAATTGAATCAACGGTAATATGACCCTGCAGATCAGACTGTTGTCTAACTGAAGATGGTCATGGGACATGGTTGGTGCTAGACAACTGTGCATTTCACCAACCCTCCGAACCTCCCTGAACAGAACAAAACAGTATTGCTTCAGCCATATCTCAAACATACTTAACATATCATACAGAATTACAGAAAAGCACAATTAAACATGACTTACCAATATCCCAGGTTCTGCCGAAGGGCCACACGGAGACTTCATTGACACCCACTCTCAGCTTGACGGAACTGCACATGGTACTTCAACCGGTCCAATTCGATCAGGTGGTACTCCACACTCCTGCGGATACTGTAGTTCTTCACACCTTAAAGCACTGCCTCTCAGCTTTTAAACCTGTGACCGAGCTGAAACTCTACACCGCCATCTAGGTTATAATTCTCTTCAAGTGTCAAAATACGGAGTCCTCTCATGCATGGCATCCAGATCCAGACTGTGGAAGTTACTTGGCACTGCCAATAAAGCCGGAATCGAGTGAGGTGGTGGTAGGACATGGCGCGCCATAGTCTGGGAAGGTGTCTCCGGAACAAACTCATCCTCATCCCCACCATCGGACTAATCACTGTCCGCACTGTCTACCATGTAATCCTCATCCGACTCCTCCTCGCCCACCTCTGTCTCATCCACTAGAATGGCGACATGAATGGGCGGTGGTGAGAGAGATCGGTTGTCCTGTACATAAGTCGAGTGTACGGAACCACCATCACCATTATGTCCCACCTCGGCGGAAAGCTCCATTACCTACTCCACCATAATCCTACCATGGATGTCGAACATCAGTCGCACATGCTCGTCCCCTTGAAGTTAGAATAGTCGAAACCGGAAGACTCCGTTACCCATGGGTGCCAGCAACCTATACGCCACCCTTCCGATCTCCCTCACTTCTGTACCATCAAGCTTGCTCAATATCAAATTCTTCAAATCCGACAACGTATTCACACGCTGAGTGCGAAACAATATCGGATCCTCACACTCAAATGTCACCCCGTTGTCGCCATTTCTGATACGACAATTGGGATAAACAAGCACAACTATGTATGGACTATTACTGACCATTAATACCTACACGAATAGGATAGAAAATGTTTGTGGACTAAGGGTTACACAGCCTTTTATAGCTGCTTCCACTTTGTCCTATATATATCTCGTTTGTGTAAACGAGATGAAACTTCATGTATCTCGTTTATACCGTAAACGAAATATAACTGCAAAATTTAAATCGATAAATATTTTTTAAATTATTTATTCTCATAATTATCACATTTATTTTATTTATAAAAATAAGAAATCTCAATTGTCTGTTCGAGCAAAAAGATTAAGTGTTTGTGTAATTTATATATAACATGCTTGAAATTTTTCATTTTTTTTAATTTGGGCTCTAAAGGGTATAGGTCAACTAACTTCCATATCTTTGGCATAACTAAATACTTAAAACTTATAATGCACTTATTTAATATATATATATATATATATATATATATATATATATATATATATATATATATATATATATATATATATCTTTAAAAAATTTTGCATTAGATATTTTTGTTTTTAAAAACTTTTTATTACATTGAGATCTTTAAATTTTATAAAAGTAAAATATATATAGTTTTTCATCACACTTTTGAGTATTTATTTAAATAATAGGTTTGACTAAAATAAAAATTTATGTCTTATTTTTATAAATTTTAAATATCTCAATATAATAATTTTTTTAAGATAAAAACATTTGATGTAAAGATTTTTAGGAACTTATTTTGATATATACTGAAAAAAAAATTACAATATAGATATTGATATATACCTTACTTATTTAGTAAATATGATCGAATTTCACGCCGTTCTAAACTGAAACCATGCGTCCATGCGTCCATGCGTCATGAAAAAAAAAAAAAAAGAAATACTTTAAATCAAATGATAATACCTAAAAATTATTGTTCACTACTATATCAAAATTATGATTTATATCAAATATGTATAATGTCTTGGATTCCATATAAAATTCATTTATACAGACTATGCGAAAAAAAGCTGGTTAATATAATACTCTCCCTCTGTGCATATACATTAACAAATTATTGAAATTATACAATTTTATGAAATAAGTTTAATTTGAAAGAGATTATTAAACTAAGAGTAAATAAAATAAAAAAATTAATTAATATTATATTAAAATCCTAAGCTGATATGACATATTCAGCCGAAAGTTATAAAATTAAAAGATACTTATTCATGGATGGATCGGATAAAGTATAGTCAATCATGGAAATTGAGTTGCATTGCTTTGATGTATTATATGTTTTTTGTTGGTGGATAACTAGATATGCATGCAATGCTTTACAAGTCAGCCGATAAATAATGTTGCATCCCAGCCTCAATTTTTTGTTTATTTTCTAATATCTCTTATGTCAGTAGATCAATGATTAATTTATTATAAATTAAAAATTTATTTAAAAATTTATTATTAACTAATTAATAAATTACTACAAGATGAAATTTAAATTTTTCATATTCATTTAAATTAATTACTTGATTAACTCATTAATTTTTTGGTCTCAAATTTAAAATGACACAAAAGAACAAGGGAATAGTTAAGGTCCATAATAATAATAATAATAATAATAATAATAATAATAATAAGTGTTACGTTGTGCATAAAGTTTAGGGCACAAAGGCATGTGCACCCATTCAACAAAGCACTAAGCATGCCATTCAAATTGTCTGCTTCTTCCCCTGCCGTGTACGCGGCTACGTACTTTTGTAGTTTTGTTTTTGTTTGTTTTCTGATCAATTAATCCAAATAAATCCAATGCAAACAGTAGGGTTTTCAACAGTGTTACTCAGAAAATCTGAGACTTAAAATTATAGATTAATTAAATAATTATAATTTTTTTATTTCGTAAATATTAACGAAAACATTTGTTTCTAAAATAGAGATACAATGATGAGAATTTTGTAAATTTTAAATAAAATAATATTTAACTAAAATTGTACATGAATTAATATGCAATAAGTGGTGTATGTAATGGTGATTATAGTGCCTTAAAATTAAAGGTATTGTTAAAATTAAAATAATATATTTTTATTACTTAATAATATTTTTTAATTTAAAAAATAAAAGAAGAAATATTATTAAAATGTTAAAAAATATAACTTTAATTTTAACAATACTTATATAGGTATATAACTACCATATAATTATAGACACCATACACTCCACCTAAATATATAACCATTTATGTTATAACAAAAAAATTAATATTCAAATTTTTTTTTTAATTATGAGTTATCTCAACATAACATCAAAATTTAATAATATAAAAAATTGATAAAATTAGTTACTAAACAAATATAATTATTAAATTGATCTCTATTTTTCTAATTATTCTACTATAATCAAATTGATTGATGAAACACATTTTCCATGCATATTAGTTTCGTCCAACTAGTCTAATAATAACATGCCACGTCAAAGTTAATATTTTACATCAATTTTTTAATTTGTTAACATTATTAACCAGATAACTAATTATGAGCTAATTAATTCGCAATTTCAAATTCAAGGCCAACTTAATTAGTTTAAAAATTTAAAGATTAATTTAGTTATTGAATAAATCCGGAACACCATTCAATTGTTAACTTCTGATTAAAGGAAAGAAGAACTTGTCAAGTAGAAAAAACCATTCACTACAATAAATTCGGTAGATAGCAACAGATTTTGCGGCGGTATACCGAAACTGCTGTTAAAAAGAAATTTAGCGGCAGTTACGCAGCAAAATAAGGGTAGGTGCAATGTTGTGAAGATTTAGTGGCGGTTCTATCAAAACTGCCGCAAAAAACATTTTGCAACGGTCAGTGCAGAAAAAAACCGTCCCAACTTTTGTTGTTTTTAGCGGCACCGCCGCAAAATTTTCTAGCCATTCTTCGTTGCTTCTTTTATAGTCCAATTTCAATTGATAAAAGTTATTACCCAAATATATATATATATATTTCAAAAACAAACCTAAAATAAAATAATTGATAACAATATTTTAAATTGTTTTTTTATCAAGTGCAGAAATTCAGTAATTATAATTTTTCCTTTTGTATAAGATCTTTTTATATTTGTATTTATAAATAAACTTAAACTAAAACATAAGCATAGTTTAGGATGAATTTTAAAAATAAAACAAAATCCAATTAAGTATAAATTAAGGCTTCTTGAATGTTATTAAATGGAAGAGAATAAAAAATCTTTATATGGCCTTTAAAGAAACATCTTCAAACTTCAGGACGCTACCACCATTGCCGTTGGACTGCGAACATTTGTTATCGCCGCCTCTCGAAGGTCTACTTGGCCGAGTTTTTTAGTTCCTCTTCTCCTCGTCATCGCCAGAAGGTTTGCTTAGAACTGTTGGCGTCACAGTCTCCATCATCATCATCGAAGAAGTCTCCGTCGTCATCATCAAGGCAATGTCCGTCGCCGCCATCGTCGGTCCTGAATTCGTCATACCCTAACGCAAAACATAGAGCCAAGCCCAACAAAGGCAAAAAGCCCACCCTAAAAAGATGGCTTCTACCATTAGCCCGACCTATTTAAAGAGGTTAGACACGGCGACAAAGAGCAGTTTTACTTATTCAAATAAGTAAAGAAGTGGTTTGATAACTTACCTCCCAGGTCGGTAACTTGTTTTGACGACCTGGCAAGGTAGTTTTTTACTAGATTCTTCATTCAGAAAGACAAGGTGAAACATGCCCCCGAGCTTGCTAGGAGTTAAGCAAGAAGTCGGAGAAACACTCCGGGATTACATGGAAAGATTCAACAAAGCTTGCTTGAAAATACAAAACTTACCGGGAGTCCCATTAACTAAAGCAGTTATAATGGGACTAGTTAATGGTCTTAAAGAAGGGTCGTTCTCTGAGTCCATATCTAAGCGACATCCGACTTCCTTGTACGAAGTACAAAAACGAGCAGAGAAATATATCAACATGGTGGAGAATTTACAACTAAGAGATCCCGTCCCAAGGCCCTGCCTGTCCTATCCACCTCGAAAAAAGGAGAAAAAAACCAAGAAAAGAGAAGAGTGCAACTCAGTAAAACCTCGAAGATACCATAATTATACTCCACTCCGAGTTTCTCTGGAAGACGTATACAGGGAGATCACACCGAGAAGCTTCCACTTCCTTCCCCAATGAAACATAAAAAAGCAGGGAGTTAGGTAGAATATTGTGAGTACCACAAGCTTTACGGATATTGTACCAATGAGTGTTATGACTTAAAGAATGTCATAGAAATGTTGGCTAGGGAAGGTCGGTTAGACTTGTACGTAGCTGATAGGTCGGATGACCAAAGGAAAAGAAAGCGAGATGAAGAATGTCCACCTCAAACTCCAGAAGGACACATACACATGATAAATGGAGGATTTGCGGGAGGAGGAATCTCGAAATCATCACGAAAGAGGCATCATAAAGAGGTGTACCAAGTCAAAAAGGATGACAGAACTCCCGACTTGCTAACCATCTCGTTCACCAAAGAAGATGCTCAGGGGTGTAATACCTAGGCACAATGACCCAGTAATAATAACAATGATCCTCACCAATGCAAACCTCCATAGAACCCCAGTAGATTAAGGCAGCTCGGTAGATATATTGTTTAAACTCGCCTTTGATAAGCTCGGATTGGAAGAAAAGGATCTAAAAGCATACCTGGATAACCTTTTTAGGCTAAGGGACACGACAATCCGACTTCTTGGGTATATCTCTCTATACACTACTTTTGGAAAGGGCGCAAAGTCAAAGACGTTAAGTATCGACTACATCATGGCTGACGTCACTTCGGCATATGATGCCCTAATAGGTCAGACAACCTTGAACCGACTTGCAGAAGTTGTCTCTACACCCCATTTATGCATAAAGTTTCCCCTTGCAGAAGAAATTACCACCAAAAAGGGAGATCAAAATTTGGCATGAAAATACTACAATGAAAGCCTCAATTTAAAAGGAAGTCCGGGAGGAAAGGAAGTCAACATTATTGAGCTTCGAGGTGTTCGAACTCGAGAAGAACTGCACCCCTACCTAGAGGGAAAGTGGAATAAGTGCATATTGGAGATCACCCCTAAAAACTACAAATATAGGGGCTAACTTGGAAGGAGGTCTGAAAGAACATCTCATTGACCTCCTAAGAAGAAATTCCGACCTCTTCGCTTGGAAGGCCTTCGACATGTCAGGTATAGATCCCGACCTACTGTCTCATATGCTCGCTGTTTACCCGGGTTCCAGACCGATTCAGTAAAAGCGTTGGAAACTCGCCTCTAAAAGGACACAAGTCATGGAAGAGCAAGTGCAAGCCTTATTAGAAGCATGATTCATAAGAGAGGTAAAGTATCCACTGTTGCTAGCTAACGTGGTCCTAGTGAAAAAGCATAATGAAAAGTGGAGGATATGTGTAGACTACACATACCTCAATAAAGATTGCCCCAAGGATCCATACCCTCTCTCGAGCATTGACGCTCTGGTCGACTCAGCCTCAGGTTATCGGTACCTATTCTTTATGGATGTCTATTTGGGATACAATCAAATCCCGATGTATAAATCAGTCTAAGAAAATACCTCTTTCATCACACCAAAGGCTAACTATTGTTACGTAGTAATTCCTTTTGGATTAAAAATGCCGGAGCCACATACTAGCGACTGATGAACAAAGTATTTTCTCCTCATCTAGAAAAACTCATGGAAGTCTATGTGGACAACATGCTCATCAAAACTAAAGGCGACTTAGACCTCTTGTCCGATCTCTCTAAGGTGTTTTCCATAATCAGAAAACATGAAATGAGACTAACCCTCTCCAAATGCACCTTCGCAGTGGAAGAGGAAAAGTTCTTAGGTTTCATGCTAACCCAAAGGGGGCATAGAAGCAAACCCAGACAATTGCTCGACCATACTAGAGATGAAAAGCCCAACTTGTCTTAAGGAAGTCCAACAGTTAAATGGAAGGCTGGCAGCACTATCCAGATTCTTGGCAAGATCCATATTGAAGTCTCAACCCTTATATTCAATCCCCAGAAAGTAAAAGCAATTTGAATGGTCCCAGGAGTGTGAACAAGCTTTTCAAAGATTTAAAGCAATTGTGGGCCAACCACCCATACTCACCCGACCTGTCGCCGGAGAAGAGCTCGTCCTCTACCTGGCAGTGGCGAGCCGAGTTATAGCTTCTGCCTTAATCCAAGAAGATGAAAATGGACAGCAACCTATCTACTTTTTCAGCAAAGACTTACAAGAAGCAGAGTTGAACTATCAAAAGATAGAAAAGTTCACATACGCTCTTATTCTTAACTCCTGAAGGCTCCGACCTTACATCCAAGCTCACACCATAATGTTCATACTAAACAACCAATAAAAATATCCTACAAAAAACAGACCTAGAAGGAAGGATGTTGCAGTAGGATGTAGAATTGTTCGAGTTTGATTTAAAGTATGAAGTTCAGACAGTAATCAAATCTCAATATGTTGCTAACTTTGTAGCAGAATACACCGAAAGTTGGGGAACCCCAATAACATGGAGCCTATACATGGATGGATCATCCAATATAGCTGACAGCAGAGTAGGAGTAATCCTAAAAAGTGAGCAAGGAACTCGGATAGAACTATCAGTAAGATTTGAGTTTCTAGCCTCCAATAATCAAGCAGAATATGAAGCCTTGCTTGCTGGCTTGAAGTTGGCCATAGAAGTGGGGACAGAAAGGTTGATAGTGTTTAGGGACTTTCAAGTGGTAAATTCACTGATTAATTGCACATAACAAGTTAAAGACCCCAACATGAAGAAATACTTAGATGAAACACGGAAACAACTAGCACTGTTCTCGGAAGGAAAGGTCCGACATATAACTCAGGAATCAAATGCCCGAGCAAATGCCTTCTCCAAATTAGCCAACACCAAGCTAGGGGGAAACAATAGGAGTCTCATCCAGGAAACCCTCCACGCACCATCAATATCAAAGAGAGGTGAAGTCGAACATAATGGACATATCCAATAAAAACTTAGGATGGATGACCCCTATAGTCAAGTATCTTAAATTTGATGTCCTTCCTAAAAATGAAAAGGATGCTCAAAGACTCGTAAGTGAAGCACAAAATTACACCCTGGATCACAATATTCTATATAAAAGAAGAATATCAACATATCTCCTAAAGTGCTTCCCAACCTCCAGTACAAAGGAGGTCCTAGAAGAAGTATACAATGACATATGCGGAAACCACTTAGGAGCCTGATCACTAGCCAGGAAGGTGATCCAGGGAGACTTCTTTTGGCCGACCTTACAAAGGGAAATGGCCGAGTTCGTTAAGAAGTGTCTGCCTTGCCAGAAGCATGCTAACTTCCATGTTGCGCCATTTAAAGAACTCATTAGCGTCACCACACCGTGGCCATTTGAAAAGTGGAGTCTTGATTTCCTCGGACCATTTTCTCAAGCTTCAGGATAAGTCAAATTTTTCATAGTAGGATTTGACTATTTCACCATGTGAATTGAAGCAGAACTATTAGCAACTATCACTGTCCAGAGAAGTCGGAAGTTCCTCTACAAAATTATTGTCACAAGATTTGAAGTTTTCCACTCCATCACCACGGAAAATAGAACCTAGTTCACTGACTCAACTTTTAGAAATATGGTGGCTAACCTCAAGATAAAGCACCAAGTCACATCGGTAGAGCATCCTCAGACTAATAGACAAGATGAAGCTGCAAATAAAGTCATATTGGCTAGGTTAAAGCGCCAGCTACAAGACGCAAAGGGAGAATGGAAAAAAATGCTTCCCAAAGTCTTATGGACATATCAGACAACCCCCATTCCACAACCGGGGAGTCACCTGTCCGACTTGCTCACGAAATGGAAACCATGATCCCCATAAAAATTGCTGAGGAGTCACCTAGGGTTATATTCTACAATAAAGGGGCCAATACCCAAGCACAAAAGGAAGAGCTCGACTTCCTCCTTAAAGTTCGAGAGAGAGCTCAAATCAAAGAAGAAGAACTAAAGCAAAGGATGGCCTTAAGATACAATCAAAAGATGATAAAAAAAACTTTGCCACAAATGACCTCATACTGATTCGAAATGACATCGGAGTTCAGAAGTCAGGCGAAGGAAAGCTAATTACAAACTGGAAAGGACCCTACAAGATTGTCAAAATTTTAGGAAAGGGCTACTATAAAGTTTCTGACCTTCAAGGACGGGACCTCTCGAGGTCGTGGCAGGCATGTACGTAAGAGAAATTGCTATTATATTTATATATTTGTTCCTTATAGCATTTTGTTTTCTAATTTCATTGAATGTTACCTATTTTAATTAACTTTTAATAAATTAAAGCAACATACAAAATGATACAAAGTAAAAGAAACAAAAAATTGATTGTGACATACAATAAAAATTCAGCTAAAAAACACTAAAATAAAGAATTTTGGCGGCAGTTATGAATCTGCCACAAAAAGAAAAATATATAGTAAATGCTATTGACATTTTGCGGCAGTTGCAAAATTGATCTGCAGTTAAATACTAATTTGCAGTAGTTATTCTAGTAGTTTGTAGAATTTGCTGCTATAGGTTTAGCCGCACCCCATTTTAAAGCAGTAAAAAAACCGCTGCTATTTGGTTTGCAGCGGTTAAAAACTACTGCTATCTGGATCTAGAATTGCCACTATTTACCGGAAGTGGTGTAGTGACTTTTCATACATTATATTTGAATGTACGTACATTGAAGTAAACTAGAAAGAAATTTTTTATCTCCTGGTGAGACCTATTTTTTAGTACACAGAACCTAAGATGTGCATAGATATTCATAAATGGATAATATAGATTGAACTTCAAAATAAATATATATACAACTTCGCTAGGTAGACAATAGAAATTGTGAACAATGTGAACAATGAGCTGCACTTTCGGTCCACAGAAGATGAAAAAAAAGTCCATCACAAATGACTGTCCCAAAAAATCATATTTTAACCTTTAACACTTTAACCATCCACCTTCTAACTCTTTTACCACTGCATACCCCTCTCCAAACCCTCATTGCGTCGTCGGTCTCTCCCTCTCCAGCCATCCTCAATGCTGCTGAGCCTCTTCTCTATCAAATCGTCAGTTTAGAATGAAAATAACCATCCACATACCTAGTAAAATGAACATCCAGCAAATTTCAGTGTATTTACTTAAATCCAATCCAAATTAAATGAACATTAATGTGTGAGCATCTTCTCTATCTTTTCCTAGTGAATTTACATTCAAATTGTTGAGTTTAATCAAGATTTAATTACCTTTAGCCACTATGAATGCTACTTTGAGTTGTTTTCAATTTCTGTTTCTTTCAGGTAGCATTTGGATGGATTTGACGGAGTTTTGTAGCAGAAAAGGAAGAAAGAGAATGATGATGTCAACCCCGACCTCCTTGCACTCAAACAGATATAACTTGAGCTACAGAAGTCCAATTGATACGATTTTAGCAGCATTAGAATGCTAACTTCCAAGGCTTTCCAACGATATATAATAGTATACCCTTCTTGTCCACTTCATACGTACAATCCCACGTTGAACATGAAGAACTCCAAGTTCAGCGTGGGATCAAAAGCACAAAGGAGGAATCACACATCACTCCACGCTGAACTTGGGATAATCCAAGTTCATCATGGACTCAAAGAGAAACAAGCAAAATGCTGCTACCTCCTCCAAGTTCAGTGTGGATCTGAATACCCCAAATGGTCCCCAAGCACTCGGAAAGCTGCGCATGAAGCTAAATTAATTTTGATTGAATTTGTATTTTATTTTAAAATCGGAAAAGATATTATTTTAGTTTAGGAAATATATTTTACATTAATTAGGATTAGATATAAAAGGAAAAAGAATCAACTCTTCGGGCAAAAAAATCTCTTCTCTCTTACCTCATTCCGCAATTTACAATTTTACAGAATCCTAGTTTTCTCTCAGAACCATGAGCAACTAAACCTCTACTGTTAAGGTTAGGAGCTCTGTCTATTGTATGGATTGATACTATTATTTTTCTACTTTAATTCATGTATTGATTTATAATTCAAGAATTGTTTTCGTTCTTTATTTTATGAATTTGGGTGGAACGGAAGTATGACTCTTGTTCTAATTGAGTTCTTGTATAACTTGGAAAAGCTCTTTAGTTGAACAACAGCTTGAAAACATATTCTCCTAAATTTCTAATTATCTGGACTTAACAGGATACATGACATATAATTCTCTTATGTTTGGGTAATTAGGGTTTCTGTGGCACATAAACTAGAATTGAACTTCACCTCTAATTGGAATTAAGTGACCAAGGAATTGGCGGTTGATGAAGGTTAGAGGAGACTAAAAATGTCTAAAGAATTAGGTTTAGTCACATATAGTTTGCCATGAATTAAATCTTGCATGATTAAAATAGTTAGTAAGAAAAATCAATCTGGAAGATAGATAACTCTGAAGCCTTAACTGTTTTCTCGATATATTATTCACAATTTGTTTACTGCTTACTTTATTAATTTTCTGAATTTACTGTTTGATGCAATTGAGACCCAAACGCTCTTTTCTGTTTGTCTAACTAAGTAATTTAATTAACCATTGTTGCTTAGTCCATCAATCCTTGTGGGATCGGCTCTCATTCACTTGAGGTACTACTTGATATGACCCGCTGCACTTGTCGATTAGTTTGTGGGTTATAAATTCTGCACCATGTTTTTGGCGCCGTTGTCGGGGATTAACTGTGATTGACAACTATTAGTTGTTTGATTGCTGATATTAGATCATTTTTCTTTTCATTAATTTTTTATTATTATTAATTTTTTATTTCCTTTTTTTCCCTTTATTGTTCTTTCCGTTAGCATATATATATATATATATATATATATACTTTTTTTTGTTCCGTCATATTTTTTTATATATTTTATTCATTTCATTTTATTTTTCGTTTTCCTTATTCATTTTTTTATTTTTATTTTTCGGGTTCACTAATATTATATAAAAAATTAAAAAAATTAGGTTTAAGTCTTGAATTGTTCGTGGCCTAAATTACTTTTTTTTCTTTTTTTCTTTTTGAAATTAAGTTTGGTGTCTCTACTTATTTTTATTTTAATTTTCTTGTTCATTTTTTTATAAATTTAAAAGTTTTTACTTTTTATTTATTTAGTTGTTTTATTTTATTTCTTTTACACATGTTACCTCACTGGGAATTCTTTGCACTCTGACGTAGAAATTTCCACTTTTCTTTATTTTTTGTTTGTTTATGAGCAGGAACAGGGATAAAGAGCCCTTTCTTGATTTTGATCCTGAACCTAAAAGGACCTTCAGACGGTGTTTGCAACAAACAAGACTGTTGGTGCACGAAAATTACAATCACACTTTGTAATTCTACACAACTAACCAGCAAGTATACTGGGTCGTCCAAGTAATACCTTACATAAGTAAGGGTCGATCCCACGGAGATTGCCGGCTTGAAGCAAGCTATGGTTATCTTATTATTCTTAGTCAGGATATCAATAAGGGCTCTTAGTTTTAATTGGGAAAAGTAAAGGAGCATGAATTAAATGATACTTGTTATGCAGTAATGGAGAACAGGTCGAGGTTTTGGAGATGCTCTGTCTTCTGAATTTCTGCTTTCCTACTTCTTCTTCTTCACGCACGCAGGTCTCCTTCCATGGCAAGCTGTATATTGGTGGATCACCGTTGTCAATGGCTGCCAGCGGTCCTCTCAGTGAAAAGGGTCCATAAACATGGCTAATCATCTGTTGGTTCTCACTAATGTTGGAATAGAATCCATTGATCCTTTTGCACACTATCACTGCGCCCAACATTCATGAGTTTGAAGCTCGTCACAGTCATCCCTTTCCGGATCCTACTCGGAATACCACAGACAAGATTTAGACTTTTCGGATCTCAAGGATGTTGCCAATTGATTCTAGCTTATACCACGAAGACTCTGATCTCACAGATTTGAATGCTCTGTTGTCAGGAGAGGCAATCAAACTCGTGAACTAGGAACCCAAGAGATCTACATTCAATCTAAGGTAGAACGGAGGTGGTTGTCAGGCACGTGTTTGTAGGTTGAGAATGGTGATTAGTGTCACGGATCATCACATTCATCATGTTGAAGTACGAATGAATATCTTAGAATAGAAACAAGCGTGATTGAATAGAAAACGAAAGTAATTACATTAATTCATCGAGACACAGCAGAGCTCCTCACCCCCAACCATGGGGTTTAGAGACTCATGCCGTCAAAGATACCAATTCAGGTCTAAAAATTTCATTAGGTACAAAATAAATCTCTAAAAGTAGTTTTTTTACTCAACTAGTAACCTAGGTTTACAGAAAATGAGTAAACTTAGATAGATAGTGCAGAAATCCACTTCCGGGGCCCACTTGGTGTGTGCTGGGGCTGAGCATTGAAACTTTCACGTGCATAGGCTATTCCTGGAGTTAAACGCCAACTTGTAACCTGTTTCTGGCGTTTGACTCTAGCTTGTAACCTGTTTCTGGTGTTTAACGCCAGAATAGGGCAGAAGGCTGGCGTTGAACGCCAGTTCGCGTCATATAAACTCGGGTAAAGTATGGACTATTACATATTGCTGGAAAGCCCTGGATGTCTACTTTCCAACGCAATTGAGAGCGTGTAATTTAAACTCTTGTAGCACCAAAAATTCCATTTCGAGTGCAGGGAGGTCAGAATCCATGAACATCTGCAATCCTTTTTCAGCCTCTGAATCAGATTTTTGCTTAGGTCTCTCAATTTCAGCCAGAAAATACCTGAAATCACAGAGAAACACATAAACTCATAGCAAAGTCTAGAAATATGATTTTTGCATAAAAAATAATAAAAATATACTAAAAGTAGCTAGATCCTACTAAAAACTATATGAAAATACCCCCAAAAAGCGTATAAAATATCCGCTCATCACAACACCAAACTTAAACTGTTGTTTGTCCCCAAGCAACTAGATAAACAAAATAGGATAGCAAGAAGATCAAGAAGCAATCTCAGAGTTTTACATGAAGCTCAATTCTAATTAGATGAGCAGGACTAGTAGCTTTTTGCTTCTTACAGTTTTGGCATCTCACTTCATCCTTTAAAGTTTAGAATGATTGGCATCCATAGGAACTCAGAGTTCAGATAGTGTTATTGATTCTCCTAGTTTAGTATGTTTATTCTTGAACACAGCTACTTTATGAGTCTTGGCCGTGGCCCTAAGCACTTTGCCTTCCAGTATTACCATCGGATACATAAATGCCACAAACACATAACTGGGTGAACCTTTTCAGATTGTGACTTAGCTTTGCTAAAGTCCCCAATTATAGGTGTCCAGAGTTCTTAAGCACACTCTTTGGATCACGACTTTAACCACCCAGTCTCAAGCTTTTCACTTGGACCTACATGCCACAAGCACATGGTTAGGGACAACTTGATTCAACCGCTTAGGCCAGGATTTTATTCCTTTGGCCCTCCTATCCCTTAATGCTCAAAGCCTTGAATCCTTTTTACCCTTGCCTTTTGGTTTAAAGTGTTATTGTCTTTTTTTGCTTGCTTTTCTTTTTCTTTTTTTTTTCTTTTGCGCCAATTTTTTTCACTGCTTTTTCTTGCTTCAAGAATCAATTTTATGTTTTTTCAGATTATCAATAACATTTCTCTTTTTCATCATTCTTTCAAGAGCCAATAGTTTTAACATTCATAAACAACAAGATAAAAAATATGCACTGTTTAAGCATTCTTTCAGAAAACAAAAAGTGTTGCCACCACATATAAATAATTTGAATTTTCCTTATTAAGAACTCAAAAACGATGCCTCCTTATTCTAAAAATAGCTGCTATTTCATTCATGTTTAATGATGATGAGAAAAATAAATTATAGCTTACTTGGAGATGATAAAAATAAAAATAAAAATACTAACTACTACTACTCATATGACTCCTGATTTCTAATAGCAGAAGTTATCACAGAGTTAAGATTAGGACTCAACAACCTTTATTTTGGGAGATGGATGCTCTTTCAATCTGTGAGGTGTCTGGTCCCTCAAGGGAGAGCCTCTGGCACTTCAGTTTCTGTAGCTCACGCCCTTGCTTTTCTTGTTCTTTAAGTAGCTTGTAGATTATACTATTTTGATTTTGCTGTTCTTCCTTAAGTTGATCCATTGTTTCTTGTAGCTTGGTGATAGATGCTTCTAGGCGGGTCCAGTAGTCAATCTGAGGGATTTCTGGGAGGAACTCCTGCGCCCTCCTTTTGATGGAGTTTTCTTGTACTTGTTGTCCCTCCATTGACTTCTTGGTGATTGGATGTTCGACTGGGATGAACTCATCTACTCCCATCTTCACCCCAGCCTCTTTATAGAGCAGAAAAATTGATAAACCACTATTTTATGGTTTATCTTGTGCTCAATTGAGTGGTTTTTATCAAGCCGTTGCCCACTTATTCATACTATTTGCATGGTTTTACAATTCCTTCTTGACTTCTTGCTATGATTAAAAACATGCTTCTTTGGCTTTTATTTTCTTTTATTTAAATCCTCTCTTATTACCATTAGATGCCTTGATATATGTGTTAAGTGATTTCAGAGATTACAGGGCAGGTATGGCTCAGAGGATGGAATGGAAGCATGCAAAAGTGGAAGGAATACAAGAAGTTGAAGGAACTGCAAAGCTGTCAACCTGACCCTCTCGCACTAAAACGATCATAACTTGAGCTATAGAGGTTCAAATGACGTGATTTTAGTTGCGTTGGAAAGCTAACGTTCGGGGCTTTGATTTGATATATAATTTGCCATAGTGGTCGTACAGATAGGCGACGTGAATGCGCGCTCCACGCGGACGCGTCGCATCTGCGAATCTCATTCCACACAAACGCGTTGATGACGCCTCCGCGTCACTTTGCCGCGACCTGTACGGACCAGAAAGTGCTGGAAGTGATTTCTGAGCTATTTTTGACCCAGTTCTCGGCCCATAAAACACAGATTAGAAGCTATAAATTGGGGGAATGCTTCCATTCATCATCATTCATTCATAACACACTTTTCATAATTTTAGATGTAGTTTTTAGAGAGAGAGGTTCTCTCCTCTCTCTTAGGATTTAGGATTAGGATTTCTATTAGGATTAGGATTGTTTCTTCATACTAGGTTCAATAATTTATGTTTCTCTTCTATTTTCGTTTACTCTAAAGCTTTTATTTGTATCTGATTTGTGTTGCCCAATTGACTTATGAACTTTTTATGTTAGAATTGATTTTCATATTTAATACACATTATTGATATGTTTTCAGATATATGATTTTAATTTAGCTTTCTACATTCTTGGCTTTGGTTGACTAATTGGTAACTCTTGAGTTGTCAAACTCATTGTTGACTGAAAATTGGAATTCTTCAAGAATTAATTCGAGTTCCAATAACTCTAGCCTTTCCCAAGGAAAGACTAGGACCTGAGGAATCAAAATTAATTCATCATTTAACTTACCTTCATAGTTAGAGGTTAACAAAGTGGGAACAAAATCCAATTCTCATCACAATTGATAAGGATAACTAGGATAGGACTTCTAATTTCTCATATCTTACCAAGAGTTTATTTTATAGTTACTTATTTATTTTACTTGTCATTTAACATACTTCTTTCTTACTTTCAAAACCCCCAATTTACAAAACTCATAACCAATAATAAGAACACCTCCCTGCAATTCCTTGAGAAGATGACCCGAGGGTTAAATACTTCAGTTATCAATTCCAAAGGGGTTTGTTAATTGTGACAACCAAAACGTTTGTACGAAGGGATTTTCTGTTGGTTTAGAATCTATACTCACAACGCGACTATATTTTTACAAATTCTTTACTAGCAAAAAATCCCGACGTCAAAAATCAAGTTTGGGTAAGCCAATTTGGCTTCCTTGGAGTTCTTATTTGCAATTGTGTAGAGCTCACAAGAAATCAGATGATGAATCTCCACTTCGTTTCCTTGCATAATACAATGGATCATCACTGCTTTCTTGATAGTGACTTCGGAGCGGTTGCTGGTAGGTAGTATGGAATGCCCAATGAAGTCCATCTAGCCCCTAGAAACTGGTTTGAGATCCCCTCTCTTGAGTTGGTTTGGAACACCTTTTGTGCTGGTTGTCCACTTGGTTCCAGGGATGCATATGTCCTCTAGAATTTGGTCTAAGCGCTTATCTGATCTCACCATTCTCCTATTAAAGGATTTTGGATCATCTTGTAGTTGAGGCAGCTTGAAGACCTCTCTTATTTTGTTAAGGAGAAAGAAAATAATATTTCCTCTAACCATGGTTCGAAAGGTATAGAAAGCGGTTCCAGTCATTTTCTGCCTCTCTGTTTGCCACAGATTTGAGTAGAATTCCTGAACCATGTTTCTATCCACCTTTGTCTCAGGATTAGCTAGAATTTCCAAGCCTCTGTTTTGAATCTGCTCTTGGATCTCTGGATATTCGTCTTCTTTCAGATTGAATTTAACTTCCAGGATCACTGACCTTAGACCCATTATTTTGTGGTAATGGTCCGAATGTTCCTTAGTTAAGAACCTCTCTTGATTACAAAGTGATTTTGGATTATTCTCTTTCTTGCCTCTTGAAGTGGTTTGTTTTCCCTTAGGAGCCATGATCTTAGTGAGTCTTAGCTCAGTCATCACGCAAAACACACCAAACTTAGAGGTTTGCTTGTCCTCAAGCAAAAGAAAGGAAAGAAGAGGAGAAGAAGGAGAGCCAAATTCGAATTTTGGAGGAGAGGGGTGGCCGAATGTGAATTTAAAAGGAAGGGGGTGGGTTCGAAAATTTTTGAAAAAGATATGATAGAAGATATGATTTGTAAAAGATAAGTATGAAATGCAAAAGATGTAATTTTAAAATTGAAAAGATATGAGAGAATTTTGAAAAAGATAAAACTAAATTCGAAAAGATAGTATGATGAGTTGAAAAAGATTTGAAAAGATATTAAAAAGATACATGGGTTTTGCAAAAGATTTGAATAAGAAATAAAAAAGATATATGAGTTTTGAAAAAAGATTTGAAAAGAAGAAAAGATTTTTAGGATTAAGAGTTATTTTTGAAATTGAAATTGAAAGATGAGGATTTATAATATGTTTATGCAAGAAATTATGGATGAAAACATAAAAAATAAAAAAAATTGAGTTGGAAAACAAAACTACCTCCCCTCCATGTTCCTGGCGTTAAACGCCCAACTGTTGCCTGTTTTGGGCATTTAACGCCCAACTATAGCTTGTTTTGGGTGTTTAACACCCAACCAGGTACCCTGGCTGGCGTTAAACGCCAGAAAGTCTTTTTCACTAGGCATTTTCTAAACGCCCAAGATGTTGTAAGTCTGGTGTTAAACGCCCAGAATGGTACCCATTATGGCGTTTAACGCCCAGAAAGGTATTCTTACTGGCGTTAAATGCCCAGAATGATGCCCATTCTGGCATTTAACGCCCAAAAGTGCCTCTTATTGGCGTTTCGTGCCAGTGAGCTTCTTTTCTATGCTCTCTGCTCTGAACCCTTCTGTAACTCTATGAACTCCTGTAAATGAGAATTAATTCTGATGATAATTTATTAAACTCCTATAATTATTATTTGAATGACAAATAAACTACAGTAATGGCTGGGCTTCCTCCTAACAAGCGCTTTTTCATTGTCTTTAGCTGGACCTTACTGAGCCTTAATCTAGTCTCAGTTTTGAGCATTCTTGCTCAAAATTGCTTTCAAGATAATGTTTGATTATCTGTCCATTAACAATGAACTTTTTTGTCATAATAAATATCCTGAAGCTCTACATATCCATATGGTGACTGATAAACCACTATTTTATGGTTTATATTGTGTTTTATTGAGTGGTTTTATCAAGCTTTTCACCCACTTATTCATATGATTTGCATGCATTTACAATTCCTTCCTAAAAATATCCTATGATTAATAACTTGCTTCCTAAGGACCTTTTTGTTGTATATTTTTATCTTCCTTCGTACCATTCGATGCCGTGATCTGTATGTTAAGTGTTCCAGGCTTCATAGGGCAGGCATGGCATAATGAATGAAGAGGAAGCATGCAAAAATGGAAGAAACAAAAGGAATTGAGGAGATGACCAGCGAAAAGTCACGCAGTCGCATGGCTCACGTGACCGCGCAAAATAGAAGGAATTACCGTGACGCGCTCGCGTGCCTGACGCGACCGCGCAGATTGGAAGCTGCATGAACGACGCGAAAGCGTGGACGACGTGCACGCGTGGTACGAGAAATGCTGAGTGACGCGAACGTGTGGACGACGCGGACGCGTGACGAGCGCAATCTGTAGAATTACAGAAGTCGCTGGCATAGATTCTGGGCCGTATTTCAACCCAGTTTTCGGCCCAGAAACACAGATTAAAGTCAGGGAACATGCAGAGACTCAGGATATCAATTCATTCATAATTCATTCATAACTCACAATTTTAGGTTTTAGATGTAGTTTTTAGAGAGAGAGGTTCTCTCCTCTCTCTTAGGATTTAGGATTAGGATTCCTCTTAAAGGATTTAGGATTTCGACTCTTCATCAGGTTCAATATTCCTTTTACTTTATATTTTTTTTTACTTCCAGATGCTTTAATGCTTGTATTACTTATGTTGCCTATTTGGCTTATGAACTTTTCATGTTAGGATTTTCTTAATTAATATAATTTGAGGTATTTCAGACTTATGATTGTTTTCTCTAATTTATGTTATTGATGCTTGGGCTCTATCCAAATTATTTTCATTCAAGTAGATTTTATTCCCTTTTGGCTTTGGTTGATTAATTGGTAACTCTTGAGTTGTCAAACCAGCAGTGGTTGAAATTGGTAGATTCTAATTGATCTAGATCGCTCTAAAGCTAGTCTTCCCACAGGGATTAACTAGGACTTGAGGATCAAACTAATTAGTCCACTTGACTTTTCTTTGCTTTAGTAAAGGTTAACTAAGTGAGATTAAAACCCAATTCTCATCACACCTGATAAGGATAACTAGGATAGCACTTCCAATTTCTCATATCTTGCCAAGAGTTTATTTTATAATCATTTATTTATTTTTCTTGTCAATTAAATTACTTGTTCAACCCTTTTTAAATCCCCCAAAATATACCTTTGCATAACCAATAATAAGAACATACCTCCCTGCAATTCCTTAAGAAGACGACCCTAGGTTTGAATACTTCGGTTTATAAATTTATTGGGTTTTATTACTTGTGACAACCAAAACGTTTGTACGAAGGGATTTTCTGTTGGTTTAGAATCTATACTCACAGCGCGACTATATTTTTACAAATTCTTTACTGGTAAAAATCCCAACGTCAAAATGCGTCGTTGCCGGAAATTGCAAACGTGTGCCTTATTATTGGTTATTGTAAATATTTTTCCTTTACTTGTTTATTTGTTTTTGTTCTCCCTTCTTATTTCTGATAAGTACTATGAATTCTCACCCCTCTCACTTTGAGTTTGGTTCTACTTTTGTTGCAAGGAATGAAAGCTATAACGGGACTATGCATCAAGGTCTAAGCAATCAAAGATGGATGAAGCCAAGAGGATCTAATCACCCCTTTAGGCAACAACACCCTCCTAGATACCATGGACGGAGACCATTCTATAATGCATACCCAACTGATAGATTTGGTGGACCCCTTGTAGCTATCAACAAGCCCCACCCTATGCTCAGAGACCATCCTTTCAACACAACCTCAACCCACCATACTCACAAGCTTCTTTTCGCCATTCACCACCATATGATCCTTATCCGCCCCAATGCCAATCCAATTACTCCCAAGAACCACCACCCCCCTATGCACCATGTCCATATCCATCAAGTCAAGAATCACAGGTTCACTTTGAAGAATCAGTAAACCAATTTGATGCAACCCTTCATCAACTGGAGCAAGCAATAAATCAATTATCTTCCAGACGTTCAGTCTCTCAACAGACTCCCATGGCTTCATGTGGAGAATCCAATGAAGAATGCAGCACAAAGAAGACGCTAGAAACTCCAGTGGACAGCATAGAGCATAACTTCGTACTGGAACAAATAGAGGACGCTGTCATTGTAGAAGAAGAAGAGTTGGTTGAAGATTTAGGAGATGCTGAACCTCCGCTGGAATCCAGAGTTGTGGAGAATTCCGTCAAAGATGTTACAATTAATGCTAAGGAGGATAGTGCACAACCCCCAAGGCAGGTATCTTATGAAGAATTAGACGGAATTACCCAAGACTCAAATTTTCCTAATGATGATAGTCACCAATCAAGTTCTCTTAATAATGAACTTGCATCCGCAAGTGAATTCTTTGAGACTGAAGAATCTTCCCCAAGTGAATACGAAGATGATGCAGAAGTCGACTTTTCTCAACCTCCTAATTATGACTCAAGTGATGAGGAAGATATAGAAGACTTTGACCAGGACATGGCTGGAATGGAAAAGGTTTGCAAATAAGTGGAGGAATTCACTGAAGACCACAAGGGAGTAGAGCTTGCAGAACCACTATCCCAAGGCCACCGCCACCCAACTCCAACTTCAAGTGGGTAAAATCCTTGACTTTTATCTTTACTTTTCCACTTGAATATGGTTTACTTGAAACAGATGGCCAGCTTAGAGCTCTTTGCGGCTTTAAGAGCAAAAGGGAAATGGCTCGCACTCAGAGCTGGTATGCAAGATTCAATGAGGCTTCGCACTTCAATTTGAGGTACAATGATTGGTGTCAAGCTCAATTGAAAGGATCTCGGAAGCTGTTTGGTCACTGCAGTGAGAATTTAGACTACTCACCACCCGGCTGGAAAGATGTAGATCAAGACAAAGACGGGTGTAGAAGAAAAGTTTGGGATCCTGGAGTCTGTTCTGACATTCAACACCCCGGGAGCCTTGAAGCCTGTTTGAACTCACCTAAGGGCTTTACATGCCTCGTTTGGGACCCCGGAGGCTGTTGGAATTCCAAACATTGGTGGAGATTTCTGGATGAATTCAAGCACAAGCCACCATAGTAGGAAGCTCATCAAATGTCCGACTTAAGGACTTTAACTAAAAGTGCTAGGTGGGAGACAACCCACCATGGTATGATCGTTCCCTCTCTATTTTGCTCTGTTTTTGAATTTTGTTTGAACCTGAATCTTTGCATGACATTCACTGCATTTTGCATTCTGCATACTGCATAAAAAAAACGAAAAAAACAAGAGAGCACGCGACGCGAAAGCGTGGCTGGAGGCGTGCCTTTGGCACAATTTGATCCATGCAACCGTGTCATTGACGCGTCCGCGTCATGTGGGAAAAAAAATGCCTCCCACGCGTCCGCGTCACCCACGCGAACGCGTGTCCTGTAAATCAACGTATAAGGGTGTATGGCCGAAAGTTGAGCTGGAATTGGGCTGGACTTGTGCTAGCTACAAAAGCCCTGCCACACGTACGCTTACGCGTGCCCCACGCGTCCTCACCGTTTTCAAATTTAGGCCATCCATGCGATCGCGTCAACCACGTGATCACGTCACCCAAAGATTTGGCAATATGCATTTCAAACAGAGAGTTGCACGACCGTGAGGCTGCCCTCGCGCTAATGGCACAAATCGATCCACGTGGCCGCGTGGATGACGTGTCCGCGTCATTTCCTAGAAGCACTATCCGCGCGAACGCGTCACAAGCGCCGCACAACTTATCCTGATCAGCCAAATATCTTATCTTTTCTTCCCCAAATCTAAATCTTTTCTTTCCATTCTTATTTCTTTCGTCCTTCCTGTCTTTTCTTTCTTTTTTCTTTTAATTGGTGTTGGAAATTTATTTGGGTCATTATTTTTCTTGTGGATTGTTAAGAAATTGCTTGATAATTATATATTATTTTTTAAGGGTGCTTGCATATTCAATTTAATACTTTCTATACTTTATTTAATATGCATGCTTTGTGTTTGCGAAAAAGCCCGTATGGCATTGTGCATTCTCCATTATTCTATCCTTCTACTCTCATGCATGTTTTCACAAAATCTTTTCCAATATTTTATAAATTAAATATGATTGTCAATACAAACATTATTGTTAGTTTCTCATGACTAATAATACATTAAGGCTTTTTGGTGCACGAAATTGTGATCATCAATGGCGCCATCAACATGGTACGCTCAATTGCAATCTCAACTCTTTATCACAACTTCGCACAACTAACCAGCAAGTGCTCTGGGTCGTCCAAGTAATAAACCTTACGCGAGTAAGGGTCAATCCCACGGAGATTGTTGGTATGAAGCAAGCTATGGTCATCTTGTAAATCTCAGTCAGGCGGATTCAAATGGTTATGGAGGATTGATAATTAAAAGAGGAATAAAACATAAAATAAAGATAGAGATACTTATGTAATTCATTGGTGAGAATTTCAGATAAGCGTATGGAGATGCTTTGCCCCTTCCGTCTCTCTGCTTTCCTACTGTCTTCATCCAATCCTTCTTACTCCTTTCCATGGCAAGCTGTATGTTGGGCATCACCGTTGTCAATGGCTACAGTCCCGTCCTCTTAGTGAAAATCTTCAACGCGCTCTGTTACAGCACGGCTATTCATCTGTCGGTTCTCGATCATGTCGGAATAGAATCCAGTGATTCTTTTGCGTCTGTCACTAACGCCCCACAATCGCGAGTTTGAAGCTCGTCACAGTCATTCAATCCTTGAATCCTACTCAGAATACCACAGACAAGGTTTAGACCTTCTGGATTCTCAAGAATGGCCGCCAATGGATTCTAGCTTATACCACGAAGATTCTGATTAAGGAATCCAAGAGATATCCACTCAATCTAAGGTAGAACGGAGGTGGTTGTCAGGCACACGTTCATAGGTGAGAATGATGATGAGTGTCACGGGTCATCACATTCATCAAGTTGAGGAACAAGTGATATCTTAGAACAAGAATAAGCTGAATTGAATAGAAGAACAATAGTAATTGCATTAATACTCGAGGTACAGCAGAGCTCCACACCTTAATCTATGGTGTGTAGAAACTCTACCGTTGAAAATACATAAGAACAAGGTCTAGGCATGGCCGAATGGCCAGCCTCCCAAAGAGGGTTCAATCATAAAAACATGATCAAAAGATGATCCGAAGATTGAAAGATTCTCCAAATACAATAGCAAAGGTCCTATTATAGAGAACTAGTAGCCTAGGGTTTACAGAAATGAGTAAATGACGTAAAAATCCACTTCCGGGACCACTTGGTGTGTGCTTGGGCTGAGCATTGAAGCTTCCATGTGTAGAGACTTTTCTTGGAGTTAAACGCCAGCTTTTGTGCCAGTTTGGACGTTTAACTCCCACTTTTGTGCCAGTTACGGCGTTTAACGCCAGGAATTCTGAAGCTGACTTGAAACGCCTGTTTGGGCCATCAAAGCTCGGAAAAGGTATGGACTATTATGTATTGCTGGAAAGCCCTGGATGTCTACTTTCCAACGCAATTGAGAGCGTACCAATTGGGCTTTTGTAGCTCTAGAAAATTCACTTCGAGTGAATGGAGTTCAGAATCCAACAGCATCTGCAGCCCTTTTCAGCCTCTGAATCAGATTTTTGCTCAGGTCCCTCAATTTCAGCCAAAAAATACCTGAAATTACATAAAAACACACAAACTCATAGTAAAGTCCAGAAAAGTGAATTTTAAATAAAAACTAATAAAAATATAATAAAAACTAACTAAAACATACTAAAAGCATACTAAAAACAATGCCAAAAAGCGTATAAATTATCCGCTCATCACAACACCAAACTTAAATTGTTGCTTGTCCCCAAGCAATTGAAAATCAAATAGGATAAAAAGAAGAGAATATACAATGAATTCCAAAAACATCTATGAAGATCAGTATTAATTAGATGAGCGGGGCTTTTTAGCTTTTTGCCTCTGAACAGTTTTGGCATCTCACTTTATTCTTTGAAGTTCAGAATGATTGGCTTCTATAGGAACTCAGAATCCGGATAGTGTTATTGATTCTCCTAGTTAAGTATGATGATTATTGAACACAACTACTTTATGAGTCTTGGTCGTGGCCCAAAGCACTCTGTTTTCCAGTATTACCACCGGATACATCCATGCCACAGACACATAAATGGGTGAACCTTTTCAGATTGTGACTCAGCTTTGCTAGAGTCTCCAATTAGAGGTGTCCAGGGTTCTTAAGCACACTCTTTTTGCTTTGGATCACGACTTTAACCACTCAGTCTCAAGTTTTCACTTGACACCATCACGCCACAAGCACATGGTTAGGGACAACTTGGTTTAGCCGCTTAGGCCAGGATGTTATTCCTGTAGGCCCTCCTATCCACTGATGCTCAAAGCCTTGGATCCTTTTTATTATCCTTGCCTTTTGGTTTAAAGGGCTATTGGCTTTTTCTGCTTGCTCTCTTTTTTTTTTGAATTCACTGCTTTTTCTTGCTTCAAGAATCATTTTTATGATTTTTTCAGATCCTCAGTAACATGTCTCCTTTTTCATCATTCTTTCAAGAGCCAACAATTTTAACATTCATGAACAACAAATTCAAAAGACATATGCACTGTTCAAGCATACATTCAGAAATCAAAAGTATTGCCACCACATCAAAATAATTAATCTGTTATAAAATTCGAAATTCATGCAATTCTTCTCTTTTTCAATTAAGAACATTTTTTATTTAAGAAAGGTGATGGATTCATAGGACATTCATAACTTTAAGGCATAGACACTAAGACACCAATGATCATAAGATGTAACACCCTAATATTCAAATCCTTATGCTCGAGTCATAAGTCAATGATATTACGGTGGTACGACTCTCAGGTGGATTTTTAATATATAAACATAGGTAATTTCGAAAGGAGTATTAATCGAGAAGCCTGAAAAGAGTAGAAATAAAATCGCGAAGACGTATCACTCACGATTCGACAACGAAAAGATAAAACGTGAAGCCGAAAGCGATATATGGACAAGGCATAAAGGAGATTAAGAGATAGATAACAGATAGATATATATAACATAAGTAAATAGCCACTAGTCGCGACCCGCGAAGTTTAGGCCGGCTAGGGTACAGTATGAAAGTAGTTGACAACAGTACATCCTAATCTCTCCCAAAGGAAACATAAGAGCCTCTATAGGCAAGTTCCAAAAGAGTTCAACACATAATATAATATCTTCAAAACAAAGGTGGAGAGATTCTAAGCAAAACACAAAGTAGAGAAAATAAAGATCTTCGCCGGCTCTCAGACGAACCACAGCTCACTTCTGAGCACCTGGACCTGTATTTGAAAAACAAGAGATATATACGGAATGAGAACCCCGGGCCCATGGGTTCCCAGTACGGTAAAAGTGCCAAATAAATACAATGCAGTGCAATAAAAACTCACTAAGCATCCTAAACTCCTTTTCACCAAGTATCCAGCCTAGATTCTCACTAATCCATAAATAGGCATCTGCCGTAAGGGGATACTAAATCTAGTTCATGTTACACATGTTTCCCCAACTCGCTGATTCTTACACGAATCAGACTCAGAATCATAAGCAAAACCATCACCAGTTGTTCTGTCTCAGCAACTCTATATCAATACATCATACCCTCATCTGGAGCTAGTGAAATCACATCAATGCGTCTACCCAGGGGACTCAAATTATCTCATTCAAAAATCATCATCATCATGCAATCGCATTATCAATTCATCTTATCAAGAACAGCCACCAACATCCACCGACACCAACATGAGGGATCTCTCAGTTGTACAAACACAAGCAATACAGACAAGTAATACACAAATAAGGTACAAGTAGAACAAGTAGCACGTAATCAGGTAACATAGCATGTATGATATAGAAATCCAAAACAAATAGGCAAACCCAAACGATTCAAACATATGCAAATGATGTATGCCTGCCCTATGGCTGATGATATCATCTGTCGGTTATATAGCCAACCCGACATGTCCTGGTAGCTAACCATTGGACAGAAACACCCCTTGCGGAGCAAGTAGGTTTGAGCTACAACCCCCTTGCTACTACCCGCTCAGCCCAGAGCCAGTGGAACAACCACTACTGCGGCTACTACCCAGGCGGGTGTTTAACAGCTCAACCTGGAGCGAGTGGATTCACCACTACTGCCGCTACTACCCAGGCGTCACAATCTCTGACCTGGAGCAAGTGGGACGAACCACGACCCTTGCTACTACCCAGGTATCTTAAGCATTAACCCGGAGCAAGCGGGATGAACCACAACCCTTGCTACTGCCCAGGTATCTTAAACATATATTCATTCAATCTCAATTCATATTATCAATCTTCATCGTTATCAAATCTCAAACATTAACCTGGAGCAAGTGGGACGAACCCCAACCCTTACTACTGCCCAGGTATCAGAGTTACATTCATTCAAAACTCCATAATTAAACTCATTTATCATAAACATCCTTTTCCGTCTCACACCCGGAGCAAGTGGACAACGCCACTGCCTACTACCCGGGGTTACACATCACATTTCAACATCTTCCATTATTATCCATTTAACACATTCATTCATTAATCATATATGCAATTATTCTCAGCCATAATCAATAATGGCTTTGTCGTGACCCGGCAATAACTCAGCCATCCGGCTCATGGTCCAATCAAGAACCAGCCATTTATCAATAAATATAGCCCTTCGGCTCATGGCATACACGGTACTCCCACCGTCATCCTCCATATCTCATATAATCATCGTTGATCATCATTGATCATAACTTTTCCCCTTGCTTCACTCGCAAGTTACCACATCCCCTAGCTCCTTTCTCATTGTTAGGCATATCATAATGATTTAATACATAAGGGGTGAGATCGGAGGCTTAGAAGTATGAGATTTGGCTTTTAATACTTAAAAATCAACTTTGGGATGAAAACAGGGCCACGCGTACGCGCACTCCACGCGCACGCGTGGATGGCCTCAAAAACTTATCGACGCGCAAGCGTCATGCACGCTAACGCGTGGATTAAAAACTTGCCAATCGACGCGTAAGCGTCAACCACGCGTACGCGTGGGTGTTCTCGTGCCCCAGGCACAACACTGGCACAGTTCTGGCATGACTCTCTGGAAAATGGCTGGGCATTGGGTGCAGCACCATCGGCGCCCCCGCGCACATCACGCTCACGCGTGGATGGCATTTTCGGGAAGAACGGCGCGCACGCGCCAAGTGCGCCCACGCGCAAGGGGTCATTCTGCTAAAACTTTTCTAAGTTAAAAGCTGCAGAATTCACCAATTTAAACCCCAATCTTCCAACGGACATAACTTTCTCATTTTAAATCGTTTTTCACCCGTTCTTCGAACGGCATGGACATCCCGGATCCAATTTCATTTCTAAAAAGATTTGGTACAAAACGGAGATCCGTAGTCCAAGTTATGGCCTGCCAAAGTATGCCCAAAAACCATCTTTTTCATAAAAACCACAAAGTGCCATTTTCAAACATGCCATTTTCAACTCTTTTCAAAACCAATCAAAACATGCCAATTTCATCCCTTTTCTTTGAAATCAATCAATATATGTCAAATTCAACATCAAGCCTCCTCAACTCACACATTGAGATTTTACCACAATATACAAAATCACTATCTCAACATTCTAACCCACTTCACCCAAGGGGCTCAAACTCAAACATATTGACATATCATATACTCTTCCTCATGCCAATTCCAACAACACCAATCCCAATAAATCATTATTGTACACAATCAACATCATACTCACCATAAACATGGTTCAACCCATAATTCAACCATAACCAATCATCAAGCATATATCACAACATGCATATTTCTCATACATCATACCATCAAGGCATCATTAATCATCATCACATATATGACCACATCATATATCTCAATCATTCAACAACATCAACCATTCAATGCCTATCTTAGGGCCTCTAGCCTAAGTATTTCCTACCACATTACATATTAGATACGGGAAACCGAAACCATACATACCTCATCTACATAATTTCACCCAAAATTACCAAATTCCACACTTCAACTCCTCAAACCTTATTATTCAATAACCAACCCAATCATTCATACATTCATTATTTAAAACTCATCCAATCACCTGTGTCATCATACAATGCACACATCAACTTACCTTCCTTACCTCTTCTCGGCCTCCGGCCCAAAATTCACGGCCTCCGGCCCAATTTCACAATTTAAAAGCATAAACCACAAATCAATACTCATTACCCCATACATTCAATTCTCAATACACCAAACATACAAGGCCACACAATTCTCAACCCAATCATTAATCACATTACATACCAACTATGCATATTAGCACCAACCATTTACACAATTCAAACTTAATCCTAGGGGCATCTAGCCTAGGAATTCTCATCACACCACACGGTACTTAAATGAAACTTAAACCGTACCTCTTGTAGCCAAATCAATTGAGCCTCTTCTTTGGGAGTCTCCACCAACCTTAGCTCCAAGTCTCACCAAAGCTCCTCAAGCAACACCAATCTCCCAATCGTGCACCAAAACCATCAAATGCACTCAGCCCATATGAAGTAGGGATAGAACCCACTTAGAATCCATGTTGGAGTATCCCTAAACACCCAAAATCACAAGATTTCAACACTAACTTCCCAAAAACGTGTAACAGTGGGGAATTTCGAAAACTGGGCAGAGATGAATGGAATACTCACCACAAAACTTAGATAGAATTGTAGAGGATGAGAAGAGCGACGCGTGACCACAAACGGCTCGTCAATCGGAGCTCCGTAGCTCAAGTTATGGTGGTTTGAAGATCAAAGAGAGTTAGGTTTTCTCTCTTCTCTTCTCTCTTCTCAATTCAGCGCCCCACACACCTTCTTTAGGGCAAAATGAGCTGAAATGCTCATAACTAATGTTTATATATGTTGGTTCTTGGGCCCACTTAGGCCCGGTTCACTTATTTTTGTCCGTTGGCCCAATTTTGGACCAAAACCTTTAAGATTAGCGCTCTAAATCGCACTTCAAATATTTCTACCTCCCCTAATTATAATCCCTCATTTCTTAATCTTATTTACTCATAATCAATTTTCTCAGCTGCAGTACCAGACAGGTCTCAGCCGGTACTGCCGGTCAAAATTCCACTGCGCGCTTTTACGCAGAAAACTATGTCTTCCGACTCGGAAAAATTCACTGAATCCAAAAATCATATTTAAATCATCAAATTCCAATTGCCAATTATTCCAACCATATTCGCTCCTACTTAACTCATTATTTAATTAATTTCGGTTAGACCGGGTATTACATAAGACACAAACACAAATAAAACATAAAGCATAATTTTCGAAAAACAGAAAAATAAAGAACAATGAGATTAAAGAACGGGTCCACCTTAGTGATGATGGCTTGTTCTTCCTCTTGAAGATCTTATGGAGTGCTTGAGCTCCTCAATGTCTCTTCCTTGCCTTTGTTGCTCCTCTCTTATGATTCTTTGATCTTCTCTAATTTCATGGAGGAGGATGGAATGTTCTTGGTGCAACACCCTTAGTGGTCCCACGTTGGAACTCAATTCTCCTAGGGAGGTGTTGATTTGCTCCCAATAGTTTTGTGGAGGAAAGTGCATCCCTTGAGGCATCTCAGGGGTTTCATGATGAGGAATTTCCTCATGTCCATGAGTGGGATCTCTTGTTTGCTCCATCCTCTTCTTAATGATGGGCTTGTCCTCATCAATAAGGATGTCTCCCTCTATGTTAATTCCAACTGAATTATAGAGGTGACAAATGAGATGAGGGAAGGATAACCTTGCCAAGGTAGAGGACTTGTCCGCCACCTTATAAAGTTCTTGGGATATAACCTCATGAACTTCTACTTCCTCTCCAATCATGATGCTATGAATCATGATAGCCCGGTCTATAGTAGCTTCGGACCGGTTGCTAATGGGAATGATTGAGCGTTGGATAAACTCCAACCATCCCCTAGCCACGGGCTTGAGGTCATGCCTTCTCAGTTGAACTGGCTTCCCTTTTGAATCTCTCTTCCATTGAGCGCCCTAATCACAAATGTCTATGAAGACTTGGTCCAAACTTTGATCAAAGTTGACCCTTCTAGTGTAGGGGTGTTCATCTCCTTGCATCATGGGCAAGTTGAATGCCAACCTTACATTTTCCGGACTAAAATCTAAGCATTTCCCCCGAACCATTGTAAGCCAATTCTTTGGGTCCGGGTTCACACTTTGATCATGGTTCTTGGTGATCCATGCATTGGCATAGAACTCTTGAACCATTAAGATTCTGACTTGTTGAATGGGGTTGGTAAGAACTTCCCAACCTCTTCTTCGGATCTCATGTCGGATCTCCGGATATTCACTCTTTTTGAGTTTGAAAGGGACCTCGGGGATCACCTTCTTCATGGCCACAACTTCATAGAAGTGGTCTTGATACACCCTTGAGATGAATCTCTCCATCTCCCATGACTCGGAGGTGGAAGCTTTTGCCTTCCCTTTCCTCTTTCTAGAGGTTTCTCCGGCCTTAGGTGCCATAAATGGTTATGGAAAAACAAAAAGCAACGCTTTTACCACACCAAACTTAGAAGGTTTGCTCGTCCTCGAGCAAAAGAGGAAAGAAAAGAGTAGAAGAAGAGGAAATAGAGGAGATGGAGGGGGCTTTTGTGGTTCGGCCATTATGGGTGGGTTTGGGAGGGAAAGTGGTTTGAATTTGGATGGTGGGGTAGGTGAGGTTTTATGAAGGATGGATGTGAGTGGTGAAGAGAATGGTGGGATTTGATAGGTGAGGGGTTTTTTTTTTGGGAAGAGGTATTGAGGTGATTGGTGAATGGGTGAAGGAGAGAGAGAGTGGTGGGGTAGGTGGGGTGATGCGGCAGAAATTAGTGAATTAAAAATTATTAAAATATATGCGTTGCAAGTATAGTTCTTAACTCACCAGAATTCCACTTATCAATTTAGAAAGGTGTCACAGAAATTTAAATTTTAATTACTGGGAGTATGAAGCCCAGGTCGTCTCCCAACGAGTTGCAGAAAAGTGTGCTATTTTATTAATCAGTTGTTTTCAAAAAGGTTTGAGTTGAGTAAACAGGAAATAAAATTGGAGAATTTGAATAATGTAAATAAAAGCCTTGATTGGGAGTTGATTAGTTGGAAGTCCCACTATTGTTGGATTACTCTCTAGATTAATTGATAATTAAAGGTTATACTGTTTAGTTATCTCTTACTAGGTAAGGGAAAGTTAAACAAGTTAGGATGCTATGCCCATTCACAAGTTGCAACCCACTTAATTAAAAGGGATTGGTGTTAGTGACTAGAGGGCAAGCCAACAATAACCCAATTACAATCTTTCTTTCAAGCCTTCCAACTCAATTGATTCCTTTCAATCAACTCCCCATCAAGTTAGGGAACTACTTGCTCATTGTGAATGTAAAATTCATAACATATGAAAAGGAATTAAAGAAAGACATTGTAAATAAAATCAAAATAATCAAATAAAAATAAAAGTAATCCTTGTATTTAAATAAATCCTAATAATATTCCAATGGTAAAATTAACATAGCAAAGGACATGGAAGAGTAAAGCCAAGTAAAGAAAACGAACTAGAATGACGAAGTCTTGATGAGGTAATAACTCTTCTCAATATCCCAATGCAAAAAGTGATAGAAAAATAAAATCCTAAAAACTATCAATGTGTAGAGAGAAAAACCTAGAGGAGGAGTAAAAACTAGATCTAAAACTAAAACTGTGTAGAATGAATTGTTATCTCTGGTTTCTGCATGTTCTCTGGCTCTAGTCTGCTGTTCTGGGCCGAGATCTGGGTCAAAATAGGGCCCAAAATTGCCCCCAGCGGAATCTGCAGATTATGCAGATCGCGCACGTCACGCGATCGCGTCGTCCATGCAGACGCGTCATTTGGGTTTTTCTCTGCCACGCGTTCGCGTCGTCTACGCCTCCGCGTCGCTTGTGCTTTTCTATTCCACGCGGTCTCGTGAGCTATGCGGCCGCGTCACTGCGATTTCTCCTCTTTCGCGCGAACGCGTGAGCCATGCGGCCGCGTCACTTCTCGCTGGTTATCTCCTCAATTTCTTGTGTTCCTTCCATTTTTTTGCTAGCTTCCTTTCCAATCTCCAACTCGTTCATGCCTTATAAAGCCTGAAACACTTAACACACAGATCACGGCATCGAATGGGATAAAGGAGAACTAAAATGCATAATTAAAAAGTCTCTAGGAAGCAGTTTTCAACCATGTAATAATTTCAGGAAGGAAATATAAATGCATGCTAAATTAATGAATAAGTGGGTAAGGATCATGATAAAACCACACAATTAAACACAATATAAACCATAAAATAGTGGTTTATCAACCTTCCCACACTTAAACATTAGCATGTCCTCATGCTTAATTGAAGGAGACAAGATAAATAAGTATGAACATATAGAAACTCATGCAATGCAATGCAACCTATATATATGAATGCAACTATATGATTCTTGCCCACTTGATCAAAAGTAAATAAGCTCTTCAAAACAATTACAAATCAAATTCCACTAATTCTATCATTATACAGTAAGATAGATAAAAGTGCAAGAAGATAGCTCATGAAAGCGGGGAACATGGAAATTCAAGCATTGAACCCTCACTGATGATGTATGTACGCTCTAATCTCTCTAATGTATAGGGTAATCACTCTATCCTTCTCTAATCATCCTCTCTAACTTTTGTTTTTCAGTTAATATGCCAATGCAAACATTATGAGGTCTTTTCAAGGTTGTAATGGGGCCAAGGTAAGGGTAGGGATACATATATGGTTAAGTGAGCTTATAAATTGAATCTTTAATTAACCCAGCTTTAACCCAACCTATATATTTTATATAACTTTAGAATTTATACCTAGCTACCCAGAATTCCCTTTTACATTCCATACTCATGTATCAATTTTTATCATATGTGCATTATGTTTGAATTTTTAATTTAACATTGGGGTAATTTTGCCCCCTTATTTATTTATTGATTTTTTTAATTTATCAATGCACATAGATTTTTAATTCTTATAGCTTCATATGAGTAGGTATCCAAATTCCCATTGTATTATCATGACATATTCCTTTAATAACTTTTGTTCCCACAAATTTCCATACTTAACTAGCATACACAATTCTATCTTAAGCTAACCAAAGATTCAATTTGGGATATACAATTGTTTTTCCGCTTAAGGCTAGTAATGTGGTAAAATATAGAACAAATGGGATTTAAAGGCTCAAGGTGGTTAACAAAGGTAATTAAAAAGGGTAGACTTCATTTGGATAAGTGAGTTTAAACAAATAATGGCCTCAATCACATGCAAGCATATAAACATAATAACTATTGGACATATAGGATGAAACAAAATTTATATTACAATCACAGAGAAGTAAACACACAAGAATAAAATAATTATGGTTAAATAATGTAACCATGCATAAAGGCTCAAATTTTCACAGGTTGTGGGTTCTTTAACTCAAAAATCATGTTCCAAATACAACTTCAAGCAAATTTATCATAAGAGTTCTGATTAAAATTAGTGAAATTTTGTTCCAAAGATATCTTTTTAGAAGAAACTTATTGTCTTTTCAATCAAGTAGAACATGCATGCAACTAACCTATTACTATGCAATTTATCCTATTTTATAAAAGAAAGAAAATCTAACTAAAATATCCTAATTTATTTGTGCTAGGAAAGAGAAATTACCTCCGGAAGTCAGGTACTGACCGACCTCCCCACACTTAAGACTTTGCACCGTCCTCGATGCCATCTGTCAGGAACAATGGTGGGCTGGTGGCAGTGTCTCCACAGTCGGGGCCGTCATGGCTCCCTGTGATGGTGAAGGAAGTGGAGTCCGAGGTGTCTGAGTCTCTGCAATCTCCTCTAAGCAGCTCCCTGAGGTGTTTGAATCGGCGTTGATTGCGGCGCTCTCGGAGCTTTGCTTTCTTTTCATGTTGGTCCAACCGCTTCAGTATCTAATGCAGCAGTATCCTCTGTGGACTGGCTGGCAGTGGCAAGTTGTGGCCTGAGATATCTCCTGTTAGGGACATACTGATCATCCCGTGGAAGAATGGCTTTGGTGTCTCCAGCTCTGTAGGATACTCCGGCTGCAGAGATAAGATCAGAGACCTATGCGGGGAAAGGTAGGTTGCCCGCGATCTGCACATGTTCCATAGCATTCCGGGTATGTCTTGGTAAATTGAGAGGCTGGTCTGTGAGGATGCACTATAGTAGAACGGCCATGTCTGCGGTGAAGGAGGACTTATGAGTGCTTGGGAAGACGTAAGGGGATATAATCTGTGCCCATACGTGCGCCTCCAAGGTAAGTGCAGAAGCCGAGATTCCCTTAGGACAAGAACAATGGTATCCGAAGATCCATTTACTGCCAGGGCAAGCAATAACTCTGAGAACAGCGTCCCAGTCGAAAGTGTATGCCTGGCGGTTGGTTGCGGCTTTCTGAAAAGCGTCCAACCCTTATGGAGTAGGTGGGAGATCTAAGGCCTGCTGTATGGCCTCTTCTGTAATGGGGACTTGCTTCTGGCGTAAATAGACAAACTGCAGAGTCGGCAAGTGGAAGTTGGAGTAGAACTCAACAACCCAAGAAAGATTAACCTATCGTGGCTGTCTCTGTAAGAATCCCCAATGTGTTTGTGTAATTTGTGGCTCAACAAATTTAGCGATACGAGGCAAAAGGATAAGAAGGTGTTCATTGTTGCAATTTCGAGCTGCTAGAATGGGGAACATCTGCTCACAGTAGCGATTTGGGAATCGTGCAGTATCCTTGGCTGGGAAGGCTCGTTCCTTTTCATCAACCTTGATAATCCTTTTAATTCTCTTTGTTGATGGCTTGACTGTAGTTGAAGAAGGTTCTGCCAACTAATGCTATCTTTGTACCTTTCCTTGCTGTGGGTTTATGGGTAGCTTTCTCTTTGCCTTTCTTGGTGGCCATTCTAAAAAAAGGGAAGAGAAAGTAAGTTAGATCCAAAGAATTAAAGCAAGGAAGGAGATGGAGTGAGTAATAAACAGTGCATAGTAAAGATGAATGAAATAAACACATGGTCATGATAACATGTGAAAAGATCATTAAAGGAAATAGAACAAGTGCACGAAACGGTAAGTAGATGCAAGATGATTATTGGCATGCCGGCAAGGGCATGAGTAGCATAGATCAAGCATCACTTCGTAACAAACTAACATGTTTGTATTGGCAACTAAATTTAATTAATAAAATAGTAAAGAAAATTTCTGAAAAACATGCTTTGAATAGTAGGAAGTATAGTAGAGAAGTGCATAATGCCATATGGGCTTTTTCACAAACACATAGCATGCATGGTAAATAAGGTATAGAAAGTATTAAAGTAGACATGCAAGCAATCCTTTAAAGAAAATAATATATAATTGCCAAATAATTTGCAATAATTCACAAGCAAATAATGAGGAATGATGACTCAATTAAATTTCTAGCACCATGCAAAAAGGAAAGAAGAAGAAAGAAAATATGGATAATGAAAAGAAAAAGGAAAAGAAAAGAAAATAACATATAAAATAAGAAGAATGATAGAAAAAGGGAGGAGGGAAGAAGAAAATAAAACCTTGTTAATGGATGTGAGAGAGAGAGAGTGAAATGGGAGATAGAAGGAAGAATGGAGAAGGAAGAAATAAGGAGGGAAAAGAAAAAATTAGGATTTGGAGAAGAGAAAGATAAGATATTTTGGCTATTTTGGTTGAGTTGTGCGGCGCACGCGATGCGGCCGCGTGGGGCACGCGTTCGCGTGATTGCGCTTTAGTTCAGTTGACGCGGTCGCGTCGGTCACGCAGTCGCGTGACCCATATTGTGCAGCCTCACACTTGCACAACTCTCTGTTCAAATTGATATATTTGCCAAAATTGGGGTGACGCGATCGCGTGGGGCATGCGATCGCGTGAGTGGGCTTCAGAAGGAATGACGCGGACGCGACAGCGTCGCGGTCGCGTGATATGGATGGTGCATCCAACACCACTCTTGCGCAGTATTTCGTTGTGCACCCCTTTTACGTCGGAAATCAGGGCACGCGGCCGCGTGGGGCACGCGGTCGCGTAGGAGGCCATGAATCCCATGTGATGCGAACGCGTCAGCGACGCGGTCGCATGGGACAATTTGTGCCATTGGCACGCCTCCAGCCATGCTCCAGCGAAACTCTTTGTTCATTTTTATTTTCTCACCTCTCTTTGCGACGCGGACGCGTCGCGCGGCCCTTTTTTTTATAAAAGTATGCAAATGCAAATACATGAAGGTACTGATAAAGAGAAGAGTTATTGACTAGGAAAAACTAAAGATAGAAAGAAAAGAACGATCATACCATAGTGGGTTGTCTCCCACCTAGCACTTTGCTTTAACGTTCGTAAGTTGGACGCTCCACTAGCTCAATCTTCTGCCATGTGGGGATCTTCCAAGAGGAAGATCTCAAGCTCTTTGTTTTTCTGCATCTTCTCGTAATGGTACAGCTTCAGACGTTGTCCATTAACTTTGATAAGTTCAGAGTTTGAAGGGTGGCTTAGGTGATAAACTCCGTATGGTTCGGCCTTCTCTACTCTGTATGGACCTTCCCATCTTGATCTCAACTTGCCTGGCATGAGCCTTAGTCGAGATTTGTAAAGGAGGACTAAATCCCCAGGCTGGAACTCCTTTTTCTTGATGTGCTGATCATGTACAACCTTCATCTTCTCCTTGTATATTCTTGAGTTCTCATAAGCTTCTAGGCGAAGGCTCTCCAGTTCTTGCAGTTGCAACTTCCTTTCAGCTCCAGCTTGCTCAATTCCCATGTTGCACTCCTTGACTGCCCAAAAGGCTCTGTGCTCTACTTCAACTGGGAGATGACAAGCTTTTCCATAAACTAAGCTGAAAGGACTCATCCCAATGGGTGTTTTATATGCTGTCCTGTATGCCCAAAGTGCATCTTGTAGCCTGGTGCTCCAGTCCTTTCTATGAGGTTTGACTATCTTCTGTAAGATATGCTTTATCTCTCTATTTGACACCTCGGCTTGCCCATTGGTCTGAGGATGGTATGCTGTTGTAACTATATGAATTATCCCATGCTTCTTCATTAATCCTGTGAGTCTCCTGTTACAAAAATGGGTGCCTTGATCGCTCACGATTGCTCGTGGTGATCCAAAGCGGCAAATAATATGGTTTCTCACAAAGGAAATAACAGTGTTAGCATCATCAGTGTGGGTAGGAATTGCTTCCACCCATTTGGAAACATAATCCACAGCTAACAATATATAAAAATGACCATTAGAATTTGGGAACGGACCCATGAAGTCAATGCCCCAAACATCAAAAATTTCACAAAAAAGCATAAGTTGTTGAGGCATCTCATCCCTCCTGGATACATTACCAAATTTTTGGCATGGGGAACAAAATTTACAAAATTTAGTAGCATCTCTAAAAAGAGTAGGCCACCAGAATCCACAGTCTAAGATCTTTCTAGCTGTTCTTTGAGGGCCAAAATGTCCTCCACTCTCAGATGAGTGACAGGCCTCTAAAATGGACTGGAATTCTGATTGAGGCACACAACGTCTAATTACCTGATCAGTGCCACATCTCCACAAATATGGGTCATCCAATATATAATATTTAGACTCGCTTTTCAGCTTGTCCCTTTGATGCTTAGAAAAGTGTGGAGGAAATGTGCGGCTAACTAGATAATTAGCTACAGATGCGTACCAAGGGGCTACTTCAGATACTGCTTGCAGGTTATCCAATGGGAAATTATCATCTATAGGAGTAGAATCATCCTTAATGTGCTCAAGGTGACTCAAGTGGTCTGCCACTAGATTCTGGTTACCACTCCTATCCTTTATTTCTAAATCAAATTCTTGTAATAGTAGTATCCAACGTATGAGCCTTGGTTTGGACTCCTTTTTAGCTAATAGATACTTTAAAGCTGCATGGTTCGAATACACGACTACTCTAGTACCATGTAAATAAGCTCTGAATTTATCCAGAGCAAAAACAATAGCAAGAAGCTCTTTCTCAATAGTAGTATAATTGGACTGGGTAGTGTCTAAAGTCTTAGACGCATAAGCAATAACAAAAGGATCCTTACCTTCACGCTGAGCCAGTGCTGCTCCTACTGCATGGTTGGAAGCATCGCACATGATTTCAAACGGCTGGCTCCAGTATGGTCCTCTCACAATTGGAGCTTGAGTCAGGTTGGTCTTCAGCTTATCAAACGCTTGTTTGCAATCCTCACTGAGCTCGAATTCAATATCCTTCTGCTGTAATCTGGATAAGGGAAGTGCTACCTTACTAAAGTCCTTAATAAATCTCTTGTAAAAACCTGCATGGCCAAGGAACGAACGGACTTCCCTCACAGAGGAGGGGTAAGGTAAACTAGAAATAACATTCACCTTTGCTGGGTCTACAGAAACGCCAGTATTAGATACAACATGTCCTAATACAATCCCTTGCTTTACCATAAAGTGACATTTTTCAAAATTTAATACAAGATTTGTACTGACACATCTATCTAATACTCTAGATAATCCATCTAAGAAAAGGTTAAAAGAATCACCATAAACGATAAAATCATCCATAAAGACCTCCATACAGTCCTCAATAAGATCAGATAAAAGACTCATCATGCACCTCTGGAAAGTAGCCGGTGCATTGCACAAGCCAAAGGGCATTCTCTTGTAAGCATAAGTCCCAAAAGGACATGTAAAAGTAGTCTTTTCCTGATCCTCAGGAGCTATATGAATCTAGAAATAACCTGTGTAACCATCTAAAAAGCAATAATGTGATTTACCTGACAGGCGATCCAGCATTTGATCAATGAATGGAAGTGGGTAGTGATCCTTACGAGTAGCTTGGTTGAGACGCCTGTAATCAATGCAGACTCTCCAAGAGTTCTATACTCTGGTTGCGATGAGCTTTCCATGCTCATTCTTCACTGTGGTGACTCCAGACTTCTTGGGCACCACTTGTACTGGGCTAACCCATTCACTGTCTGAAATGGGATAAATGATACCTGCTTCCAATAGTCTGGTCACTTCCTTTTTGAGAACTTCCAAAATAGTGGGATTCAGTCTTCTTTGGGGTTGGCGGACAGGTCTTGCTCCTTCCTCTAAAAGTATTCTATGCTCACATACTTGAGGGTTGATGCCTACTATGTCTGCCAAACTCCACCTAATTGCTTTCTTGTGCTTCCTCAGCACACTAAGTAACTGCTCTTCCTGTTCAGGAGTGAGGTCCTATGCAATAAAAACTGGAAACTTCTGCCCATCTTCAAGATAAGCGTATTTGAGATGTGGAGGGAGAGGTTTCAACTCTATCTTCTGGTCATGGGCAGGCTCTGGATTGTCTGGAGCTTGCGAAAATGCCGAAGTATCCTTATTGTCAGTTAATAGAGTCCCCACACTTGGACTTTGTTCTGTGTACTTTTCTTCCAGCTCTTCCTGGTGAATTTTAGCTACAGTTTCATCTATGATATCACAATAGAAGATAGAATGATCTTCTGGAGGGTTGTTTGTGACTCCATTCAAATTGAAGATTACTATTTGGCCATCTATTTCAAAATAATATGTTCCTGAAAAAGCATCTAATTTGAATCTTGATGTCTTCAGGAATGGTCTGCCAAGTAGGATTGATGATGGCTTATCTGAGTCATTATTGGGCATCTCCAAGATATAGAAATCAGTGGGAAATGTGAGCCCTTTAATGTTTACCAAGACATCTTCAGCAACTCCAGCTACTGTAATAATGCTCTTATCTGCCAACACAAAACGAGCTGCCGACCTTTTTAAGGGAGGGAGCCTTAAAACATCATATACAGATAAAGGTATTATACTAACACATGCTCCCAAATCACACATGCAATCATAAATTACTACACCTCCAATAGTACAACTAATTATACAAGGACCTGGGTCACTACATTTTCAGGTAAATTTCCAATTAAAGCAGATATAGAGCTTCCTAAAGGAATAGTTTCTAATTCATTAATTTTGCCTTTATGTATGCACAAATCTTTTAGAAACTTTGCATATTTAGGTACCTGTTGAATGACATCAAAAAGGGGAACAGTTACCTCAATCTTTTTGAAGATTTCTACCATTTTGGGATCAGGTTCCAACTGCTTCCTGGGCTTCCTTGCAAGTTGTGGAAATGGAATGGGAGTGGTGTTTTCTGCAGTGTCTGCGTGATGAGCGGATAATTTATACGCTTTTTGGCATTGTTTTTAGTATGTTTTTAGTATGTTTTAGTTAGTTTTTAGTATACTTTTATTATTTTTTAGTTAAAATTCACTTTTCTGGACTTTACTATGAGTTTGTGTGTTTTTCTGTGATTTCAGGTATTTTTTGGCTGAAATTGAGGGACTTGAGCAAAAATCTGATTCAGAGACTAAAAAGGACTGCAGATGCTGTTGGATTCTGACCTCCCTGCACTCGAGGTGGATTTTCTGGAGCTACAAAAGCCCAATTGGCGCGCTCTCAATGGCGTTGGAAAGTAGACATCTTGGGCTTTCCAGAAATGTATAATAGTTTATACTTTGCCCGAGATTTGATGGCCCAAATCGGCGTTCCAAATCAGCTCAAGAATGCCCGACGTTAAACGCCGGAACTGGCACAAGAATGGGAGTTAAACACCCAAACTGGCACAAAAGCTGGCGTTTAACTCCAATAGAAGTCTCTACACGAAAATGCTTCAATGCTCAGCCCAAGCACACACCAAGTGGGCCCGGAAGTGGGTTTTTATGTCATTTACTCATCTTTGTAAACCTTAGGCTACTAGTTCTTTATAAATAGGACCTTTTACTATTGTATACGGGGGATTTCGGTAGCTATCTTTATTCTTATGCTATTTTAGATCATTGGGAGGCTGGCCATTCGGCCATGCCTAGACCTTGTTCTTATGTATTTTCAACGGTGGAGTTTCTACACACCATAGATTAAGGTGTGGAGCTCTGCTGTACCTCGAGTATTAATGCAATTACTATTGTTCTTCTATTCAATTCAGCTTGTTCTTGTTCTAAGATATTCATTTGCACCCAAGAACATGATGAATGTGATGATTATGTGACACTCATCATCATTCTCACTTATGAACGAGTGTCTGACAACCACTTCTGTTCTACAAGCAAACAAGGCTTGAATGTTTATCTCTTGGATCCCTTAATCGGAATCTTCGTGGTATAAGCTAGAATTGATGGTGGCATTCAAGAGAATCCGGAAGGTCTAAACCTTGTCTGTGGTATTCTGAGTAGGATTCAATGATTGAATGACTGTGACGAGCTTCAAACTCGCGATTGTGGGGCGTTAGTGACAGACGCAAAAGAATCACTGGATTCTATTCCGACATGATCAAGAACCGACAGCTGAATAGCCGTGCCGTGACAGGGTGCATTGAACATTTTCACTGAGAGGATGGGAGGTAGCCACTGACAATGGTGAAACCCTACATACAGCTTGCCATGGAAAGGAGTAAGAAGGATTGGATGAAGACAGTAGGAAAGCAGAGAGACGAAAGGGACAAAGCTTCTCCATACGCTTATCTGAAATTCTCACCAATGAATTACATAAGTATCTCTATCTTTATCTTTATGTTTTATTCATCATCCATAATCATTTGAATTTGCCTGACTAAGATTTACAAGATGACCATAGCTTGCTTCATACCAACAATCTCTGTGGGATCGACCCTTACTCGCGTAAGGTTTATTACTTGGACGACCTAGTACACTTGCTAGTTAGTTGTGCGAAGTTGTGATAAAGAGTTGAGATTACAATTGTGCGTACCATGTTGATGGCGCCATTGATGATCACAATTTCGTGCACCAAGTTTTTGGCGCCGTTGCCGGGGATTGTTGAGTTTGGACAACTGACGGTTCATCTTGTTGCTTAGATTAGGTATTTTTCTTCAGAGTTCTTAAGAATGAATTCTAGTGTTTCAAGGTTATGCTTTTATTATCACCAAAGCTGATTGATTCTCATCAATTTAGCTCTTGAATGCAATGTCCTGCTGAAGCTTGACTAGCCATGTCTAATCCCTTTAGACTGAAGCTTTAGACTAACATTGCATGATTCCTGGAATTCTCATTAAGAATTTTGATATCTTTATTTTCTTCTCCACTTAATTTTCGAAAAAACCAAAAAAAATTACAAAATCATAAAATCCAAAAATACTTCTTGTTTGAGTCTAGTGTTTCATTTTAAGTTTGGTGTCAATTGCATGTTTTTGTTCTTCTTGCATTCATTCATGTGTCTTAAGTGATCTTCAAGTTGTTCTTGATGATTTCCTTGTTCTGATCTTTAAATTCTCTTGACTTGAGTGTTTTGTTTTTTTTTTCATATGCATTCTGATTTTGTTAGTGTCAGTAGTATACAAACTGTTAAGTTTGGTGTCTTGCATGCCTTGTTATTTGATTTTAGTTGCATTTTGATTATTCCTCATTATTAAAAATCCAAAAATATTTTTAATTTATGTCTTTTCAAGTCAATAATACACAGAATTGAAGATTCAGAACATACAGCAGAGGAATTACACAGAAAAAGCTGGGCGTTCAAAACGCCCAGTAAGGAAGGCAAACTGGCGTTTAAACGCCAGCCAGGGTGCCTGGCTGGGCGTTTAACGCCTAAAAGGGTAGTGCTTTGGGCGTTAAACGCCAGAATGTGCACCATTCTGGGCGTTTAACGCCAGGATGGCACAAGAGGGAAGATTTTGTTTTTAATGCCAATTTTTTTCAGGTTTTCAAAGTCTTTCAAAATCAAATCTTTTTCAAATCATATCTTTTCAATCAAACCTTTTTCAAAATCAATTTCTTTCCATTTCAAAAATACTTGCTATCAATTAATGATTTGATTCAACATTTCAAGTATGTTGCCTTTTCTGTTGAGAAAGGTTTAATGTCTGAATCATATCTTTTCTTGTTAGCCAAGTCATTAATTTTAAATTGTTTTTCAAATCATATTTTCTCAATCACATCTTTTTAAAACCATAACTTTTCAATCATATCTTTTTAATCACATCTTTTTAAAATAGTTTTCAAATCATATCTTTTTAATTTCTAACTTCAAAATCTTTTTCAAAAATCACTTGATTTCTTTTTTTTTTACTCTTAGTTTTTGAAAATCAATTAGTGTTTTTCAAAATGTTTTTAAAATCTTTTACTTAATTTTTGAAAATTACTTCCCCTCTTCTCACATCATTCTATTTATGGACTAACACTATTCCTCAATGAACAATTCGAACTCCATCTCTCTTGATAAGTTCGAATTCTTCTACTTCTGCCTTCTATTTTTCTTTTCCTCTGACACCTCAAGGAATCTCTATACTGTAACGTAGAGGATTCCATATTTTCTTGTTTTCTTCTCTTTCATATGAGCAGGAGCAAAGAAAAACCCATTCTTGTTGAGGCTGACCCTGAACCTGAAAGGACCTTGAAACAAAAGTTAAGAGAAGCTAAGGCACAATTCTCTGTAGAGGACCTAACAAAAATCTTCAAAGAAGAAGAACCCATGGCAGCCGAAAACAACAACAATGCCAACAATGCAAGGAAGGTGCTGGGTGACTTTACTGCACCTACTCCCGACTTCTATGGGAGAATCATCTCTATCCCTGCCATTGGAGCAAACAACTTTGAGCGTAAGCCTCAATTGGTTTCTCTAATGCAACAGAATTGCAAGTTCCATGGACTTCCATTGGAAGATCCTCATCAGTTTTTAGCTGAGTTCTTGCAAATCTGTGACACTGTCAAGACTAATGGGGTTGACCCTGAGGTCTACAGACTTATGCTATTCCCTTTTGCTGTAAGAGACAGAGCTAGGATATGGTTGGACTCACAACCTAAAGAAAGCTTGAACTCTTGGGAAAAGCTAGTCAATGCCTTCTTGGCAAAGTTCTTTCCACCTCAAAAATTGAGTAAGCTTAGAGTGGAAGTCCAAACCTTCAGACAAAAGGAAGGAGAGTCCCTCTATGAAGCTTGGGAAAGATACAAACAATTAATCAGAAAGTGTCCCGCTAATATGCTTTCTGAATGGAGCATCATAGGTATTTTCTATGATGGTCTGTCTGAACTGTCCAAGATGTCTTTGGATAGCTCTACTGGAGGATCTCTTCACCTAAAGAAGACGCCTACAGAAGCTCAAGAACTAATTAAAATGGTTGCAAATAACCAATTCATGTACACTTCTGAAAGGAATCCTGTGAACAATGGGACTAATCAGAAGAAAGGAGTTCTTGAGATTGATACTCTGAATGCCATACTGGCTCAGAACAAGATATTGACTCAGCAAGTCAATTTGATTTCTCAAAGTTTGTCTGGAATGCAAAATGCACCAGGAAGTACTAAGGACGCTTCATCTGAAGAAGAAGCTTATGATCCTGAGAACCCTTCAATGGAAGAGGTGAATTACATGGGAGAACCCTATGGAAACACCTATAATCCTTCATGGAGAAATCATCTAAATCTTTCATGGAAGGATCAACAGAGACCTCAACAAGGTTTCAACAATAATAATGGTGGAAGAAACAGGTTTAGCAATGGCAAGCCTTTTCCATCATCTTCTCAGCAACAGACAGAGAATTCTAAGCAGAACCACTCTGACTTAGCAACCATGGTCTCTGATCTAATCAAAACCACTCAAAGTTTCATGACTGAAACAAGGTCCTCCATTAGAAATTTGGAGGCACAAGTGGGTCAGCTGAGCAAGAAAATTACTGAACTCCCTCCTAGTACTCTTCCAAGCAATACAGAAGAGAATCCGAAAGGAGAATGTAAGGCCATCAACATGGCCGAACTAGGAGAGGAGGGAGAGGCAGTGAACGCCACTGAGGAAGACCTCAATGGACGTCCACTGGCCTCCAATAAGTTCCCTAATGAGGAACCATGGGAATCTGAGGCTCACACTGAGACCATAGAGATCCCAATGGATTTACTTCTGCCATTCATGAACTTTGATGAGTATTCTTCCTCTGAAGAGGATGAGTATGTCACTGAAGAGCAAGTTGCTAAATACCTTGGAGCAATCATGAAGCTAAATGACAAGTTGTTTGGTAATGAGACTTGGGAGGATGAACCCCCTTTGCTCACCAAAGAATTGGACGACTTGTCTAGGCAGAAACTACCTCAAAAGAGACAAGATCCCGGGAAGTTCTCAATACCTTGTGCCATAGGCACCATGACCTTCAAGAAGGCCTTGTGTGACCTAGGGTCAAGTGTAAACCTCATGCCTCTCTCTGTAATGGAGAAGTTAGGAATCTTTGAGGTGCAAGCTGCAAAAATCTCACTAGAGATGGCAGACAATTCAAGAAAATAAGCTTATGGACTTGTAGAGGATGTTCTGGTAAAAGTTAAAGACCCTTACATCCCTGCTGATTTCATAGTCCTAGAGACTGGGAAGTGCATGGATGAATCCATCATCCTTGGCAGACCCTTCCTAGCCACAGCAAAGGCTGTGATTGATGTGGACAGAGGAGAATTGATCATTCAAGTGAATGAAGAATCCTTTGTGTTTAAGGCTCAAGGATATCCCTCTGTCACCATGGAGAGGAAGCATGAAGAGCTTCTCTCAAAACAGAGTCAAACAGAGCCCCCACAATCAAACTCTAAGTTTGGTGTTGGGAGGCCACAACCAACTTCTAAGTTTGGTGTTGAACCCCCACATTCAAACTCTAAGTTTGGTGTTGGGAGGTTCCAACATTGCTCTGAGTATCTATGAGGCTCCATGAGAGCCCTCTGTCAAGCTACTGACATTAAAGAAGCGCTTGTTGGGAGGCAACCCAATGTTATATTTTATCTATTTTCTTTTGTTATTTTATGTTTTCTGTAGGTTGATGATCATGAGAAGTCACAAAATCAATTGAAAAAGCTAAAACAGAAAGAAAAACAGGAAGAAAAACAGCACGCCCTGGAGGAGAACTTGCTGGCGTTTAAAAGCCAGTGAAGCTAGCAAATGGGCGTTTAACGCCTAGTCTGGCACCATTCTGGGCGTTTAACGTCAGAAAGGGGCACCAAACTGGCGTTAAATGCCAGGAAAGGGTAAGAAGTTGGCGTTAAACGCCAGAAATGGGCACCAGCCCGGCGTTTAACGCCAGAATTGGAACAGGGAGCAATTTTGCTCGCCACTTGGTGCAGGGATGACTTTTCCTTGACACCTCAGGATCTGTGGACCCTACAGGATCCCCACCTACCCCACCACTCTCTCTCTTCTTCACCCATTCACCAATCACCTCAACACCTCTTCCCCAAAAACCCCTCACCTATATAAACCCATCTTCACTCCTTCATTTTCACACAACCTAAACACTACTTCTCCCCCTTTTGGCCGAACCACAGAGCCATCTCCATCTCCTTCATTTCTTCTTCTTCTACTCTCTTCTTTCTTCTTTTGCTCGAGGACGAGCAAACCTTTTAAGTTTGGTGTGGTAAAAGCATTACTTTTTATTTTTCCATAACCATTTATGGCATCCAAGGCCAAAGAAACCTCTAAAAAGAGGAAAGGGAAGGCAAAAGCTTTCACCTCCGAGTCATGGGAGATGGAGAGATTCATCTCAAGGGTGCATCAAGACCACTTCTATGAAGTTGTGGCCTTGAAGAAGGTGATCCCCGAGGTCCCTTTCAAACTCAAAAAGAGTGAATATCCGGAGATCCGACATGAGATCCGAAGAAGAGGTTGGGAAGTTCTTACTAACCCCATTCAACAAGTCGGAATCTTAATGGTTCAAGAGTTCTATGCCAATGCATGGATTACCAAGAACCATGATCAAAGTGTGAACCCGGACCCAAAGAATTGGCTTACTATGGTTCGGGGGAAATACTTAGATTTTAGTCCGAAAAATGTAAGGTTGGCATTCAACTTGCCCATGATGCAAGGAGATGAACATCCTTACACTAGAAGGGTCAACTTTGATCAAAGGTTGGACCAAGTCCTCACAGTCATTTGTGAAGAGGGTGCCCAATGGAAGAAATATTCAAGAGGGAAGCCGGTTGATGAGCGGATAATTTGTACGCTTTTTGGCATTGTTTTTAGTATGTTTTTAGTATGATCTAGTTAGTTTTTAGTATATTTTTATTAGTTTTTAGTTAAAATTCACTTTTCTGGACTTTACTATGAGTTTGTGTGTTTTTTCTGTGATTTCAGGTATTTTTTGGCTGAAATTGAGGGACTTGAGCAAAAATCTGATTCAGAGACTAAAAAGGACTGCAGATGCTGTTGGATTCTGACCTCCCTGCACTCGAAGTGGATTTTCTGGAGCTACAGAAGCCCAATTGGAGCGCTCTCAACGGCGTTGGAAAGTAGACTTCCTGGGCTTTCCAGCAATATATGATAGTCCATACTTTGCCCAAGATTTGATGGCCCAAACCGGCGTTCAAAGTCACCCTCAGAAATCCCAGCGTTAAACGCCGGAACTGGCACCAAAATGGGAGTTAAACGCCCAAACTGGCATAAAAGCTGGCGTTTAACTCCAAGAGGAGTCTCTACACGAAAATGCTTCATTGCTCAGCCCAAGCACACACCAAGTGGGCCCGGAAGTGGATTTTTATGTCATTTACTCATCTCTGTACACCCGAGGCTACTAGTTTTCTATAAGTAGGACATTATACTATTGTATTATCATCTTGGTTCTTCTGGTTCCCTCTCTGGGGCCGAAACCAATGATCACACTATCACTTATGTATTTTCAACGGTGGAGTTTCTACACACCATAGATTAAGGTGTGGAGCTCTGCTGTACCTCGAGTATTAATGCAATTACTACTGTTCTTCTATTCAATTCCGCTTGTTCTTGTTCTAAGATATCACTTGTTCTTCAACCTGATGAATGTGATGATCCGTGACACTCATCATCATTCTCACCTATGAATGTGTGACTGACAACCACCTCCGTTCTACCTTCGATTGGGTGAATATCTCTTGGATTCTTTAACCGGAATCTTCGTGGTATAGGCTAGAACTGATGGCGGCATTCAAGAGAATCCGGAAGGTCTAACCTTGTCTGTGGTATTCTGAGTAGGATTCAATGACTGAATGACTGTGACGTGCTTCAAACTCCTGAGGGCAGGGCGTTAGTGACAGACGCAAAAGAATCACTGGATTCTATTCCGGCCTGATCGAGAACCTACAGATGGATAGCCGTGCCGTGACAGGGTGCGTTGAACATTTCCACTGAGAGGATGGGAGGTAGCCACTGACAACGGTGAAACCCTTGCTTAAGCTTGCCATGGAAAGGAGTAAGAAGGATTGGATGAAGACAGTAGGAAAGCAGAGAGACGGAAGGGAAGGCATCTTCATACGCTTATCTGAAATTCCTACCAATGAATTACATAAGTATCTCTATCTTTATCTTTATGTTTTATTCGCATATCACCATACCCATTTGAGTTTGCCTGACTAAGATTTACAAGGTGACCATAGCTTGCTTCATACCAACAATCTCTATGGGATCGACCCTTACTCGCGTAAGGTTTATTACTTGGACGACCCAGTACACTTGCTGGTTAGTTGTGCGAAGTTGTATTGATCACAATTTCGCGCTACCACCGGTTCAACTGAGAAGGCATGACCTCAAGCCCGTGGCTAGAGGATGGTTGGAGTTTATCCAACGCTCAATCATTCCGACTAGCAACCGGTCCGAAGTTACTATAGACCGGGCTATCATGATTCATAGCATCATGATTGGAGAAGAAATAGAAGTTCATGAGGTCATAGCCCAAGAACTTTATAAGGTGGCGGACAAGTCCTCTACCTTGGCAAGGTTAGCCTTTCCTCATCTCATTTGTCACCTCTGTTATTCAGTTGGAGTTGACATAGAGGGAGACATCCCCATTGATGAGGACAAGCCCATCACTAAGAAAAGGATGGAGCAAACAAGAGATCCCACTCATCATGAAATCCCTGAGATGCCTCAAGGGATGCACTTTCCTCCACAAAATTATTGGGAGCAACTGAACACCTCCCTAGGAGAATTGAGTTCCAACATGGGACAACTAAGGGTGGAGCACCAAGAACATTCCATTCTCCTCCATGAAATTAGAGAAGATCAAAGAATCATGAGAGAAGAGCAACAAAGGCAAGGAAGAGACATTGAGGAGCTCAAGCACTCCATAAGATCTTCAAGAGGAAGAACAAGCCGCCATCACTAAGGTGGACCCGTTCTTTAATCTCCTTGTTCTTTATTTTTCTGTTTTTTTCGAAAATTATGCTTGTGTTTACCTATGTTTGTGTCTCATGATCATTAGTGTCTTAGTGTCTATGCCTTAAAGTTATGAATGTCCTATGAATCCATCACCTTTCTTAAATGATAAATGTTCTTAATTGAAAAAGAGAAAAATTGCATGAATTTTAAATTTTATAACAGATTAATTATTTTGATGTGGTGGCAATGCTTTTGTTTTCTGAATGTATGCTTAAACAGTGCATAAATCTTTTGAATTTGTTGTTCATGAATGTTGGCTCTTGAAAGAATGATGAAAAAGGAGACATGTTACTGAGGATCTGAAAAATCATAAAAATGATTCTAGAAGCAAGAAAAAACAGTGAATACAAAAAAAAAGAAAAACGAAAAAAAAGGGAAATAAAGTTGTGATCCAAGGCAAAAAGAGTATGCTTAAGAACCCTGGACACCTCTAATTGGGGACTCTAGCAAAGCTGAGTCACAATCTGAAAAGGTTCACCCAATTATTTGTCTGTGGCATGTATGTATCCGGTGGTAATACTGGAAGACAGAGTGCTTTGGGCCACGGCCAAGACTCAATAAGTAGCTGTGTTCAAGAATCATCATACTTAACTAGGAGAATCAATAACACTATCTGGATTCTGAGTTCCTAAAGAAGCCAATCATTCTGAATTTCAAAAGATAGAGTGAGATGCCAAAACTGTTCAGAGGCAAAAAGCTAAAAGCCCCGCTCATCTAATTAATACTGATCTTCATAGATGTTTTTGGAATTCATTGTATATTCTCTTCTTTTTATCTTATTTGATTTTCAGTTGCTTGAGGACAAGCAACAATTTAAGTTTGGTGTTGTGATGAGCGGATAATTTATACGCTTTTTGGCATTGTTTTTATATGTTTTTAGTATGTTTTAGTTAGTTTTTAGTATATTTTTATTATTTTTTAGTTAAAATTCACTTTTCTGGACTTTACTATGAGTTTGTGTGTTTTTCTGTGATTTCAGGTATTTTCTGGCTGAAATTGAGGGACTTGAGCAAAAATCTGATTCAGAGACTAAAAAGGACTGCAGATGTTGTTGGATTCTGACCTCCCTGCACTCGAAGTGGATTTTCTGGAGCTACAGAAGCTCAATTGGCGCGCTCTCAACGGCGTTGGAAAGTAGACATCCTGGGCTTTCCAGCAATGTATAATAGTTCATACTTTGCCCGAGATTTGATGGCTCAAACCGGCGTTCCAAATCAGCTCAAGAATGCCCGGCGTTAAACGCCGGAACTGGCACAAGAATGGGAGTTAAACGCCCAAACTGGCACAAAAGCTGGCGTTTAACTCCAAGAGAAGTCTCTACACGAAAATGCTTCAATGCTCAGCCTAAGCACACACCAAGTGGGCCCGGAAGTGGATTTTTATGTCATTTACTCATCTTTGTAAACCTTAGGCTACTAGTTCTTTATAAATAGGACCTTTTACTATTGTATACGGGGGATCTGGGTAGCTATCTTTATTCTTATGCTATTTTAGATCTTGGGAGGCTGGCCATTCAGCCATGCCTAGACCTTGTTCTTATGTATTTTCAACGGTGGAGTTTCTACACACCATAGATTAAGGTGTGGAGCTCTGCTGTACCTCGAGTATTAATGCAATTACTATTGTTCTTCTATTCAATTCAGCTTGTTCTTGTTCTAGGATATTCATTTGCACCCAAGAACATGATGAATGTGATGATTATGTGACACTCATCATCATTCTCACTTATGAACGAGTGCCTGACAACCACTTCTGTTCTACAAGCAAACAAGGCTTGAATGTTTATCTCTTGGATCCCTTAATCGGAATCTTCGTGGTATAAGCTAGAATTGATGGTGGCATTCAAGAGAATCCAGAAGGTCTAAACCTTGTCTGTGGTATTCTGAGTAGGATTCAATGATTGAATGACTGTGACGAGCTTCAAACTCGCGATTGTGGGGCGTTAGTGACAGACGCAAAAGAATCACTTGATTCTATTCCGACATGATCGAGAACCGACAGCTGAATAGCCGTGCCGTGACAGGGTGCGTTGAACATTTTCACTGAGAGGATGAGAGGTAGCCACTGACAACGGTGAAACCCTACATACAGCTTGCCATAGAAAGGAGTAAGAAGGATTGGATGAAGACAGTAAGAAAGCAGAGAGACGGAAGGGACAAAGCATCTTCATACGCTTATCTGAAATTCCCACCAATGAATTACATAAGTATCTCTATCTTTATCTTTATGTTTTATTCATCATTCATAACCATTTGAGTTTGCCTGACTAAGATTTACAAGGTGACCATAGCTTGCTTCATACCAACAATCTCTGTGGGATCAACCCTTACTCGCGTAAGGTTTATTACTTGGACGACCCAGTACACTTGCTAGTTAGTTGTGCGAAGTTGTGATAAAGAGTTGAGATTACAATTGTGCGTACCATGTTGATGGCGCCATTGATGATCACAATTTTGTGCACCACTGCGCCTTTTGGTGCTTCCTCCTGTGGTTGAGCTTCTTCTTTCTCAGCTATGTCCTGTATGTCTTCTTCCTCTTCAACATCTTCTACTTCTACTACCTCTTCAGCTGAGGCGTGTTTTGGTGGGCTTGGCTCCTCTTGATTTCTCTCCTGCAGTGTGGTTCCAGGCCTTAGGGTGATGGCATTAATACCACCCTTTGGGTTGGGTAATGGTTGAGAGGAGAGTCCACCAGAGCTTGAGGACTGGTTGTTGGAGTTGTTCATTGATCCAATCTGTGAGACAAGAGTTTGTAAAGTAGAAGTCAAAACATTCATAGTTGCTTTAATACTATTCTCCATAGCCTGTTGTCTCTAATCAATGGCTTGTAGTAATTCATCATTAGGAGATGAAGAGAGGCCAGTGGTCTGAGAAGTTTGTTGAGAGGCTTGAGGTTGTCTTAAATGAGGTGCTCTGTAGGATTGAGTCTGATTCTGCTGCCTGAAATTGTTATTGTTATTCCACCTCTGATTTCCATTGTTATCTCTGCCTCCTCTGTTAGAATTGTCCCTCCAACCCAGGTTAGAATTGTCTCTCCAGCCTTGGTTAGATTTATCCTGCCATCCTTGGTTATAGTTGCCACCTTGATTATACCCTTGATTGGGGCGGTCATGAAAATTATGAGTGGCTGCTACAGTGTTGTCTTCTGGTTAGAGCTGCGGACACTCATCGGTATAGTGACTGTAATCTGCACAGATTCTGCACACTCTTTGTGGAACTAACTGCTGGCTGTGCTGTGGTGGGGAAGGCTTAACTTGCTAAGGTTGTTGTTGATTCAGTTGCATCTGCTTCAGCAAGTTAGTCATTTCACATAGACTCTGGGCTATAGCAGTAGTCTCTGTATTAGTGGATACCTCCGCAACAGCTCTTGACCGACTTTGTCTCTGCCTATGTTCCTAGTAGAGTCAGCTACGTCTCTGATCAACTGCCATGCTTCGTCCGTAGTCCTGTACTTTTTCATAGAACCATTGCAAGCACCTTCCAGTGTGGTCCTATCTTGAGATCTCAAACCCTGTGTAAAGTAACCGAGTAAAACTATCTTGTCAATCATATGATGGGGACATGCATCTCGAAGTGTATTGAAGCGTTCCAAGTATTCATAGAGGGTCTCAGATTCATCCTGAACGATCATAGACATGTCCTTCCTCAGCTTATCGGCAACTTCAGCTGGAAAGAATTTATCCAGAAATTCTCTCCTAAGTGTATCCCAGTTGGAAACAGTTTCTCTGGGTTGAGTGTAGTACCACTCTCTTGCCTTTCCCTCCAGAGAAAACGGGAAGGCTTTTAATATAATAGAGATTTCATCAGCGCCATCACGCTTAACAGTAGAACAAGCGGTCTGAAAATCCCTAAGATGCTTGATAGGCTCTTGAGCAGGTAAGCCATGAAATTTGGGCATCAAGTTGAGTAGTGAAGACTTTATTTCAAAATCTACAGCTACTGCTGGGTGGTGTGCCTGGAATGGTTGGAGCGTAAAATCAGGGGCTCCTTCCTCCTGGATGGTGACTCTTCTGGGCGCTGCCATGTCACCTGCACGTAAATGAACTGGATCAGTAGAAAGGGGATTTATTTCTTCCTTAGATGAAGGTTCAGGTTCGTCCTCAAAGAGGAGTCGCCTACGCCTAGCTCGCCTTATATGTGAAAGAATTCTTTCAATTTCAGGGTCAAATGCTGGCAAGCTTGGATCAGGAAGCGAACGCGTCATTTAACGAAAGAAACGTACAGTTCATAGTGATAGAATGAAAAGAAAAATTGCAATAAAAATAAATACCAATAAATAAATTAACACACTGTTGCAACTCCCCGGCAACGGCGCCAAAAATTGATGTGGCGGAAATTGGTGAATTAAAAATTATTAAAATATATGCGTTGCAAGTATAGTTCTTAACTCACCAGAATTCCACTTATCAATTTAGAATGGTGTCACAGAAATTTAAATTTTAATTACTGGGAGTATGAATCCCAGGTCGCCTCCCAATGAGTTGCAGAAAAGTGTGCTATTTTATTAATCAGATGTTTTCAAAAAGGTTTGAGTTGAGTAAACAGGAAATAAAATTGGAGAATTTGAATAATGTAAATAAAAGCCTTGGATTGGGAGTTGATTAGTTGGAAGTCCCGTTATTGTTGGATTACTCTCTAGATTAATTGATAATTAAAGGTTATCCTATTTAGTTATCTCTTACTAGGTAAGGGAAAGTTAAACAAGTTAGGATGCTATGCCCATTCACAAGTTGCAACCCACTTAATTAAAAGGGATTGGTGTTAGTGACTAGAGGGCAAGCCAACAATAACCCAATTACAATCTTTCTTTCAAGCCTTCCAACTCAATTGATTCCTTTCAATCAACTCCCCATCAAGTTAGGGAACTACTCGCTCATTGTGAATGTAAAATTCATAACATATGAAAAGGAATTAAAGAAAGACATTGTAAATAAAATCAAAATAATCAAATAAAAATAAAAGTAATCCTTAAATAATATTCCGATGGTAAAATTAACATAGCAAAGGACATGGAAGAGTAAAGCCAAGTAAAGAAAACGAACTAGAATGACGAAGTCTTGATGAGGTAATAACTTTTCTCAATATCCCAATGCAAAAAGTGATAGAAAAATAAAATCCTAAAAACTATCAATGTGTAGAGAGAAAAACCTAGAGGATGAGTAAAAACTAGATCTAAAACTAAAACTGTGTAGAATGAATTGTTGTCTCTGGTTTCTGCATGTTCTTTGGCTCTAGTCTGCTATTCTGGGACGAGAACTGGGTCAAAATAGGGCCCAAAATCGCCTCCAGCGGAATCTACAGAGTATGCAGATCGCGCACGTCACGCGATCGCGTCGTCCATGCGGACGCGTCATTCGCGTTTTTCTCTGCCACGCGTTCGCGTCGTCCACGCCTCCGCGTCACTTGTGCTTTTCCATTCCGCGCGGTCGCGTGAGCCATGCGGCCGCGTCACTGCGATTTCTCCTCTTTCACGCGAACGCGTGAGCCATGCGACCGCGTCACTTCTTGCTGGTTATCTCCTCAATTTCTTGTGTTCCTTCCATTTTTTTGCTAGCTTCCTTTCCAATCTCCAACTCATCCATGCCCTATAAAGCCTGAAACACTTAACACACAGATCACGGCATTGAATGGGATAAAGGAGAACTAAAATGCATAATTAAAAAGTCTCTAGGAAGCAGTTTTCAACCATGTAATAATTTCAGGAAGAAAATATAAATGCATGCTAAATTAATGAATAAGTGGGTAAGGATCATGATAAAACCACACAATTAAACACAATATAAACCATAAAATAGTGGGGTCCACAAATCTTGAGTTGTCAATGATAGCTCATCCCTGCACCAAGTGGTGTGTAAAACACCCTTTCTGTCAATCCTTGCATTAAACGCCGGGCTGCTACCCTTTTCTGGCGTTAAACGCCAATCTGGTGCCCCTTTCTGGCGTTAAATGCCAGTATGGTGCCAGACTGGGCATTAAACGCTCATTTGCTGCCCTTACTGGCGTTTAAACGCCAGCAAGCTTTTCTTCCAGGGTGTGCTGTTTTTCATTCTGTTTTTCATTCTGTTTTTGCTTTTTCAATTGTTTTTGTGACTTCACATGATCATCAACCTATAGAAAACATAAAATAACAATGGAAAATAGATAAATATAACATTGGGTTGCCTTCCAACAAGTGCTTCTTTAATGTCAGTAGCTTGACAGTGGGCCCTCATGGAGCCTCACAGATTTTCAGAGTAATGTTGGAACCTCTCAACACCAAACTTAGAGTTTCAATGTGGGGGTTCAACACCAAACTTAGAATTTGGTTGTGGCCTCCCAACACCAAACTTAGAGTTTGACTTTGGGGGCTCTGTTTGACTCTATTTTGAGAGAAGCTCTTCATGCTTCCTCTCCATGGTTACAGAGGGATATCCTTGAGCCTTAAACACAAAGGATTCTTCATTCACTTGAATGATCAATTCTCCTCTGTCAACATCAATCACAGCCTTTGCTGTGGCTAGGAAGGGTCTGCCAAGGATGATGGATTCATCCATGCACTTCCGAGTCTCTAGGACTATGAAATCAACAGGGATGTAATGGTCTTCAACCTTTACCAGAATATCCTCTACATGTCCATAAGCTTGTTTTCTTGAATTGTCTGCTATCTCTAGTGAGATTCTTGCAGCTTGTACCTCAAAGATCCCTAGCTTCTCCATTACAGAGAGAGGCATGAGGTTTATGCTTGACCTTAGGTCACACAGAGCCTTCTCGAAGGTCATGGTGCCTAATGTACAAGGTATTGATAACTTCCCAGGGTCCTGTCTCTTTTGAGGTAATCTCTGCCTAGTCAAGTCATCCAGGTCTTTGGTGAGCAAAGGGGGTTCGTCCTCCCATGTCTCATTACCAAATAACTTGTCATTTAGCTTCATGATTGCTCCAAGGTACTTAGCAACTTGCTCTTTAGTGACATTTTCGTCCTCTTTAGAGGAAGAATACTCATCAGAGCTCATGAATGGCAGAATTAAATCCAATGGAATCTCTATGGTCTCAGTGTGAGCCTCAGATTCCCATGGTTCCTCATTAGGGAACTCATTGGAGGCCAGTGGACGTCCATTGAGGTCTTCCTCAGTGGCGATCACTGCCTCTTCCTCCTCTCCAATTTCGGCCATGTTGATGGCCTTACACTCTCCTTTTGGATTCTCTTCTGTATTGCTTGGAAGAGTACAAGGAGGGAGTTCAGTAACTTTCTTACTCAGCTGACCCACTTGTGCCTCCAAGTTTCTAATGGAGGACCTTGTTTCAGTCATGAAACTTTGAGTAGTTTTGATTAGATCAGAGACCATGGTTGCTAAGTCAGAGTGGCTCTGCTTAGAATTCTCTGTCTGTTGCTGAGAAGATGATGAAAAAGGGTTGCCATTGCTAAACCTGTTTCTTCCACCATTATTGTTGTTGAAACCTTGTTGAGGTCTCTGTTGATCCTTCCATGAGAGATTTGGATGATTTCTCCATGAAGGATTATAGGTGTTTCCATAGGGTTCTCCCATGTAGTTCACATCTTCCATTGATGGGTTCTCAGGATCATAAGCTTCTTCTTCAGATGAAGCGTCCTTAGTACTGCATGGTGCATCTTACATTCCAGACAGACTTTGAGAAATCATATTGACTTGTTGAGTCAATATTTTGTTCTGAGCTAATATGGCATTCGGAATATCAATCTCAAGAACTCCTTTCTTCTGATTTGTCCCATTGTTCACAGGATTCCTTTCAGAAGTGTACGTGAATTGGTTATTTGCAACCATTTCAATGAGTTCTTGAGCTTCTGCAGGCGTCTTCTTCAGATGAAGAGATCCTCCGGCAGAGCTGTCCAATGAGATCTTGGACAGTTCAGACAGACCATCATAGAAGATACCTATAATGCTCCATTCAGAAAGCATGTCAGAAGGACACTTTCTGATCAATTGTTTGTATCTTTCCCAAGCTTCATAGAGGGATTCACCTTCCTTCTATCTGAAGGTTTGGACTTCCACTCTAAGCTTACTCAATTTTTGAGGTGGAAAGAACTTTGCCAAGAAGGCATTGACTAGCTTTTCCCAAGAGTTCAGGCTTTCTTTAGATTGTGAGTCCAACCATATCCTAGCTCTGTATCTTACAGCAAAAGGGAATAGCATAAGTCTGTAGACCTCAGGGTCAACCCCATTGGTCTTGACAGTGTCACAAATTTGCAAGAATTCAGCTAAAAATTGATGAGGATCTTCCAATGGAAGTCCATGGAACTTGCAATTCTGTTGCATTAGAGAAACTAATTGAGGCTTAAGCTCAAAGTTGTTTGCTCCAATGATAGGGATAGAGATGCTTCTCCCATAGAAGTCGGGAGTAGGTGCAGCAAAATCACCCAGCACCTTCCTTGCATTGTTGGCATTGTTGTTATTTTCGGCTGCCATGTCTTCTTGTTTGAAGATTTCTGTTAGGTCCTCTACAGAGAGTAGTGCTTTAGCTTCTCTTAGCTTTCGCTTCAAGGTCCTTTTAGGTTCAGGGTCAGCCTCAACAAGAATGCTTTTGTCTTTGCTCCTGCTCATATGAAAGAGAAAAGAACAAGAAAATATGGAATCATCTATGTCCCAGTATAGAGATTCCTTGAGATGTCAGAGGAAAAGAAGAATAGAAGGAGGAGGTAGAAGAAGAAGAATTCGAACTTATCAAGAGAGATAGAGTTCGAATTGTTGATAGTGGAGGAGTGTTAGTCCTTAAATAGAAGGATGTGAGAAGAGGGGAAGAATTTTCGAAAATAAATTAAAAGATTTTGAAGAAATTTTTGAAAAATTGAAGAATGATTTTCGAAACTTAAAGTTGGGAAAGAAAGAAAGTGATTTTTGAAAAAGAGTTTGAAATTAGAAATCAAAAAGATTGAAAATTATTTGGAAAAATGTGATTAAGAAGATATGATTGAAGAGTTATGGTTTTAAAAAGATATGATTGAGAAACAATTTAAAAAGATTTGATTTTTAAAATTAATGACTTGGCTAACAAGAAATTTAAAGGATATGATTCAAACATTAAACCTTTCTTAACCGAAAAGGCAACATACTTGAAATGTTGAATCAAATCATTAATTGTAGGCAAGTATTTTTTAGGATGGAAAGAAATTGATTTTGAAAATATATGATTGAGAAGATATGGTTTGAAAAAGATTTGATTTTGAAAAATTATGAAAACTTGAAAAAAAATTTGAATTAAAAACAAAATCTTCCCTCTTGTATCATCCTAGCGTTAAACGCCCATAATGGTATCCATTCTGGCGTTTAAAAGCCAGTTTTCCTTCTTCACTGGGCGTTTTGAACGCCCAGCTTTTTCTGTGTAATTCCTCTGCTGCATGTTCTGAATCTTCAATTCTCTGTATTATTAACTTGAAAGGACGCAAATTAAAATTTTTTTTTTGAATTTTTAATGATGAGGAATAATCAAAATGCCACTAAGATCAAATAAACAATGCATGCAAGACACCAAATTAGAAGTTTGTATACTATTGACACTAACAAATTGAGAATGCATATGAGAAACAACAAAACACTCAAGACAAGAGAATTTAAAGATCAAAGCAAGGAAATCATCAAGAACAACTTGAAGATCAAATGAAGAACATAATGCATGTAATTTTCGAAAATTAGAAGAATAAAGACATGCAATTGACACCAAACTTAAAATTAGACACTAGACTCAAACAAGAAACATAAAAATATTTTTGATTTTAAGATTTTATAAATTTTTTCTTTTTTTGTGCTTTTTCGAAAATTGAGTGGAAAAGAAAAACAAGGGTTCAAAATTCTTAATGAGAATTCCAGGAATCATTGCAATGCTAGTCTAAAACTCCGGTCCAGGAATTAGACATGGCTTCACAGCCAGCCAAGCTTTCAGTGAAAGCTCCGGTCCAAAACACTAGACATGGCCAATGGCCAGCCAAGCTTTAGCAGATCATTGCTCACAACAACAAAATTGATAGAAATCAACAAGCTCTTGTGATGATAAGTTGAAACCTCAGTCCAAAGGATTAGACATGGCTTCACAGCCAGCCATACTTCAACAAATCATCATGAAACTCTAGAATCCATTCTTAAAAACTCTGAAGAACAAAATAGAAATATTTTTTTTGTATTTTTGAAAAATTTTCGAAAAGTAAAAAGCTTAAACATAAAATAAAATTACCTAATCTAAGTAACAAGATGAACCGTCAGTTGTCCAAACTCAAACAATCCCCGGCAACGGCGCCAAAAACTTGGTGCACGAAATTGTGATCATCAATGGCGCCATCAACATGGTACGCTCAATTGCAATCTCAACTCTTTATCACAACTTCGCACAACTAACCAGCAAGTGCACTGGGTCGTCCAAGTAATAAACCTTACGCGAGTAAGGGTCGATCCCACAGAGATCGTTGGTATGAAGCAAGCTATGGTCATCTTGTAAATCTCAGTCAGGCGGATTCAAATGGTTATGGAGGATTGATAATTAAAAGATGAATAAAACATAAAATAAAGATAGAGATACTTATGTAATTCATTGGTGAGAATTTCAGATAAGCGTATGGAGATGCTTTATCCCTTCCGTCTCTCTGCTTTCCTACTGTCTTCATCCAATCCTTCTTACTCCTTTCCATGGCAAGCTGTATGTTGGGCATCACCGTTGTCAATGGCTACAGTCCCGTCCTCTCAGTGAAAATGTTCAACGCGCTCTGTCACAGCACGGCTATTCATCTGTCGGTTCTCGATCATGTCGGAATAGAATCCAATGATTCTTTTGCGTCTGTCACTAACGCCCCACAATCGCGAGTTAGAAGCTCGTCACAGTCATTCAATCCCTGAATCCTACTCAAAATACCACAGACAAGGTTTAGACCTTCCAGATTCTCAAGAATGGCCGCCAATGGATTCTAGCTTATACCACGAAGATTCTGATTAAGGAATCCAAGAGATATCCACTCAATCTAAGGTAGAACGGAGGTGGTTGTCAGGCACACGTTCATAGGTGAGAATGATGATGAGTGTCACGGGTCATCACATTCATCAAGTTGAGGAACAAGTGATATCTTAGAACAAGAACAAGCTGAATTGAATAGAAGAACAATAGTAATTGCATTAATACTCGAGGTACAGCAGAGCTCCACACCTTAATCTATGGTGTGTAGAAACTCTACTGTTGAAAATACATAAGAACAAGGTCTAGGCATGGCCGAATGGCCAGCCTCCCAAAGAGGGTTCAATCATAAAAACATGATCAAAAGATGATCCGAAGATTGAAAGATTCTCCAAATACAATAGCAAAAGGTCCTATTTATAGAGAACTAGTAGACTAGGGTTTACAGAAATGAGTAAATGACGTAAAAATCCACTTCCGGGCCCACTTGGTGTGTGCTTGGGATGAGCATTGAAGCTTCCATGTGTAGAGACTTTTCTTGGAGTTAAACGCCAGCTTTTGTGCCAGTTTGGACATTTAACTCCCACTTTTGTGCCAGTTACGGCGTTTAACACCAAGAATTCTAAAGCTTACTTGGAACGCCTGTTTGGGCCATCAAATCTCGGGCAAAGTATGGACTCTTATACATTGCTGGAAAGCTCAGGATGTCTACTTTCCAATGCAATTGAGAGTGCGCCAATTGGGCTTCTGTAGCTCCAGAAAATCCACTTCGAGTGCAGGGAGGTCAGAATCCAACAGCATCTGCAGCCCTTTTCAGCCTCTGAATCAGATTTTTGCTCAGGTCCCTCAATTTCAGCCAGAAAATGCCTGAAATCACAGAAAAATACACAAACTCATAGTAAAGTCCAGAAAAGTGAATTTTAAATAAAAACTAATAAAAATATAATAAAAACTAACTAAAACATACTAAAAGCATACTAAAAACAATGCCAAAAAGCGTATAAATTATCCGCTCAGCACTTTTAATGCTTGATTTATGCTACTCATGCCTATGCCAGCATGCCAATAAACATCTTGCATTTAATTGCCTCAATTTATCATGCCCTGTTTCCATTGTTGTCCTAATTTCATGGAGTCGCGACCATGTGCTAACGACATTCTTCTTTATTTTGGCATGATTATTACTCGTACTGCCCTCTCCCTTGCTCTATACCTTTGACTTCATGTCCCTTTCTCTTCTCCCTTTTCAGGATGGCCACCAGGAAGGGTAAAAAGAAAGACTCTACAACGAGCACCGGCTGAGGAACCACAACCCTCGCCCACCTGTACATCTTAGCATGCACCGAGGACGGTGCAATCTTTAAGTGTGGGGAGGTCGATACCGATCTCCATGGGTTAGTTATTTTCTTTTCAACACCAATGTCTTATTTTCTTTATTTGTTCATTGTTGTATTTGCATGTTTGTTTGATTTTGTGCATATTTTACCACTTGGTTGAAGTAACATTTTCTTTTTTAAGAAAACTTTTTATAGTATTTCACTAATTTAAATTAAAAACTTTTTTAAAAAAGAACTTGTTTGAAGAAATATTATTTTGGAACATGGTTTAAAGCTCGAACACACAAAACCAATGAGATTTTAATCCTATTTGAATTTGTTGCATTCTATCAACCAATATTTTATTTTTGGTGTGTGTCTTTTTCTCTCTAAAATTGTGATCTTTGTCCGGCTTGATTCTATATTTCCATTGTTTAATGTATGCATACACTTATATGATTGAGGCCTTACTTCACTGAGCTTACATACCCATATGGCATTACCCTTTCATTATCCTTTGCAAACCAATGTTGAGCCTAGTTTAGCCCTTGTTCTTTACTGTAGCTCATCACTAACTCTAAGCGGAAAACAATAATGTCCTTAATTTGAATCCTTGATTAGCTTAGACTAGTGAGAGTGCTCATGAATTAAGTGTGGAGAAAGTGGGTTTGGAAACGTTTGGTTTGGGAATTGAGTATGCTAGACTTTGCGTGAAAATGTGAAAAAAGTTAAGAACATGTTTATACATTCAATACCTTAATCATATGCATTGAAAAAAAAATATTATTAAGAAAATAAAAATAGAAAAAGAAAAAAAAAGAGAAACAAAAAAAAAAGAAAAAAAAGAACAGAAAAATAAAAAGGGGACAAAATGCCCCAAAGTAAATGGTGATAGGAATGCACATGTACTGTACTCAAAACTTGGAATGCATAAATATGTAGTAAACGCAGTTAATGGGTAGTTATTCATTTTATATTATGATTACATGGATTGTCCTAAGTTAGGTGAAAAGTTTAAGTTAATTAAGGATTCAGATTTTAGTCCACTTGACCAAATACAATCCTACCTTGACCCTAACCCCATTACAACCCTTAAAAGACCTCTTGATTTGTTATTGGTGCATTAAATTTTTGTTGATTGTTAGATAAAGAGCAAGCTATAGAAAGCAAGATTAGTAGAGAATTGAGAGAATTGACCCTATACACTTGAGAGTTAGAATGATATATACTACCAGTAAGGGTTCAGTGCTTAATTTTATGTTCCCGGCTTTCATGAGCTATCTTCTTCTTGCAAGTTATCTGTACTTTATTTTGTGATTTGAATTAGTGAAATCCAGCTCATATTTATTCTTGAAAGATTTATTTACTTTTTCAACAAGTAGGTAGAAACATTTTAGCATGTAGTTGCATTCACATTCATAGGTTGCATTGCATGAGTCTTGCCTTTCCCTACTCATTTATTTAGTCTCTTTGAGTTTAGCATGAGGACATGCTAATGTTTAAGTGTGGGGAGGTTGATAAACTACTATTTTATGGTTTATATTGTGTTTTATTGAGTGGTTTTATCAAGCTTTTCACCCATTTATTCATATGATTTGCATGTATTTATAATTCCTTCCTAAAAATATCCTATGATTAATAACTTGCTTCCTAAGGACCTTTTTGTTGTATATTTTTATCTTCCTTCGTACCATTCGATGCCATGATCTGTATGTTAAGTGTTTCAGGCTTCATAGGGCAGGAATGGCGTAAGGAATGAAGATGAACCATGCAAAAATGGAAGGAACACAAGGAATTAAGGAGATGACCAGCGAGAATTCACGCGGTCGCATGGCTCACGCGACCGCGCGAAATAGAAGGAGTTACCATGACGCGCTTGCGTGCCTGACGCGACCACGCGGATTGGAAGCTGCACGAACGATGCGAAAGCGTGGACGACGCGCATGCGTGATACGAGAAATGCTGAGTGACGCGAACGCGTGGACGACGCGGACGCATGACGAGCGCGATCTGCAGAATTACAGAAGTCGCTGGCACAGATTCCGGGCCACATTTCAACCCTGTTTTCGGCCCAGAAACACAGATTAAAGTCAGGGAACATGCAGAGACTCAGGATATCAATTCATTTATAATTCATTCATAACTCACAATTTTAGGTTTTAGATGTAGTTTTTAGAGAGAGAGGTTCTCTCCTGTCTTTTAGGATTTAGGATTAGGATTCCTCTTAAAGGATTTAGGATTTCGACTCTTCATCAGGTTCAATATTCCTTTTACTTTATATTTCTCTTTTACTTCTATATGCTTTAATGCTTGTATTACTTATGTTGCCTATTTGGCTTATGAACTTTTCATGTTAGGATTTTCTTAATTAATATAATTTGAGGTATTTCAGACTTATGATTGTTTTCTCTAATTTATGTTATTGATGCTTGGGCTCTATCCAATTTATTTTCATTCAAGTAGATTTTATTTCCTTTTGGCTTTGGTTGATTAATTGGTAACTCTTGAGTTGTCAAACTCAGCAGTGGTTGAAATTGGCAGATTCTAATTGATCTAGATCGCTCTAAAGCTAGTCTTCCCACAGGGATTGACTAGGACTTGAGGATCAAACTAATTAGTCCACTTGACTTTCCTTTGCTTTAGTAAAGGTTAACTAAGTGGGATTAAAACCCAATTCTCATCACACCTGATAAGGATAACTAGGATAGGACTTCTAATTTCTCAAATCTTGCCAAGAGTTTATTTTATAGTCATTTATTTATTTTTCTTGTCAATTAAATTACTTGTTCAACCCTTTTTAAAACCCCAAAATATACCTTTGCATAACCAATAATAAGAACATACCTCCCTACAATTCCTTGAGAAGACGACCTGAGGTTTGAATACTTCGGTTTATAAATTTATTGGGTTTTGTTACTTGTGACAACCAAAATGTTTGTACGAAGGGATTTTCTATTGGTTTAGAATCTATACTCACAACGCGACTATATTTTTACAAATTCTTTACTAGTAAAAATCCCAACGTCAAAATGGCGCTGTTGCCGGGGAATTGCAAACGTGTGCCTTATTATTGGTTATTGTAAATATTTTTCCTTTACTTGTTTATTTGTTTTTGTTCTCCCTTCTTATTTCTGATAACTACTATGAATTCTCACCCCTCTCGCTTTGAGTTTGGTTCTACTTTTGTTGCAAAGAATGAAAGCTATAACAGGACTATGCATCAAGGTCTAAGCAATCAAAGATGGATGGAGCCAAGAGGATCTGATCACCCCTTTAGGCAACAACACCCTCCTAGATACCATGGACGGAGACCATTCTACAATGCATACCCAACTGATAGATTTGGTGGACCTCCTTGTAGCTATCAACAAGCCCCACCCTATGCTCAGAGACCATCCTTTCAACATAACCTCAACCTACCATACTCGCAAGCTTCTTTTTGCCATTCACCATCATATGATCCTTATCCGCCCTAACGCCAATCCAATTACAACCAAGAACCACCACCCCCCTATGCACCATGTCCATATCCATCAAGCCAAGAATCACAGGTTCACTTTGAAGAATCAGTAAACCAATTTAATGCAACCCTTCATCAACTGGAGCAAGCAATAAATTAATTATCTTTTAGACGTTCAATCCCTCAACAGACTCCCATGGCTTCATGTGGAGAATTCAATGAAGAACGCAGCACAAAGAAGACGCTAGAAACTCCAGTGGACAACATATAGCATAACTTCGTACTGGAACAAATAGAGGACGCTGTCATTGTAGAAGAAGAAGAGTTGGTTGAAGATTTAAGAGATGCTGAACCTCCGCAGAAATCCAGAGTTGTGGAGAATTCCATCGAAGACGTTACAATTAATGCTAAAGAGGATAGTGCACAACCTCCAAGGCAGGTATCTTATGAAGAATTAGACAGAATTACCCAAGACTCAAGTTTTCCTAATGATGATAATCACCACTCAAGTTCTCTTAATAATGAACTTGCATCCGCAAGTGAATTCTTTGAGACTGAAGAATCTTCCCCAAGTGAATACAAAGATGATGCAGAGGTCAACTTTTCTTAACCTCCTAATTATGACTCAAGTGATGAGGAAGATATAGAAGACTTTGACCAGGACATGGCTGGAATGGAAAAGGTTTGCAAAGAAGTGGAGGAATTCACTAAAGAACACAAGGGAGTAGAGCTTGCAGAACCACTGGAAACACTTATCCCAAGGCCACCGCCACACAACTCCAACTTCAAGTGGGTAAAATCCTTGACTTTTATCTTTACTTTTTCACTTGAATATGGTTTACTTGAAACAGATGGCCAGCTTAGAGCTCTTTGCGGCTTTAAGAGCAAAAGAGAAATGACTCGCACTCAGAGCTGGTATGCAAGATTCAATGAGGCTTCGCACTTCAATTTGAGGTGCAAGGATTTGTGTCAAGCTCAATTGAAAGGATCTCGGAAGCTGTTTGGTCACTGCAGTGAGAATTCAGACTACTCACCACCCGGCTGGAAAGATGTAGATCAAGACAAAGACAGGTGTAGAAGAAAAGTTTGGGATCCTGGAGTCTGTTTTGACATTCAACACCCCGGTAGCCTTGAAGCCTGTTTGAACTCACCTAAGGGCTTTACATGCCTCGTTTCGGATCCCGGAGGCTGTTGGAATTCCAAACATTGGTGGAGATTTCTGGACGAATTCAAGCACAAGCCACCATAGCAGGAAGCTCATCAAATGTCCAACTTAAGGACTTTAACTAAAAATGCTAGGTGGGAGACAACTCACCAGTAGGCTTTATGCTCCAGTTCCACTGGCAGGTGACAGGCCTTCCCATACACAAGCTGGTAATAGAGAGGTTCCTATAGGAGTCTTGAATGCTATTATGTATGCCCATAGAGCATCATCCAAGCTCTTTGCCCAATCCTTTCTACGAGCAATTACAGTCCGTTTCGAGATTCTTTTTAGTTCTCTATTAGAGACTTCAGCTTGCCCATTAGTTTGTGGATGATATGGAGTTGCCACCTTGTGGCTAATTCCATATCGGACCATGGCAGTATAAAGCTGTTTATTGCAGAAATGAGTGCCTCCATCACTGATTAGTGCTCTAGAGACATCAAATCTGCTAAAGATGTGTTTTCTGGAGGAACTTCAGTACTGTCTTAGTATCGTTAGTGGGTGTTGCAATTGCCTCCACCCATTTAGATACATAGTCTACTGCCACCAGAATGTAAGTGTTTGAGTATGATGGTGGGAAAGGCCCCACGAAGTCAATACCCCATACGTCAAATAACTTAATCTCTAAGATCCCTTGTTGAGGCATGGCATAACCATGAGGCAGATTACTAGCTCTCTAGCAACTGTCACAGTTACGTACAAACTCTCCGGAGTCTCTATAGAGTGTAGGCCAGTAGAAGCCACATTGGAGGACTATGGTGGCTGTTCGCTCACCTCCAAAATGTCCTCTATATTGTGATCCATGGCAATGCCATATGATATTCTGCACCTCTTCTCTAGGCACAGACCTACAGATTATTCTGTCTGCGCATCTCTTAAAGAGATATGGTTCATCCCACAAGTAGTACTTCACATCAGAAAGTAATTTTTTCTTTTGCTGCCTACTGTACTCCTTGGGAATGAATCTTACAGCTTTATAGCTTGCAATGTCTGCAAACCATGGCACTTCTTGAATGGCAAAGAGTTGCTCATCCGGAAAGGTTTCAGAGATCTCAATGAGGGGGAGAGACATCCCTTCTACTGGTTCTATCCGGGATAGGTGATCTGATACTTGATTCTCTGTCCTTTTTTTGTCTCTTATTTCTATATCAAACTCTTGTAGAAGCAACACCCATCTTATGAGCCTGGGTTTTGAATCTTGCTTTGTGAGTAGATATTTAAGAGCAGCATGGTCAGTGTACACAATCACTTTTGATCCTACTAGATATGATTTAAACTTGTCAATGGCATAAACCACTGCAAGCAACTCTTTTTCTGTGGTTGTGTAATTCTTCTGTGTGTCATTTAGAACACGCCTACCATAGTAAATGACGTGCAGAAGCTTATTATGCCTCTGTCCTAATACTGCACCAATAGCATGGTCACTGTCATCACACATTAATTCAAATGGTAATGTCCAGTCTGGTGCAGATATGACAGGTGTTGTGACCAACTTAGCCTTCAGAGTCTCAAAAGCTTGCAGACACTCTGTGTCAAAGATAAATGGTGTGTCAGCAGCTAGCAGGTTGCTTAGGAGTTTTACAATTTTTGAAAAATCCTTTATAAACCTCATATAGAATCCTGCATGTCCCAGAAAGCTTCTAATTGCCTTAACATTGGTAGGTGGTGGTAATTTTTCAATTACCTCTACCTTGGCTTGATCCACCTCTATCCCCTTGTTCGAAATTTTGTGTCCAAGGACAATTCCTTCAGTCACCATAAAGTGACATTTCTCCCAGTTTAAAACCAGGTTGGTCTCTTGGCACCTTTTCAGAACAAGTGCTAGATGGTCAAGACAGGAGCTGAATGAATATCCAAATACTGAGAAGTCGTCCATGAAGACTTCCAGAAATATTTCCACCATATCAGAGAAAATAGAGAGCATGCATCTTTGAAAGGTTGCTGGTGCATTACATAGAGAGCATGCTATTTTCTCTTGATCATGGGAATCTACTGTAATTTGGTTGTAGCCTGAGTAGCTATCCAGAATTCAGTAATAGTCATGACCTGCTAGCCTTTCTAGCATTTGGTCTATGAATGGTAAAAGAAAATGATCCTTTCTGGTGGCTGTATTGAGTCTTCTGTAGTCAATACACAACGCCACCCTGTAACTGTTCTTGTAGGAACTAGTTCATTTTTTTCATTATGAACCACTGTCATGCCTCCCTTTCTGGGTACAACTTGGACACAGCTCACCCAGGGGCTATCAGAAATGGGATAAATAATCCCAGCCTCTAGTAATTTAGTGACCTTTTTCTGCACCACCTCCTTCATGGCTAGATTCAGCCACTTTTGTGGTTGAACAACTGGTTTGGCATTATCCTCCAGTAGGATCTTGTGCATGCATCTGGCTGGGCTAATGCCCTTTAGATTACTAATGGACCACTCAAGAGCTGTCTTGTGTGTCCTTAGCACCTGAATTAGTGGTTTCTCTTCTTGTGGCTCTAAGGAAGAGCTTATGATTACAGGAAAAGTTTCACCTTCTCCCAGAAATAAAAATTTTAGGAATGGTGGTAGTGGTTTGAGCTCGGGTTTAGGAGGTTTCTCCTCTTCCTGAGGAATTTTCAGAGGTTCTTTTATTTCTTCTGGTTCTTCCAGATCAGGCTGAACATCTTTAAAGATATCTTCTAGCTCTGATTCGAGACTCTCAGCCATACTGATCTGCTGTACCAGGGAGTCAATAATATCAACACGCATGCAGTCTTTTGCTGTGTCTGGGTGCTTCATTGCTTCAATAGCATTCAGCCTAAACTCATCCTCATTGACTCTCAGGATTACTTTCCCTTTTTGGACGTCAATGAGGGTTTGTCCAGTTGCTAGGAAAGGTCTTCCTAGAAAGAGAGTTGCACTCTTGTGCTCCTCCATTTCCAGCACTACAAAGTTAGTGGGAAAGGCGAATGGCCCAACTGTGACAATCATGTCTTCAATCAGGCCTGATGGGTATTTAATGGAGTCATCATCAAGTTGAAGACATATCCTGGTTGATTTAATCTCTTCAGTCAAGCCAAGCTTTCTGATAGTGGATGCAGGAATTAGGTTGATACTTACCCCAAGATCACATAGAGATGTCTTGGTATAGGTACCCTCTAATGTGCATGGTATCAGAAAGCTTCCAAGATCCTTAAGCTTCTCTGGTAAGCTCTTTAAAATGATTGCACTGCATTCTTCAGTGAGAAAAACTTTCTCAGTTTCTCTCCAAACTTTCTTATGACTTAAGATCTCTTTTATGAAATTAGCATAAGAGGGTATTTGCTCAAGTGCCTCTGCAAACGGAATCTTGATTTCAAGAGTCCTGAGATAGTCTGCAAAGTGGGCAAATTGTTTATCTTGTTCCACTTGGCGGAGTTTCTGAGGATAAGGTATTTTGGATTTGTATTCTTCAACCTTGGTTGCTGCAGGTTTATTTTCTACAGAGGTAGGTTGAAAAGCCTTCTTGAGGGAGTTATTATCAGCACTTGCAAGTGTCTAACCCCTCATAGGCGTTTAAACGCCAGGATTGGGGGCTGGATTGGCGTTTAACGCTAGATTCCCTCCCTTTTCTGGCGTTTGAACGCGAGAACTGAACATGGGTTAAGTGTTTAACGCCAATTTTTCTTCCTTTTCTAGCGTTTAAACGCCAGAACTGGGTGTCCATTGGGCGTTTAATTCTAGTTTTTCACGCTTTTCTGGTGTTTGAACGCCAGAATCATTCCTCTTTGGGCTCTTACTGTCCTCAGAGGGATTTTAGGTAGCAGCCTGCTCATCCTCTATTATTTGTTCTTTTCTTGACTTTCTGCTGCTTTGAGTTGAGGTATTCAATCTTTTTCCACTCTTTAATTGAACTACTTGGCACTCTTCTGTTATCTGTTTTGGTAACTGTTGTCTTGTCTGGTCAAGTTGTGCTTCCATGTTCCTGTTAGCATCCTTAGTGTCTTGTAACATCTCTTTAAATTCTGCCAACTATTCTGTCAGATAACATAATTGCTGATTGATTTCAGCAACTTGTTCTGGAGGACTAAGTTCAGTGGATACTGCCTTAGCCTCTTCTTTTATAGAGGACTCACTACTTAAGTACAGATGCTGATTTCTAGCAACTGTATCAATGAGCTCTTGAGCCTCTTCAATTGTTTTTCTCATGTGTATAGATCCACCAGCTGAGTGGTCTAGAGAAATCTGAGCTTTTGCTGTAAGCCCGTAGTAGAAGATGTCTAACTGCACCCATTCTGAAAACATTCTAGAGGGGCATTTCCTTAGCATCTCTCTATACCTCTCCCAGGTATTGTAAAGGGATTCATTATCCTCTTATTTAAAGCCTTGGATGTCCAGCCTTAGCTGTGTCATCCTCTTAGGAGGGAAATATTGATTCAAGAATTTGTCTGACAACTGTTTCCATGTTCTTATGCTAGCTTTACGTTGGTTATTTAACCACCTCTTAGCTTGGTCTTTTACAGCAAATGGAAACAGTAATAATCTATAGACATCTTGATCTACTTTCTTATCATGTAATGTGTCAGCAATTTGTAAGAACTGTGCCAGAAACTCAGTAGGTTCTTCCTGTGGAAGACCGGAATACTGGCAATTTTGCTGCACCATGATAATGAGCTGAGGATTCAACTCAAAACTACTGACTCCGATGGAGGGTATAGAGATACTACTCCCATATAAAGCAGTAGTAAGGTTAGCATATGACCCCAGAGTCCTTCTGGACTGTTCATTTCCACTTAGTTCCATGATGGAGAAAGGGAGATGATGTCGATTTATTTTATTTATTTTATTATATTTATTTATTAATTCTTTTGAAATAATAAGAATAAGAAAATGGATATTAAAATAATAAAATAAAATAAATAAATAAAATTTGAAAATATTTCATAAGGATTTTTGAAAAAGAACGAGGAGAGAGAAAGTGGTTAGAAGTTTTTGAAAAAGATATGATTTTTAAAAATTTTGACCAAATCAACCTAATGAATTCGAAATTTATGAGCAATTAAAGAAGAATATATATTTTTTATTTTTAAATTTTATTATGAAAGAGAAAAATACACAAAAGACACAAGACTTAAACTTTTTAGATCCCATGCTCCTTGTTTTCGAAAATTTTGGAGGAAAAACACCAAGGCACACCAAACTTAAAAATTTTAAGATCAAAACACAAAGAAGACTCAAGAAAACTTTGAAGACTCACAAGAACAACAAGAACAAAAAGAAAGAACACCGAACTTAAAATTTTTTAGAAAACCAAAATAAAATTTTCGAAAGCTAAAGAAAAACTAACAAGAGAACACCAAACTTAAATTTGGCACAAGATTTAATCAAAGAAAAATTAATTTTTTAAAAAGATTTTAGAAAGGAAGACTCAAAGGAGCAACTACTCCCAAGAACATAGACACATTCAACAAATGCAAGGATTGAACAGAGAAAAACTATTTTTTTTAGATGACAAAAGCACAAAGGACACCAAAATTAAAACATGAAACTAGACTCAATGAGAAACTAACAATTAATAAAGAAAAATAATATTTTGAAGAAAATTTTTTTGAAAGGAAAGTAAAATACTCTAAACCAAAAAGACAAATTTTTCCTAATCTAAGTAACAAAATAAACCGTCAGTTGTTTAAACTCGAACAATCCCCGGCAACGGCGCCAAAAACTTGGTGCACGAAAATTACAATCACACTTTGTAATTCCGCACAACTAACCAGCAAGTGCACTGGGTCGTCCAAGTAATACCTTACGTGAGTAAGGGTCGATCCCACAGAGATTGTCGGCTTGAAACAAGCTATGGTTATCTTATTTTTCTTAGTCAGCATATTAATAAGGGTTCTTAGTTTTAATTACGAAAAGTAAAGGAGCATGAATTAAATGATACTTGTTATGCAGTCATGGAGAATAGGTCGAGGTTTTGGAGATGCTCTGTCTTCTAAATTTTTGCTTTCCTACTGTCTTCTTCTTCACGCATGCAGGTCTCCTTCCATGGCAAGCTGTATGTTGGTGGATCACTGTTGTCAATGGCTACCAGCTGTCCTCTCAGTGAAAAGGGTCCATAAACATGGCTAATCATCTGTTGGTTCTCACTAATGTTGGAATAGGATCCATTGATCCTTTTGCACACTGTCACTGTGCCCAGCATTCATGAGTTTGAAGCTCGTCACAGTCATCCTTCCCGGATCCTACTCGAAATACCATAGACAAGGTTTAGACTTTTCAGATCTCAGGGATGCTGCCAATTGATTCTAGCTTATACCACGAAGACTCTGATCTCACGGATTTGAATGCTCTGTTGTCAAGAGAGGCAGTCAAACTCATGAATCAGGAACCCAAGATATATACATTCAATCTAAGGTAGAACGGAGGTGATTGTCAGGCATGTGTTCGTAGGTTGAGAATGATGATGAGTGTCACGGATCATCACATTCATCATGTTTAAGTACGAATGAATATCTTAGAATAGAAACAAGCGTGATTGAATAGAAAACGGAAGTAATTGCATTAATACATCTAGACACAGCAGAGCTCCTCACCCCCAACCATGGAGTTTAGAGACTCATGCCGTCAAAGATACAAATTCAGGTCTAAAAATGTCATGAGGTACAAAATAAATCTCTAAAAGTAGTTTTTATACTCAACTAGTAACCTAGGTTTACAGAAAATGAGTAAACTAAGATAGATAGTGTATAAATCCACTTCCGGGGCCCACTTGGTGTGTCTGGGACTGAGCATTGAAACATTCACGTGCAGGCTATTCCTAGAGTTAAACGCCAAGTTGTACCCTGTTTCTGGCATTTGACTCTAGCTTGTAACCTGTTTCTGGTGTTTAATGCCAGAATAGTGCAAAAGGCTGGCGTTGAACGCCAGTTTGCATCGTCTAAACTCGGACAAAGTATAGACTATTATATATTTCTGGAAAGCCCTAGATGTCTACTTTCCAAGGCAATTGAGAGCGCGTCATTTGGATATCTGTAGCTCCAAAAATTTCATTTCGAGTGCAGGGAGGTTAGAATCCAACAGCATCTGTAGTCTTTTTTTAGCCTTTGAATCAGATTTTTGCTCAGGTCCCTCAATTTCAGCCAGAAAATACCTGAAATCATAGAAAAACACACAAACTCGTAGAAAAGTCTAGAAATGTGATTTTTGTATAAAAAAATTAATAAAAATATACTAAAAAGTAGCTAGATCCTACTAAAAACTATATGAAAATACCCCCAAAAAGCGTATAAAATATCCATTCATCAACTGTACAAGGCTGCAAAGTCCAACATGGATCATAATAATGCTGCTAATGCCAATGTGGCAAATCTAAATGAGAATGAGCAACCTAGAAGAGTGCTTGGCTCTTACAGTGCTCCTAATGCATACCTCTATGGCAAAAGTATTGTGGTGCCTCCTATAGCTGCAAGTAATTTTGAACTGAAGCCTCAGCTTGTCACTCTTGTGCAACAAAACTGTCAGTATCATGGACTTTCCCAAGAAGACCCAAATCAATTTATTTCTAATTTTCTGCAGATTTGTGATACTGTGAAGACAAATTGAGTGAATCTTGAGGTGTACAAACTTATGCTCTTCCCATTTGCTCTGAGGGATAGAGCAAAGCTATGGCTAAATTCTCAACCCAAGGAGAGTTTGGATACTTGGGATAAGGTTGTTACTGGGTTTCTTACTAAAATTTTCCCACCAAAGAAGCTGACTAAGCTTAGGGTGGAGGTTCAGACCTTCAGACAGAAGGATGGGGAGATTCTTTATGAAGCTTGGGAGAGATACAAGCTACTGACCAGACAATGTCCTCTGGACATGTTTTCTAAATGGACTCAGCTAGACATCTTTTATGAAGGCTTGGGTGAAATATCCAAGATGTTAGTGAGAACCCTACTGAGCTTTTTGAATTGGTTGCTAGCAACCAATTTTTATATTCATCTAACAGGAATCCTGTGAACTCTGAGAACCCTCAAAAGAAAGGCATAATGGAAGTAGAAGATCTTGATGCTATCCTTGCTCATAATAAAATTTTGTGTCAGCAGATGAGTTTAATTTTTCAACAATTGAGTAGGATGCAGGTTTCAGCTGTCAACACTCAGAATGCATCCCAAGAGGTCCCTTTTGACATGACAGGAAATTTTATGCAAAATGAGAATTATGATTATACTCAATTTTCTTCTGAACAGGTCAATTACATGGGGAATTCTCCTAGAAACCCCAATAATGATCCATACTATAAGATATATAATCAGGGGTGTAGAAACCACCCAAATTTTCGGTGGAGAGAGCAACCTTAGGGATTACAGAATTTTAACAATAATTCTTAGGACAGTTTTCAGCAAAATAATCATAATAACTGCCAGTTTCAATCTCATCATCAACAACCACCTCAGCAGGCAAATTCTTAGCCCCAGGAGAACACTGATATGGAAGCAGTAATGAATTATTTTATACAGGAAACTAGAGCTTCCCTCAGAAACTTGGAGGTACAGGTGGGCCAGTTGAGCAAGCAAATACCTGAGAGGCCTCCAAGTACGTTCCCTAGTGATACAGTGGTGAATCCAAGAGAGGAATGCAAAGCTATCACCTTGATAAGTGGACAAGTGGCAAGTATGGAAGCACAAGTTAATGAGAAGCCAGTTGAAAAAGAAGCTCCAGCAGAGACGAAAGAGGAGGTGGAACACGCCCCTCCTAGGCGTGCAGACAACCTCTTCCTAGTCTCTCTTGACACTCATCCTACATTGCCTAAAGCTCCTGAGTACAAGCCTAAAATGCCATATCCTCAGACTCTTCAAAACGAGACCAAGGACAAGCATTTTTCAAAGTTCTTGGAAGTCTTCAGAAAATTGCAAATAAATATTCCTTTTGCTGAGGTTTTGGAGCAAATGACTCTCTATGTCAAATTCATGAAGGAGTTGTTGTCAAAGAAGAAGCCTTTAAAGGGAGATGAGACAATGGTCCTGACTAGGAAATGTAGTGCCATTATTCAGAATAACTTGCCAAGGAAAATGCCAGATCCAGGGAGCTTTCAAATTCCATGCACCATTGGGAGCACAACCTTTGAGAAAGCATTATGTGATCTGGGAGCAAGCACCAATTTAATGCCCTTGTCTGTGATGAAGAAGCTGCAAATCCAAAAGGCACAACCCACAACGATAGCATTACAAATGGCAGACAAATCTATAAAGCCTCCATACGGATTAGTGGAGAATATCTTGGTCAAAGTGGGTAAGTTCTTCCTCCCAACAGATTTTATGATTCTTGACACAGGGGAGGATGAGAATGCCTCTATAATTCTAGGAAGACCATTCCTAGCCACTGGAAGAGCTCTGATTGATGTGGAAGAAGGTGAATTAGTGCTTATAGTGCATAATAAGCAACTAGTCTTTCATGTCTTCAAAGATATACATTCAGCTGGTGAAGAAGAAAGGTGCATGCAGACTGAGCTTATTGATCCAAACCTTCAAGAACCCTCTGATGATGCACAGCAGAATCTGCATCTCAAACCTCCTTTGGTGACAATCAATAAAATTCCTCCTGACATCAAACCTAAGTTTGGTGTCGGGAATGCATCATCCACCAAGGGAGAGGTTCCCAAAAAGAAGAAAGTACCCAGGGGATGGAGAAATAAAAAGATCTCCACTGAAGGTTTCTCTCCAGGGATGAAGATGGTGTTGACTAGAAATCCAGTGTGGACTTATACAGTTAACAAAATCCTCTCTCTAGAGCATGTTGAGCTATGTTATGGGAACACAGGGAGAAGATTCACAGTGTGGGGAGAAGAGCTGAGCCCCTATGATCCTCCTCCTTAGAGGAGTTGACCGTCAAGCTAATGACGTTAAAGAAGCGCTTGTCAGGAGGCAACCCGATAATTTTGTATCCTTAGTTATTTTTTTCCGTAGCATTGATTATATTATTTGTTTAATTTTTACCGAGTTTTTACTGTTTTTCTTTGTTTTACTTGTCTTTTGATCATGCAGAATTTTTACAACAAGAACCGGATACTTAGAAAAATTTTGGAACACTTTGGAGAAGGTTGGGTCTGCTAGTTCCACGCTGAACTTGGCATATGCGAGGCAAATTGGAAGGGAGCCTCTGCCAAGTCCACGCTGAACTTGAAAAATTCCAAGTTCAGCGTGGCATACGATGCAAGGTGGGTAAAAATGCTTGAAGACCCACGCTGTGGAGAACGACGTAATTAACGTGAATCAGGGCCAAAGCGTGGATACATGCATACAAAGGGAGTTGCTTTCGGGATGGTCCACGTTGAACTTGGCCACTTCCAAGTTCAGCGTGAAAAAAAAAACTATGGGTCCACGCCGAACTTGGGCTGCACCAAGTTTAGCGTGGAGAGGAAGAATACATACGGGGTTGCGGCGCTGAACTTGGCCCCTTTCAAGTTCAACGTGAAACCATATATCTTAAGCAAATCCTTCCCAAATCACTTCCCTCTGGTCCCACACCTATTCATTGATTCCCTTTCTTTCTCCCCTTCACAACAACTACCATTCCCCATTCCCAGCCTTCCTGAACCATTAGCCCCCAATCTTTCCCAACAACCTATAACCCCCCCTCTCATCACCTATATATATATATATATATTCACCATACCACCGTAACACCCTCCCCCTAATATATATCTATCAATAACTATATATATATATATATATATATATATATATATACCGTATAAAAAAATAACAAATATATATATATATATATATATATATATATATATCTTTTAATTATTTTCACCTCTCTTTTCCTTTTATTATTCTATTTTTTTTATATACTAATATTTGTTTTTCCTCCTTCATCTGTCTTTTTATGTCCCTCTTTGTTTTCAGTTCTTCTTTGCTTGAGGACAAGCAAACTTTTATGTTTGGTGTTGTCGCTTCGCTTGTGGATTTTCTGTTTATTTTAGTGACACCAAAGGGAGGTAAATTATCTCCACGGCAAAGCACAACCTAAAGAATGAGACAGCCACTAACATAACTGAGGTGGTTGAGTTTCTTTCATTCTATTTCTCTTCCCTTCTTATTTTGTTGTCTTCTATTTTTTGTTGCTTTGATTGCCTGCATGATTCTTAATACTTTCAGTTCTTAGATTTAGTTTGATTCTATCATTTGCTTTTAGTTAAAAAATTTGTCTCATGTATTGCTCACTGAGCTTGAATTCAAAAGAAAAAGAAGTGATGTATTTCATGAGAAATTGAGTTTATATTTAAGAGTAATCTTATTTACTTAAATGTGATGGTATTATTTGTGATTCTGAACGCATGACATGAACAGTGCATATTTGAATTTGAATCAAAGGAAGTTGATGTATGAGGAACAGGAATTTAGAAAATTATTATGACTTCTTTGAAATAAACAAAAATTTAATCCTTGAAGCAAAAGAGATAGCAAAATAAGCATAAAAGCAAGGTCCAAGGCTCTGAGCATCAATTTCCTAGTCATATGCTTGTGGCATTCTTGTTTCAAGTAACCCTTGAGACAGAATATTTAGGGTCATGCTAAATGCATTCAGCAGAGTATGCCAAAGGCTTTGAGCACCACTGTCTGGGAAAAACTGAAAGAGCAATCAGAACTTAGAAAGAGTTCTCCAGTCAAGTGCTTGTAGTGTTTCTGTGTCAAGTAAAACTTGAGACAAAACATTTAAAGTCACGGCTAGGCTCAGGGTGCAAAGCACCCAAGAAAAGATAATTAAAGGAAATTTGTTGTGTTTAAGGATTAAATTGAAGTATAAAATATTAGAGAATTCATAATATTATCCTAATTCTAATTCCGAATGACAGTAACATTCTTTTGATTCAAAGGATAGTGAGATGCCAAACCTATTCAGGATTGCAGTTGTAAACCCCACTTTAAGAAGAGACATGAGCTTAATTGAACTCTCACTCTCATGCAAATTCACATCCTAGGCCT